>NC_056735.1:523320017-523562517 GCF_019279795.1 Protopterus annectens | reverse complement strand
CGAGTCCCATCCACTGCAGCGGTTCCATCCGAAGGTGATGAAAGGCCAATGGACGAGGAGGTCCCAGGCTGGGTCCCAGAAGTGCTGGTGCCTGGTGCCATGGCCAGCTGAGGTGGGACAGCTATGGTGTTGCAGTTTTAAGAACAATATCAGTTAGTAATAGTCAACAGCATTCAGGATTAGTTATAACAGCATGCATAGGTATTCCCATTAACCCAAGACACCAGATTTACAACAGTTGTAGAGCGAGCAGAACACATGCATATATGGGGCAACAGTGGTCATTACAACAGCTTGCAGGTTTCATTGATGGCAACAGGCCACCAGTATGGAAGTATTTTAACATTTCACATGCATAGAACCAAATGTGAATATTTATAAACCAATAGGACATATGTCCCAACAAAAGTTTGGAGTGTACACGTACCAGTTGAGTCATGTAATTAGGTTATTGTTGCACATATGGTGGGGGTGAGAGAGAGAGGTCATTTAACAACTAATATATCTCTGTAGTTTTCACAACTTTCTTAGTCACTGCAGTGATCTGTCCCTTACATGTATTATTACACTACACAATGGCCTTACTTTGTACAATGGTTGTTGTTGTTGTTGTGTCTTTCGGCTTATCTCGGTTAGGGGTCGCCACAGCGGAACTTGGGTCCGCTAATGTTTGGTAGTGGATTTTTATGTGCCGAGTTACCAGCCCTGATGCACAACCTTCAACGAAGGCACGCTCATTCACGCATGCCTCCACACAGAAGACGCTCTAGCTGAGAATCTTACTTTGTACAATGGTATGTTTATAGATTAGTATATACGTGGACTGTGTCTTACGTATAGTCTACACCTTTTACCTGGTATTGCTGTGGAGAAAATCATTGTTAACACTACCTGACAATTTCTATACATACTCCAAGATTCCCCGTTGATGTTATACACATACCTAACAATCTGGTATTGTACACACTCTGGTCAAGGCTTGACAGGATGCAGGTGTTAATGTGGCATATTTTGAGAAATGCTGTCATACACTTTGGGTGAGATGCTACAATTACAGGTTTATTTTCATAGAAATTCTCTGACTATGTACAGGTCTGACTATCAGTTATATGTCAGTAAAAGATGCCTACATTTCTTGGATATTCACACTGATTTGTCAGAGGAACAGGTTACCAGGCAGCAAATTTGGAATATTTATCTGGATATGCTGGACAGATCAGAACAGTTGAGAGGTATGACTATGTATACAGCTTACTACCTGAACATTCTGACACAGTCTGTACAGTTGATGGTTATAATTATCCTTACAGCTTACTATCTGCACATTCTAGCAAATTATGTACAGTTGTAGGTTCTAATTATGCATACAGCTTTCTATCTGAACATTCTCACAAACTCTGTACAGTTGTGAGGTATGATTATGCATACAGCTTACCACCACTCCTGGGATTCAAACCCCTGCTGTGTGTGGTAAAAATATTGCAAATGACATCAGTGTACTCTGTGCTATCAGGGAATTGGTATGAAAACTCCAATGTTTTCTGTCTAAGTTTCCCTCAGTTGTACAATATGACTGACCTCTTGGGACATCTAACATTGTTATACTGAACTTCCTACACATTTTATCTGTGTTCAACAGTGTGGGCAACACTGCTTAGTACAACAGTACTATTTATAGAATGCAACATACAACAACATATGAAAGCAGAATGTACACAAGCACTCCAGGGGTTATACTTTTATTCACATGATATTACACCTTTATTTACACACAACCTATATGACAGTCTTCCTGCCATGTTGTCTAGTTTATTCAGTACATTCCTTACACAATACATTGTTATACTGGTACAAAACATTTTAGAACTGTTATATTTATTTGTTATGACAGTAAATGCAAGATTATTACTAACCTGCCTCACAACACAGCCTTTGCAACCTAGCAGCATGGGTTTGCTGGTTTACAGCCCACTCATCTGCAGCTGTCAGGGAAATATAGTAATATTTAGCCATTACCTATCCATAGTATACACAAGCTAGGTGATCATTATCTACATCGTAGAATGAGTACTTAGTGCTGGGAAATCAGCCATCTGCCTTGATTCTTGGATCCACTGCTCCAAGAGATTCCCCCTCAGCTGCTTCAGGTCAGCATGGTGATGCCTGACCTGCTCACCAGTCCGGGGGATACCAGTGGCACTGGTGAGGTCACGGACGAGACTGTCCCTGGCCTCCACTTTATACTGAGAGCCCTGGTACTGGCCCTGCAGTAGTCTCTGCTCATGGTGTTTTACCAGGAGCCATACCATGAATCTGGACTCCTGGATGCCCCAGCGCTGCGCTCAAAATCGAATGCCTTCCCCAACTCCAGCCATTCTGACTACAGTAGGTAGCTGCAACCAGTTATGGGAAGTATTTGCACCTTTGGGGTTTAAATACACCTGATTTCCCACACTTTTCCATGATTGGACAGTTTTGAAAAGGCTAAGCTACGGGCACATCTGCTTACCTAATTTTGGCATTGCTTAAAGGGGTATACCACTGGACAGATTGAGTTAGCCAGCCTACACATTGCTTACACCAATTAAGCTGAGCTGTACAATGCTTAGCATTGCTTCATATTTAATTTGAATTATATTTTCCTTTTGGCATTGATTTATTATTTGTTACATGTTATATATGTGTCTGGTATCCGTGATTCATGTGTATGCACACTGTATGGGGTCCTGGGAACTTCAACACTTTATTACAAGAACACCTCACAACTGGTCTTACTGCAGTACTCCAGTTCACATATTTATGTTATGTAGCAGGTTATACAACATCACACTGTACATAGATTCCTTTCACATGTTCAGTTTGATTTTCCTATGATGAGGATTTGTTTGTTGAAACCTCAGTCTTATGTACTGCTATGATGGCTTAGTGGTTAACTAGTGTGACTGTAGTGTACAGGTCCCTTGGTTCGAGGCTTCCAGCGGCTGTTTATTTTGTTGCTGGGCAGAACATGGGCTGTTGGATACAGAATGATTAAGGCACTTTAAAGCAGTTGTAAGTGGGTCTGCATGAGTTTGCGTGACTGTAAGCACTGCTAACCTGCCGTTACATCTGCTTACACAGTGTTAGCTATAGAATTGCTTAACCAGTGTGGGCATTGCTTACCACCATGCAAATGGGCTTAAGCCTGCTTACTAGTGCTTACATATGCTTACTACTGCTTATTTTTGCTTAAACCTGCTTACTAGTGCCTTATTCATTATGACAGTGACACTTCACATGTGCATTTCCTGCAGTACTCCAGTTCATAAATATATGTTATTTAATGGGGTTTGCAACAAAAATATTGGTCATAACGTGCTTTGCCATGGAAAATGGAATGTGCTGCAGTGGAACTTGAACCAGAAATGCCTGCTTGTAAGGTGAATGAACTGCCCACTACACTATTGCTATGCTGCTTCGTTTGCATATATCTTCCTTGTTATCCTCTTAAGCCTTTTAAGTTGCTTTAACCAAAGCTAAGTGATGGGCACACCAGTGCACCTATGGTTAGCTTTAATTGGTTATTAAAAAAAAAAGTTTTCTTCATTTTTTTTTTATGTACTGTTGCAGTTGTACACATAGGGGACTGTTGGTGGGGATATGCGGGCACCTATGAGCGGTCTCACTCATTCTTTACCCTTTTCTCCTGTAATACATTGCAAGGTATTCTGAGAGCTCTGCTCTCAGACATGCCCCCTGCACTTGTACATGCTCCGTGTAAGCCTAGGACCTCGGGCAGTGCACCTTGTTAATATTCATGGCGTGCTGCCATCCTGCTCCTAAACGGTCGCTTCCATGCAGGACTAAGCTAGTCCTGCACGGAAGTTTAGTAAATCTGCGGTGGCTATCTTCATTACCTAGAATGCTTTGCTCGTCCACAGAAATCATTGCCAATAGTTAAGTTGCAGTAATGTTTTGGGTATGATCATGATGAAAAAAACAGAGTCAGCAGTAAAATTAAAACATCAAAAGCATATTATAATATTTATTTGATTGTCAAATCACTTGCAGCTTTAACATCAGTAGTATATTCAGTAATAAAATTAATTATAAAATACAGATTCATTAGAATTTTAGTAATATACCTTAAGGAAAAGGTAGTCAAAGTTAAAGACAAAATACACAAAGAGAGGGTTAAGATTGTGAAGAAAGGATAGACCAGAGGGAAAAAAAAGTGTTGATAAAGTGTTTGAATGATGAAGAGGGAATGGTATAGTAACCGAATAGGGAGATAAGTATTTGATTATTATTATTATTATTATTATTATTATTATTATTATTATTATATAAGCATGAGAAGAAAAGGTACAGTTTTGGCATGGCAAGGTAGAGATCTGGAAACAAATGTGAGAACAGAAGATTCATAGGGGAAATTGGAAAAGGAGATGTTATTAATGCTATTTAATATTTAATAGGAGGCAAGAGAGAATAGCCAGATGTGTTTGCAGGAGACTTTTGCAAAAGAGTAAACTGTAGTTGGTAGAAAGTTTGATGAGAGTATTTAATGAAAAAATACAAGAAACAACTTTCTGATTTTAATGTATGAAGATGAACAATTATTTTATTTACATCGATGAGTGATAGAAGATCGAAGGCATTAAAAGCTAGATTAGAGATTGGGTTGACAATCTAATAGCACATGAACAAGCAGGTTTTTATGAAATAAGGATCTTTGACAGGGCACTGAAATGTGCTGGTGAATTTTATAAAATGGGCAGATAAGTAGGGAGTACAGATGGATATCCAGAAGGAGTTTAATGATGGCAGGAATGACAATAGGGGAGAGAAGATGGCTGAAAGGTGTGCAGGTCTTGTGCTAAAATCCACTGGTAAGGCAATTTATAAATGCGGATCATCATAAAGAGAGAACTTATGACAAAGAACATGGTATGGAGCTCATTATCCTCAGGTCTGCTTTTACTTGTTATGGGATGTTTAGTTTAAAGGTTAAGAATGCTGTTATGGAGGTGAGGAATCTGGAAGTGGGGTATGATGATTTCCTGATTTAAGGGGTTGAGAGGTATATACCTGTCTGTTAATGACTGAAAACCATTCCAACCAAATGTCTTTGGGCAGTTACCAGACATATTAGGACTATTAAGAAATTTGGACATAAATTAGGATTATGTTTTCATCCAGAAAAATCAGTAATTTTAAAAAGAACAGGACATAAAGAAGAAGCACAAACCAGTTACAATAGGCAAAAGGGTGGAGAATTATATAGGTCTCAAAATATACCATACCCACTTTTAGAAGTCAGAGGAAAGAAATTGAAAAGAACTAAGAGAGAATATGTGGGCTGCCTAATAGTGGGGTGCAGGAGAATTAAAATTAGTGAGGAGTATGGTTTTTAGCTCATGTGATATACTTAGGCAGTCATATTTTGATTAGTCCACAAAGTATAATAGTGTGAAAATATGGAAAGTGAGGGGTGTCTAGTGGTCAGATTGAGAAAGGAAGATGGATATGGGTCTACCTACCTGCAATTAATATTGTGCAAAAGGATTAGCGGGTGAGAAGACTAAAGCTTAGAATAGATTCTATAGGAGGAACATAAGAAAGGTAAAATGAAGGTGTTTATATGAGGAGCTGAGACTTGGGTACTTACAGGATGGTTAAAATCAACATGGGGAAAAGGGGATAGAGGGCAGTATAGATAGAATAAGTATCATTTGCAAAGGAGAGTGGATAGGAGAGGTAAATCAGGTGGTAAGGAGATTAGATGATTTATGAGTGAAGAATGTGGGTTACTTAATGATAGTGTTGGGAAGTCAGGATAGACAAAGGCTGAAAAATTGGTAGAGTGTTAGAGGGTAGGAAAAGGGTATTGGTTATTTCATAAAAGACTGACTGCGAAAGTAGGTAATTTGTTTGGGAAAAAGGAGAAAGAAGGTAGTATTTTCAGCCTATCTAGCAAGCAGTAATTTTCCCTAGACCAGGCATCATGTCCTGGAACCAAATGTCAGTGAATGTTTGAAAGAAGCTTTGAACTCACAATAGGAGTCTCTAGTGCAGGTCAGCTTGTTATTATTTCATTCTTAAGAAGTTGGCCTCAGGTGCGTGCATGCACCACCTTTAACTATACCCCTGCTAGACAGAAAACAACTTTATTCATTGCCATCTAATGGCATTTTAATCTCTTTTCTGCACATTATTTTTTCATATCTGAATCTAAATCAAAAATATTGAACAACTTTATTTATAATTATAAAAGTTTAGCGGACTAATCATATTCATGTAAGATTTCAGCAATCATCTCTAAGGAAGTTTTATATTTGTTTTTATTATTTATTTAGTTTTTGTTATGTTTTCTTATACAAGTTCAGGGTTTAAAGGTTTTATTCCTGCCATCAGTGTATCCCATTCATTAATCATTGTTTTACTCCAGGGTGTTGCATTTTTAGTATACTTTTGCAGTCTATATTGCCTCTTCTGTTTATCTGACTGTTCCTTCTTTGATTATCTGTTTAATACATTTGGCGGTCTTGATGAGCCACAGTCTGTCTCAGAACTTTCTGGGCACCAGGCAGAAGAACTAAATCTGAATGTGGCATGGACCCATCGCAGAATGCACCCACACACATGCGCACTCGTATATACACACACACACACACACACACACACACACACACACACACACACACACACACACACACACACACACACACATACACACACACACAGACCACAGGTATCTATGGGTAGTTTGGAGGAGTGTCAGTTCATTTGGAGGAGTGCTAGTTCACCTCTACCATATCTTTGAGATTCAGAAAGTAATCCTACTCTATAGTGGAGGAAACACAATAACCAAGGTACAGAGCCAAGGGTTTTACCTTGCATAATTTTTTTTTTAATTTTTGAGTAATCTAAAATAATTCTTCAGATCATTGTTTTTCTACCTTCATAGGTTAAGATCAACACAATCAGCACTGTCTCAGTTATGCTGTGTCAAAAGAAATGCTGACCTAGTGTTTTGAAATGTTGAGTATGAAATGAATTATCAATATTGTTCATCATTTTTAGTAAATTACTTCAGAACTTTTTCTGTTCTTAATCTTTGATCCCTTATATAAAATTATCATATAATTGCACTATACTCAGATTTGGGGTATATGATAATGTGATAAGTGGAATAAATATTTTTGGCTATCCAGTTTTAATATATCTATGGAAAATACAGATGTTCTGTCTGCATGTACTCAAGTGCTTACAGCATGTTTAGTAAAGTTCATTTTATTAATCACATGCACAGCAGGGTCCTTATATGGATTAACTTATTTAACTATGTTTTGTATTTAGATGGTTGGCTGAATTATTCTAAAACTGCTCAGCATATTTTTATTTCTGCCAGGCTCATAAGTAAGTTATGTTCTCCTTATATAAGTATATAGTGCCAGCAGGCAACTGTAGGAGCAGAGCAGTGAAAAAAAAAACATCTCAGGATCCAATTACTTCCTATAAAATGGGCCCAAGCAAAAACACATCTCTTCAAACAATTACTGCCATAATGACATTCAACACTTACTAGCAGATTTGACAACATACTAGACACTATCAACCACAATATCTAACTGGAACTTTATTTATTGATTTGCATTATGAAGCAGGATTTATGCCACTTTAAGAACTCGATTGGTAATCATCGTCTACTCTGTTATAACACTTAAGGATTTTGTCAATGATTTAATTATTACAGTAAATCTTACAGGGTTATCATGTTACACTTTATTCATTTGAGTGCACATCAAAACATGAAGTTAATTTTCATGATGGTGTGCTTTCTCTTTCCCATGAACTATTCCATCACTTGCTCATGAAAAATAAGGATCTTTTTAGAAGAGTAAGTACTCGGGCTGATTATTTGTGGTGGGCAGATACAATATTAATCAGTATTTAATACCCTAAATGCACTCCATGTCTGCGGCATTCTGCAAACATGGCATATTCCTACAGTTTCTACTTATGCTACTAAGTAGGTGGGTTAGTAAACATAAACCTTCAACTTTATCATGAAAATAAGACATATAGTGATTACAGACTAAATTATGTCCTAAGCTTCTTAAATAATCAATTATATGTTTAGTTGGGTTATTAATTTGCTCAGCAGTCCAGCACACAAACATGTAATTGCTCTAAAGGTAATGCCGCAAGTTGAGATTATGTTCACATATGGCTAGGAACTTGGTTTATAACGTGTTGTGCAGCAGATGTTTTCTTGTAAGATAATTCAACTGTCTGATGTTGCATCTGTAAGGCAACTGTGTGATTCATGAAGCAATTGCAGTCCCAGTCATGCATTTGCAATGAAAATAATGTGCAGGAGTGACACTTGTATTTATGAAGAGAGAGCTGTATAATTCTTTTATTAACCACATCACTCATTTGAGGTTAATAACTGAGACTCTTAGCATGGAAGAGTGAGCACTTACAAAATTGAAAGTTGGAATTTAATTTTTATTTTGTTCATTGCCTTTTTATCAAGAAACCATCCCAAAGTACATGACTGACAGAAGGGTGCATGAGCTTTCATTCTGATAAAGGGAGATATTAATTTTGCTGGACAGCTAATCTGGAAAGAAGTGATAGAAGGTTCTCCTGTGTACAAGTTTCAAAGAGCAGTGCTTTACAATAACATAATAAGATTTAAACATGTTTGCCTTAGTTATGGAAGTAATATAATTGTACTAATTTAAAAGCTTCAAGATGTGTTATATATAAATTGTATTTTCTAAATGTGCTAATTCCATTCTGCAGAGTATAGTGCATATACTGAAACTGATTACATAACATGGTGCTTTTACTTTATTTTGATCCTTAAAGTGCACTAAAAGCTAAATTGCAGAGGCACAAAGGGATTTGTAGTAATATTACGGTTTAATGTCAGCATTACCTATACTGTGGGCATTGTGGTACAGTCAAGTTTCCAGAGTGGCTATTTATGCCTGAATAATATGCAATGCCTCACTTACTCACGGGTATGCACCAAAAAGGGAAATGATTTAGTATGTGTTTCTCTGTATCCTTTATAACAATTGCAGTTTTCTGGAAAAATATAATGTATGGATTTTTAAAGATATGGATATGCCAAAAACTTCCATAAAACAGGCATATAAATGTAAGTATGAAACAATTCCAAATACAATAATTAAACATATTTAATGCTTTTAAAAGTGATTAGAATCTTACTTTGAGTTTCGCTTTTCAAATAAATACGTGATATTTCTTATAAAATAGAACAACAGTCCTATAAAGGCAAAAAAGTCAATGAGAAAATTATTTCAGCAGCTCTACAGAACACTGTTTTATAATAATAGTAAGAAAAGTACTCTGCCTGCAGTCTACGAATTCAGTGACAACGAATGCATTTCAGTGTATGAATCAGATTAGTGATACTAAGTTAATAAAAATTCTGAATACACTTCTACAGGGAGTACAAATATTTGCAGTGACATTGCCAACAGACCATACCCAATTCTCCATGAAATTGATAAGGTCATTCTTGCAGAAGCACATTTTTATGCATTATCTGGAGCACATCTGTCAGCTTATTTGAGTGTTTCTCAATCTTTACATTTTGTGGATAGCCTGACACAGAATCTTATGACAAAAAAGTCTCTTAGGATTTAGGCAGAGAATTTATTTATGAACAATTCTTCTTTTGTGTTTGTACTGCAACCCATTTTTTTTCTTTTCTTTCCCATTTTATTTATGCAGCTGTGTGTTTAGAAAGAAAGATCAAGTCATATTGCTTTTTATGTTTCATATATACATACTGCTCACGATAAGGTGATGTTTGCATGGTTTATGGTTTCAGAGCCAATGTACATATTATTTGTGCATAGTAGACAGATTGTTTTCATCTGTGAAACAAAGTCGGCTCCATCAACATAATACATATACTAAACCTATACGCAATATGCTGTCTGCAATTATGCTAAACAAACTAAAGATATGTATGAGGCATGTTTATCTACTGAGAAATTTAAATGCAGACTTTAAAATGCCTTAAATATTTGGAAAATGTTTTAGCTTACTTTACATTTTTAGACAACCACCTTGACATGTCTCATATTAACTCCTTCAAAACATAACTTGTGTTGTCTGTTACTTTAGATATTCTGCTTCCGAATAGTACAGGTATTTTGTGTTTTGCCCTGTGCACTAAACAAACATTTGTGTTTCTATATGAATAAAAAAAGAAAGAAAAAAGAAATATTTCAATGTGAATGGCATTTATGAGAAAGTAAGACACGTAGTACATGGATTATGGATATCTACATACCACATTGTCATTATATAAACAACATAGATTCTTTGCATGCCCATCATCAACAACCTTGAATGTGTTGTTTAATTAAAAAAAAATGCTTTAAATGTTGTACAGATGATAATGTAATCTTATGACAGAAAATCAGTAACTACATTTAATATAGCCTGCTATAACAGGGTAAGAGTAAGCTGTCGGGCCTATTTCAGTTCAAGGTTATCCTGCATTTCTTCATGATGCAGTTGATCAGAATATAACTGCCTGATTACAACTGATTGTTTTTTACCATGAGCATGAAATCACTGCCCTTTCTTACTCATGCTGAACTATGTAAGGGCATGACATCACTGCCCTTTCTTACCTATGCCGAACTATGTAAGGGCATGAAATCACTGCCCTTTCTTACTTATGCCGAACTATGTAAGGGCATGAAATCACTGCCCATTCTTACTCATGCCGAACTATGTAACTAATACACAATTTTGGGATTTTGAAGCGATTGCTCCATGAATAAGATATACAGGAAGGCTTGCCCAATTAAAAAATGTGTTTAATATGTTGCTATAGTTTATATTTCAAGTTTTATTTCAGTCAGATGTGAATGAAGAACATGTTTTTGAATGAGCATCTTTTGAAAATATGTAGTTGAACCTCAGTAGAAAAGTTGCATGAAATATAAATATACTTTATTTAAAATGTAAGCAGTTGTGGGAAATGATAATATGAGAACTACAGCATTCTCTACTGAATTTTGGTAAAAGTATCAGTGTAGAAATTGAAGTGGTCTAAGCCTTAAGGAAGCAAATGGAGCCACTGGGCTAACAGAGTCAGTGATCATTTCTATTTACACTTGATGATCTCTCATCCAATCAAGGTATGGAAGTCTAAAAGCTCCAAATCTTCCTAGCAGATAGCCATTTGAAATTTCAGAACTTGAAATGCCAAATCTTGCATTGTGGAGACCAAATGGCCAAAGTAAACCTATAATATGTCCCAAATTGCTGTTTCTCAGAATACTCCCTTTTATCTGAGGTATGGAGATCTCAGAGATGGTGTATATAAATTCAAGGTGTGGGGGACCTGACCCACACATTGAGGATATAGGGTGGTTAAAATAAAAAGAATAATGTTCAATGGGTCTATATCATTTAATCAAAATATATATTTGTTGAATATGTATTCATCGAACACTAATCAGCGCAATTCATTTCACTGAACCCCAGACTTTTTCCTAGGGTTCTGAAGCACTTGGCCATCACTGCAACTTTTCCCTTTTCCCCACTGTAGTGTGATCTCAGAGTTGGTATATATAGTTGGAGGTGTGTGGTGGCCTACTTGGGTGGGTTTGATTTAGTGTGGTGTCTGTTCCGGAGTGCTGGTCGGCAAGTGGTTCCTAACCCTCCTAAAATGTCCAGGGTTCACTGAAATGAGTTTCACTGATTAGTGTTCAATGAATACATACTTGATGGATACGTATTTTGATTAAGTGATATAGACCCATGTTCAAATGAACAACTATAGACCAATTGCAATACTATCTCCACTCTATAAAATCCTAGAAAGAGTAATTTGCAAGCAGGTCACAGACTACCTACTAAGTAACAAACATCTAGCCAATACCCAACATGGTTTTTAGGCCATTCCATAGTACAACCACAGCACTATTGTCATTTACTAACCTCATCAATCTTCACAGAAGCAACAATCACTATTCCTCCTCTACCTTCTTGGACCTGTCAGAAGCATTTGGTATGGTCTCCCATACTCACCTTCTTAACACACTCTCAGATTTGAACTTCTGTAATTCCACCCTTGCATAATTCAAAGATTACCTCACTGGACATCAACAAGCAGTCTCCTGGCAACAGACCCGATCACCCCTATAACCAGTTGAACTTGGAGTGGCTCAAGGCTCTATATTAGGCCCACTCCTATTCTCTATATTTACTAATAACCTTCATCTTGCAACCACTCATGCATCACTCATCCAATACGCAGACAACTCAACTGTGATTTGTTTTGCACCCTCCCTACTAGAACTTCAAACAGCAACTCAGAAAGCCTTTCAGGAAGTTGAGTCCTGCCTAACAAATGCTAATTTAATCCTAAACCCTAAAACAAAACTGATAATATTCTCTCATAACAAAATTACTCCCACCCTTAACACTTTCTACATTACCTCCTATAACAATACCTGTATAACCCCCCTCACAGCACACTAAACTACTCGGAATAGAAAATGATCATAAACTTAAATTTGATATTCATATTTCTCTGACAGTAAAAAAAGTACACAAAAAACTAGGTACCCTACATAGACGCAAGCACTACTTCACAACAAATACCAGAATAGCCATTGCCCAAACCCACCTACTCTCCACCTTACTATATGCAGCCCCCATTCTCACTAACCTTAAGAAATCTGAATTACAAAAACTTGAAACATGCTGCAATAAAATAGCAAGATTTGCCACAAATTTACCAGCTATAACTCATGATTGCCTAGCACTCAAGCAGCTTAACTGGTTAGAACCTCCCAACTCCTATACTACATACGACTCTCAATGGCCCACAAAACCCTTTCAGAGCCTGAAAAAGTACCCGCTCTACAAACTCTATACTACTGCTAGATCTCTCCAATCCACTAACAGAAACCACATAAAAACCCATATATCCAAAAATCAGGCAGGAGATGCCCTCTTTTCAAACTACATAGGTAAACTCTGGAATGTCTTACCAACCAGTCTCACCTCCTTAACATCCCTAACAATATTTACACAAGTCGTAAAAAGCTATCTCCTTAGCAAATGGATCTGCCCTTGCACAACCCCGGCTGATAACTAACTATTCTATCACCACAAGCATCTCTCCAATTCCTTCTTTAACATTTTTGTAAATATGAAACTTGCTTTAATGCCTCCATATAGCAAAGAAGAAACTAGGTGATATCTGCTACTACTATGGTATAAAACCTCCTTCTATGAGTTTTATTCTAAACATTTATAAATTGCTACTAAAGGCCTACTGTTGATATAACATTAGACCGATATTATCATATACATTATTGGTGCTTAGCCTTTAGGATTAGTACAGGGCACATCTATGCAATAGCTTAGAATATTATTACCTAACACTTCTTGACTATTTTAAATTTTGGCATTGTACTATATTTGTATACATTTGTGTTGCTTATTTTGTATTTTTGTATTTTTATTGTAACTGGAACTTTTCTCCCTGGGCCTCCGCTGAAAAAGGACATGTCCAGTCAGACTTTCCCGGTAAACAAATGTGAAATAAAATAAATAAAAAATAAATTGTCAACTTGCAAATATTTTCATAATTTTTCATTAATAACACTATCTATAATTAAATCAGTTAAAATATATTAATATTCCTGTAAGTAATATTGCTCTCATTTTTCAGACCACCCTATATGTGACATCATCAGTCAACAATTGCCCCATTCTGACTGCATAATCTTGACAGTTCATAATAATCATGCCCCACCCTTGTTAGGCCTTGTTTCCCAAACAGCTTTAACATGGTATAAACCATTGAGTAAAACCTTTCCATCCCTTGTTAAATTATATAAAGCACTTGCTTTCTCTTTTTTGCTCAATTCCTCAAGTTGGTTTCAATAATCTTTTAAAAACAAAGCAGCATATAATAGTGGGTTAAAATACATTTCTACCTAGTTCTATCAACTTCCCTTATCAGGCCTCCATTAGAGTTCTCTGTTAACACTATATTATGATTTCACTGCCTATAAATATATTACATATATTGGCACAGTAAACACTAATCTCAAAATATCTTATATTAGTCAGGAAAGTGCACATAGTAAACTGAAACCAGACACGTCAATTCATTTGATTTAGAAAAAAAAAAACATACTTGACATTTTTACAGTATATGCTACCACTACAAAAATAGCTTTTAATCAGTCTTTCAGACCTAGAATATTTGTATGCAATAGAGTGATTAGAACTTTGGCTTTAAATAACTTTACTCTTTACTGAATATCTGTAATTGTCAATATCATGATCAGTCAATAATGAAGACTCTGAATGAGATGACCATGTAGTCATTAGGATATGTTCACTCTGAAGAGATTGTTATGGTGCCCAAAGCACAGGTACAATCTGCTATAATCACCAAGTTCTTTTTGCCATAACTCAGAGATAAAAATTATGCAACAAAACAGAAAGTTTTGTCAAGTGTTTCTTGTTTTTCCTACATGCTTGCATATTAAAGTGCTGTACAATATGTAGTCTAGTATACTCTGTACAACCAAACACAATGCCTTGAACTCAAGTTTTCTATGGCATACTAAGGAAATTATAAATTTAGCCAAGTTGATTTTTCACAGAAGACTTGTTTCCTTTGTTTGTCATGTCTAACTTACCAGTAACTTTATTGGCAGATACTACCAACATAAATGGAACAGGTAATTCAGACTTTAGACATGAACTCATTACTATACTGGGAATAAAACAACAGACTCCAATAGTCTTAGGAGTCAGAAGTTTTACATTTTCCGATGAGATTTTCTTGTTTTGGACCCTTTCTTCCACTTGCACATTCATTTGAGGATACCTATGACACAAGGTAATGCACTTGATCACCTGTTGGTTTGCAAGCTTGCAAAGTAGCTGTGCTGCAACATTAGTTTCACTTTTATCATGTAACTGACCGAGATAATGCATATCTTTGCAATGAAACAGTTCATCTCTATAATGCACATTCCTGTAATAAAACAATTCATCTCCCATACCCATCCAAGGTAAAGATGAAATATGAGGCATTCTTTCCAGGTTTTCATTCCAGTTACTGAGCATGCTACATATATTACTTTTCTGCAGCATATTAGGCCAGTATAAGATATTATAAGCCCTTTGTTTTATACTTATTCATAAATTGTAAGTCTGGCTCATGCATTGTATTTATTTCATCTCACAGATGATTAGGAAGAGTGATTCTGCCATGTTTTAATAGTCAAACACTTAACACAGAAGATCAAGGCTATGACCTATTAATGAGCTTCATTATGTAGTCCAAGGTTTGATTCTTGTATTCTCCATTCACTTACTTTGTTACTCTGACCATGCTCCCAGGTCCAAAAAGAAGCTTGTGCCTAATGAGTTTAACCAGTTAAAATGAATAAAAGTAAAATAAAAGCTATCCTGTGTAACTAAATTAAAGTGAAATGACAGAATGCAAAGATTTAACATTATTTGGCCATCCTGATTTTTATTTTACCTTACTTTTTGGGTGGACTGATCCGAGGACTCTTTTCAGTCATGCCCCAGAAGTAAATACACAGATACAGAAATACAACAGAAATGAAATTTATTCAGTAACAGAAATGAGAGTAATTCATATGCAGAAAATCTTAGGTAAAGAAAGCAGTTAAGCAGTGTTTTATAGTTGTTTTACAATAAGTAAATCCCTTATTTTTCATATTATACAACAAGTCAATGCACTTGTCCATCCATGTTATACAGTATGATAATTTGGTATATCCCCATCCTGTGCAGCCACATCCAAATTACCAGACTCTAGTTTCAGCTCACTTCTGCATGATATTTCCACTTACCTCCATGTCTTTTGTAAGTCCTATTGAATGATTGGTCATACAGAAAAACAGATTATGCACCTTTGCTAAGACTGAAAAGCACACAAAATCCAGCCGTACTTATACACCTGATCATTTGTTTAATACTGCTGAGGGACCCTGTTTTGCTATATTACAGGTTTCTGCTCAGTTCTAAATTTCTTCCACTTAACCTCCACTTCTTGTCTAAGTCTTGTTAAATGATTGGTCACAGAGAAGAATGGATCATACATCTTTGCTAAGATTAAAAGCATAAAAAATCCACCACTGCTTTTACACCTGATCATTTGCTTAATACTTCTTCTGAAGAACCCTGTTTTGTTATATTACATGCAGGTAAATTCTTTTTCTTTTATTTTAAACCTGACACTGTCTGGTCAGTTTACATTTTTCCTGTATTCCTTACTGTGATATGTTTACGTGGTTCTTTGGGTGGAGTTTGTAGGTGGCTACCTAAACCCCCTCCCCCTTTTCTGTTTTCTCTAACATTTTTACTTGGCTCTCTGCAATCTCTCATGCGTATGCTTTACAAAACATTTCCCTCTCTTGTAGTTTTTGACAAAGTTTGCTTCTAGTTTCATCCATTGCACAGTAATTCCAAAATAATATTTTTTTCCTGGTTTGGAAGGCCCCTGTTCTCCTGTTAGTGCTGAGGCTTCTGCACATTTGCAAACTGATAGACTCACTCACTGGTGTGTTTTCCATCCTGCATCACTCCTCTCCCATGCCAAATTCCCCAGCCAACACCTTTGTTCCATTCTATTCCCTACCATTTTTGTTTATGCCATAAATGCAGCTTAAAGGAGCACAACAATATCTGCACTACCAAATATATATATATATATATATATATATATATATATATATATATATATATATATATATATATATATATATCTATATCCCCTGCCACCCCTTCTCTCATTCATAATCTCTGTCTGACAAGCAAATTTCCACCCCCCACTGTACCTCTCAACGTTTTTGGACTCATCCATGTGCCCCACCCCCCAGTACCCTCAGGGGGTCTTATCTTTTGAAAAGTCTTCCCGTCTTTTCATGCCAATTTGTACTCTTCTGCTCTCTTGTTTGATCTTCTACTGGCAATAACACAGTTCTTCCCCTAATGAGTTGAAATATACCTCTCACACATCTTAAAAATTCTTATTTCTCTTATCTCCAGTATTTCAATTCAACATTCCTGCTCATATGCCCATGTATTCATATTCCCTCAACCCTTACACACTTTTCATTGCATGTCACAGCCATTCTCACTTGCCTGCACTACCAACCCATCCCTTATAAGTCATGTCCTTAAATTACCCAGATTCCTCTATAATGTCACCCATGTATTACTTCTATTGCTTCCTTGCAATGACATTGAACACTGAACCACATCCAGGTCCATTGTTTTCATTTTGTATCTTAATTAATGGCCACAGTATCAAGACTAAAATAGACCAACTAAACAGCTTTTTTCACCCTCCACCACACTGACCCTTTAGCCATAACAGAATCTTGACTCAAACCCACTGATCCTTCCATCCACCATTTCTGCCCTGGGTACAACTATTATCTTGCCAGAAGACTTGGTTCTAGACCTGGTGGTATAATGCTAATGCTGTTTAAATTTAATTTAAATGTCTAAATCAGATTTATTTCCTAATTGGCATCTTTTCTGTGTACCTCCCCATAACAGCTTTCCTATGCATCTTGCTGTCACTTGCTTCTTTCCTCCCACCTCCTTAGCCAGATTGAAAACCCTTCTACTTGAAATTACCTCCTCGATTAAAAAATGTCAAAGACATTATCCTGCTATGGGACTTCCATCTCAACCTTCTTGGTCCTAAGCAGAACAATATCTTGGAAATATTTAATGACTTCATACTCACACAAATGGTCACTGACCCCAGCAGACCAAACCCTAACTCTTCTCATCACTCTCTTCTTCATCTTATTACTAGTAATAATACTAGCATTATTTCCAAAATTGTCATTCACCCCCTTCTTTCTGTGAGAAATTGTACAGTCAGCTTCAATATCTCTCAGCGCTTAAAAAAATCCTTCCCTCACTTTCAGCCAATATTTTCAAAGAAAAGACAGGTCTAGCTTCATTAGATGGGTCTCTTATTCATTGTCTCTTTTACTGACCCTAACCATGGCAGCAATCTCCTCACACAAATCACTATCTTCCAGGACTCATTTTTTTCCTGAAATTACAGCGCTATAGCTGCCCCCAAAAAAACAAATCGTTCAGATATGAATAAAAATGCCTCCTTAGTCTCGGGTACAATGCATGGCAAACTTGGAAAAACAACTCATCCCCTAACACAAGGCAACACTATCTAAGCTAAGAAATCTAGCTAAACAGACAATCAGCCAACATAAACGTCATATTACGAAAGAAAAATCAGTCATCCCTTCTCAACCAACCTAAAGAAATTCTGGGCTGAAGTCAACAACCTGACAGGTTGTACTAAAACATCTAGTACCCACTCATCTTCATCTCAACTCACATCAGCTGATTTCAGCTTCTACTTCAGTGTACTTCTCATCACTGATTCCATCAAAGCCCCTCCTCTCCCGCTAATCTCTCTCCTCCCCCTATATTCCCACTTTCTATTTCAAAGTAATCAAAGCTAAACATGTAGTACCATTACTTGAAAAAAAGTGATTCACCTGCTGATCCTGACAATCTTTTCCCATGGTTCTTATTCCTATGCAAGGACCTCATCGTCCCACCCCTTCTTCACATTTATAATCTCTGCCTAACTCAAAACAACATGCCTGATATATAGAAAATGACCATTATTAAAGCCCTCCCCCAAAACATGTCCCAGTATAATCTAGTTTCCTCAAAATGGCTTGGCTTTTGGGTTGCTAGAAGTTTCCTGGATAGTTACTGATAACATTCTTCTGGCTAAGGCAACAGCCTCCTCACTGGAGCCATCTTTATTGACCTCACCAGAGCTTTCGATCTTGTTGACCATCAAATTCTGTTAGATCACCTGACTAAAACTGGAATTAGCCCAGATACAGCTCCCTGGTTTAAAATTTATCTTTTCAGCCGATACGTCTCTATTCAGTTTCAGAACTGCCTCCACCTCTCTTTTTAAAGGAGTCCCTCCGGGCTCCATTCTGGCTTCTCTTCTTTTTTCCTTTTCATTAATAAACTACCACTTGACCTCCCTCACCTCCCCTAAGTGAATTACTTTTTATCTTTGACCATCTTAACAACCCCATTGATCAAGTCTTTTCCTTCAAATATCTTTATATGTAGCTTGATCCCACACTGAAATGTTGCCTTCACCTTAACCTAGAAGAAATACAGAAGAAAATTAATTCCTTTCCATTTTGGTCCTGTAAAATTTCCCACTTTCTCTCCAGACCAACCAGGAATGCCATAGGCAAAGGCATTTTACTAGCCTAGCTTCAATATGGACTTCTACTAGTTGCAGCAGCATTCATGAAAATCTCCGCTATCCAAACTGTAAGCAACTCTAGCTGCCATTTCACTACACTCTCCCCTAGAAATGATCATCATTGTATCACACTTAATAAAACCAATTGGATACTTTATTTATTTATTTTTATTTATTTTATTTTACATTTGTTGACCGGGCTAGTCCAACTGGATATATGTCCATTTTCAGTAGAGGCACGGTGAGAAAAACTCCAAAAAAACCCCCAAAAAACAAAAAAGCACTGGGCCGGATTCACGAAGGCTTGCACGGAGTCTTAGAGTAGAGTAAGACTCCATGCAGCCAACATGTCCGCCGAGCGATCCAGGAACAACTGGTAGGGGCGTGCAACTGAGCTCTCCAAACTAGTCCTACACGGACAGGGCTTGGATATGCAAATTACCTCAATTACAGGTGAAAGCCATGCAAATGAGGTAAATTTGTGATCCAGGAAACCCAAACCTGTCCGAGTAGGATTAGTGTTATTTGCAGAAATGTACTCAGTTGATAACTGAGTACGGTTCTGCAAATAGCAAAATGAAGCCATGTCAGCTGGAAAAAAAGCATGCATTCACAGGAGGAAGCATGCCAATGGCCAAAAATACAGCCATTGGCAATGGGAAGTGATGCAAATTAAAAATAAAATAACTTTTTTTTTTTATCCCAATCTCCGAGGTTTAACCATAGCGCAGCGCCGCGCAAACACGCTGCACCCTAAAAAGCAGAAAATTAATAATTAAGATCCACAAATGTGGATTTTATAGCTAAAATTAATTTACAATGCAAGGGAATGGCAAGCTGAAGACAACATGGCCACCGAGTAGAGGTTGCTAAGGGGGGATGCTCAATCTAAGAGATGTAACTAAGCATTAGTAGGCAAACCTATGCAAATGAGAGTTAGGATAGTGAGTTGCAAGTTTACATAGCAAATGAGCAGAGTCAGTGGAGTGAAGGAGTAGGATAAGGGGAGTAACAGAGTAGAAGATAGGTGACATCACGAGGGGGGTATGTATGAAAGGAGTGAAGCTCATTGGAGCAGAGTGTCATGTGTCAGCTTACATTTACATAATAGTGAAAGAGGTGTGTCAACAGGTAGGCCAGGTAAAGTCAAGAAATCGAAGGTGTATGCCGTGGATAACACCAAAGTTTCTTGCTGAGCATGCATGCGCGTGTGTGCATGCCAGTAAACCCGAGTAAGACAGTGTGCGCGCATGTTAGCATGTGTGTGCGCGTGTAAGCCGGAGTAAGCATATGTAAGGCAGTGTAAACAGTTGTAAGTGTGTTTGCACCGGTGTGCACGTGTTTTAAGAAGAATAAGCAAGCTTTAGTCCATGTAAGCATGTGTGCATGCATGTTAGCTGCTGTGTGCGTGTTTGCACTTGTGTGAGCAGCACTCCCCCCCTGAGGAAACAGTAAGGAAATAGGAAGCACACCAACTAGTGGAAGTTACCAGGGAGTACTAGCAGAGCTAGCAGGTGAAAACAATCAGAATCAGGCAATTACCCAGGCAGAACACTAGCCCAGCTCAGCACTTAAAAGTCTGCAAAAAACAGTCCATTATGTTTCTCTCTAGAGACACTGCAACACTGCAGTAAGCTAATAGAAGTGAAAACTGAAAAGGCTTCACTGAGACAAAAAATGTTAGGGGCTGCCATTGCTGTTATAAGGTGACATATGCAACATGCTGAGGGTGGTGATAATGCAAATGCTGCTGGACAACCCACAGTGAGGAGACGGAGAAGAGTGTACAGGCCCAGGGTTACCTACCAGGGGCTACATGAGCTGGAGATAGTGGAGCGCTATAGAGTGGACAGAGACCTCTTCCAGCAAATTGTTGAGCTGTGCAGGCCACACCTCACACACAGAACCAACAAAGGGGAACCCAACCCAGTGGAAACTAAGGTATGTGTTGGCCTAAGAATATTAGCAACAGTTACCTTCCAGAGACCAACTGGTGATATGATGGGGATATCACAGGCATCAGCATCCAGGGTATTGCACCAGTTCCTGGATGCCATGTCAGCACATGTCAGTGATCATGTATATTTCCCCAATTCCCATGAGGTATTGGCCAGCAATATGCGTCTCTTCCAGCAAATAGTGAAATACCCTGAGGTAGTGGGTGCAATAGACTGTATGCACATACACATCAAAGCACCAGCTGGTGAGCGGGGTAGGGTCTACTTCAACCGCAAGGGCTTCCCCTCCATCAACTGCCAAGTCATGTGTGATGCCCAGGGCATAATACTGAATGTGTGTGCTGGCTGCCCTGGAAGCTACCATGATTCCCATATCTGGCATCTGACGCAGCTGTACCAGACATTGGCCAATGGGGACATCCCACATGGTCACCTAGTGGGGGATGCTGGCTATGCACTGGAGCAGTGGCTGATGACACCCATCAGAAATGCACACACACCTGAACAGGAATGCCATAATGAGGCACACGCACAAACACGAAATGTAATCGATCGTGTGTTTGGGCTGCTCAAGTCACGGTTCCGGTGTCTGGACACATCTGGTGGAGCCTTGCAGTACTCACCAACTACATGTACCCAAATTGTCATGGTATGTGCTATGCTACATAATATGATCCTGCAAAAAGAGCTGCAGCAGGACCAGCATAAGCCTGGGCCAAACAGCCCCCCACCATTGCCAAGGCCATCACAAGCAGAGCGTGACTCATAGGAGGAACAACCTGAGCCTGCCCCAGTAGGCAGAAGGAGGTGTGCCCAGTATGCTTTGGCCTTGGCAAAAAGGCAATGCATAGCACATACACTGGCTCAGTAGGAACTCTGGAAATGATACCTCTCTCTGACCCGCGCATATATTAAAAGGGATGCCTACATTGACACTACCTGCTTTCAAACATGTATAGGGAGTGTAGTATGTGCATCCGACATAGGCAGCCCTGCATCAACACCTGAGGCATGATTGCCATGTGTTAAGCAATATAAAGCAGTGCTAAACAGCATTTACCATCATGAAGTCAATGTAAACAAAATCGCACACACCAAATACTACAAATGTGGTCAATGTAGTGTAATATTGGTCAATGTCCAGCAATGATGGTTAATATTGAGCAATGTTGGACAAGCTGGGTCTAGGTAGGGCATAGTTGAACAAAAGCCAACATGCTCATATTTTCTCTACTAGCCCCTAAGCAGTCTGGTCTGCTCAGTATGAAAATATAAGTGGCAATGGGCCTTAAACCCATGATACTGCGCACTATACTCATAGTACTGAGCCACTAAACCATGACAGTAGTGCAGTGGTTAGCCTGTATGAAGAAATGTTGATAAGTCTATGCAAAGTATTTCACGGAAACCTTGCAGGCACAGCATAATCCCTGTCGAGTTATGACACAAAGGTGAGTCCTGCAGTGAGAATAGAACCTGACTTTCAACACACACAGTACAAATGTTAATATTGGACATGTAGACATATACATCAACAAATGTAGTGGACCTCAGACAGCAACATACTGAAAGGTTACACTGGGCATGCTCACACACTTGAATACATGAGACAAATGTCAGGCGACAGAACACTGACAGTCTGAACTGGGCATGCTCACACACTTAGGCCATGTTGGAGTACAGCATTGGGCGGAACCTCTCACTACCCAGCAATCTGCCCTGTGCACACACTTATATGACAGTAGGTGCGTATATAATATAGTGGAACCCTTCCATAAGCAAATATGTTCTGCAGATACCTAAGCGGTTCATATAAAGTGTGAAAGCAAAGATGATAAAAACCTGCAAACAGTATCAGCAATAAACATTGTGCATCATGAAAATTATCATAGGTTCAGAGGTTGATACTAAGCTATCTGCCCAAGGGCATGTACAAGCATAGCCAGAGTGTGTTTGGCTACTGCAACCCAGTCAAATCAGAGCACTGTGCCTGTGAATAGTAGGTCACACAAGATAGCCCATTTATGTTCAGTGTATTGTGCCTCTGTGTAGCAGGGACCCAGAAGATATCCCATGGGTAAACATGCGATCACCCATCCACTTGTCAAGATATCACCTGTAGGTGGTCAGTGGGTGGCTCTGCCTATGCAAAACTGGGACTACACTCCAGAGTGAGTGGAGGCTTTCTGATAATAATCTGTCCCCCCAGCATGTCCTTTTAACATCAGTGCTGAGGTATATGTCCCTGGAGTGTGTAGCACCAAGGGAGTCGGATATCCTGAGGTGGAGCATGTCCAGTAAGTCTGGGTCAGATATTGCCTTCAACTACAGGCACACAACACATCAGTGTAGGTGGTAAGTGACTGAGTAGAGCTGGAGTTACTGTATCAGAACTGTGCAGGGCATCTGTGTGAGTCCCTACATCTGCTCGAAGAGTAACATTTGTGGCCATTACAGTTGCTTCAGGTGTCAGGTAAGGTACACCCCAAATGTGGCATAGTAACCAAGCATGGTCGTGAGGAGTATAGGGGTAAAATGACCACACGTGATCAACATGTGAAACTATGTGGGATATGGTGGGCTATGTACACGTACTGTCTAACCACTATGGCAATAGGATTGTCAAAGGCGAGAGTATGAACAGTTTGTGTCCCCAAACCCGTAACAACTACTGCTGTATGTAATGGATTACAACCTATGTGGTAATGTGTGGGCATCTTGTCATCCTCAGAGGGGATGACTATGCAACTAATGACATGTAGCCGTGGGCCATGGCTCAGGCACCAGTCAACCTATCTCTGTGAGACCCTGTATGAGTATGCAAGTGCCAGCAGGAGAGCTGATTATGGCACCCAGTTTGCAGTCATCTGCGAACATGGGCAGCCATATCCCTCCTGTGATGGCCTGTACATCACACAAATATATACTGAACAAGAGAGGTCCCAGGACTGAGCCTTGTGGGATGCCATGTGTAACTGGTGTATACTCAGA
Organism: Protopterus annectens; assembly: GCF_019279795.1. NCBI lineage: Eukaryota > Metazoa > Chordata > Ceratodontiformes > Protopteridae > Protopterus > Protopterus annectens. Next base: position 523,538,229 of record NC_056735.1, on the reverse strand, counting down.
CATGGCACCTGCAACACTGAGCATGTGGGTGCTATCCCTGATCTAGGTAGCAATCCATCGTGCCAGATATGTGTCGATATTGATGCTGGTGAGCCTATGCATAATGGCCAAGTGGGGTATTGTGTTGAAGGGTTGTGCAAGGTACAGGCAGGCTGTGTGGACAACCGTCCCAACATAGATGGATCTGGTAACTGCTGAAAGAATATGAACAGGTCCAACAGGCAAGATCTGCCCACAACAATGCTGTAATGTGTAGGACCCAGTGTCTGTAGGTTTCCCATGTCTATGTGCATGAGTCCCATTGAAATAAACTCCATAGCTTTGCAGAACAGGCTAGTTAGCCTTTTAGGCCAATATTGTCTGTGGTCTGTTGTGGCAGTATTCAGTGGAGCGGGACCACTATCGCTGTATGCCATTCCATGGGTACATATCCTGCAGTAACTCTTATATCAAACAGTGACGTAATGTGAGTGTTACGTCTGTCATGAAGGCTGTGTACGACACAGGCCAGGACACCGTCTGGCCCCATTGATGCTGTGTTGTCCGCTGTGGGGAGGGCAGCACTCACCTGTTTACTCGTGATGCCTGGGAGGTTACACTCTGTTGGTAGGGACAGTACCACCTTAGGTGGGATGGGGGGGACACATCTGCACTGAACCTGTTTGCCAGGATGATGGCAATGTCAGTGGGTTCAGGGTATGCTTAGTCAGTATGCAGTAACACACAGCATATCAGTGAGTGTCCAGCCATGTACCTGAATCAACTGAAGAAGGCCTTGTGAGTGTCCAACGTGTCTTGTGCAATTGTCTGTTAGAAGCGTGCCTGACATAAATACCTGAACCATGTGTCTGTTAGTGCACAGATATTGCTATCCTCCATACTGAGGAGATTCCTGAGTGGGTGCAATTTGAGGGTAATACATCTGGTGTTGAGCAGCATTACCCTCAGTGTCGTGTACTTTGTAATGTCTATGGAGGTGGTTCTGTCCTTTGAGCCCTGCTTAAATAGGGCAGTATGGTGGCAGCAAGTGCCCTAGCCATTATTCAAAAGTCCAGGGGTGACAGGTGCAAGCTGTCCATAGGGAAGCTATGTGGAATGTCGAGCATGTCACCCAAGTGTGACAGACACTGTATCCCCTTTGAATAACACCAATATGTTAGCCAACTGTTAAATGTGATCAGTGTGTTGGTATACTGTGACATAATACCTGGTGAGTGTAAGATGCTAGACAAGGTCAGGGTAATACTGGGCTGGGCTACATGATCACAGAGTTCCTCTATGTTTCATGTCATGTGGTCCAGGGAGGAACATCTGAGGTTGTATGCACCAGCATGGACAATGATGGAGCCAGTCCTGGACTTGCTTTGGAGTGACCTGAGTGCATGTGTTATGTGGCAGATCCTGGCACCTGAGAGACAGCTCAAAGTGACTATTCCCTTGTTTGGCCTGGTGAGTGGGACGACAGTGTGTTTGACATTAAGTGTCACCTATAACAAGTGTATCAGGTGTGTTGTTTAGCCCAAAGGGCAGTGACTGTGTGGCACACTGACATTGTGAACTGTGTGACATGTGGGCATTGTAGTGGGGTAGCAGTTGTATGTGTGTCTGCTTTGGAGGTCTCTGCTGCTTAGGCAGAGTGTATGTAGAGCCTCCGAATATGTGTATGTGTGATAATGTGATTTGTTTGCTGTCACTATCGGTGTATTTGAGACTATGTGGTGTGTGTGGTCACCCTCACCACCTGTTAGACTATGTCAGTCATGGGTTGAGAGAGCTCAGCGTCCTGTATGTCAATATTGTTACATCTCCCACATATATGTGAGTGTGATGTGAGGAGGAGAAGGTTGTCTGTGTACATGAGGCAGATGTGACATTGTGTCATAACCACAATATTCACTAGCTGGACTGGAGAGTACACATGAAACAGACCCCTGGACATGCCAGTGTATTATGATGACATACTCTGTAGCCTGATCACAAAGGATCAGTAGGGTGTTGTGTGTAAAAGAGTATAACTGGGATTAGTGCTCAGGTTTGTCGGTGTTTTGTAAAGAGTAGCTGAGAAGGAGTCCAGACTGAGAATCATGACATGTCCTTCAGCTATGTAATAAATAGTAATGTACACACATATATGTGCTGAGTCAGGGACAACTGTACCTTAGTGACATTGCCGACATCCTGTCCGACAGGCCCATGTATACATACCCACCTCCCACTGTCGACAGTCCCTGACATCATACCAGGAGATATCACATGTAGAATGGCTGAACAGCTCCCCCCAAAGCCAAAAGCATGGCAGCAATTGGATTACATTGTTTCCCAATATGTGTCATACATGCACTACAGAACAAACAGACCCTGCACCTGAACAGTCTGTTGAGCCTCACCCACTCCACAGGACCTGGAACCATCAAATGTGTTACAGCAACATATGGCACTCCCCACATGTGTGGGTGCACAACACACCATGGGAAGTATAGTCCAGTAAGCCTATAAAGTCTGATCTGCAAGGCCATGGAGTGCATCATGGCAAAAGTCATAAACAGAGCTATTGGAAACCGACAAACACACAACCTTACCAACTGTGGTATGTTCATGTGCAGATCATGGTTCCCAAGCATGCTACACCATCTGCAAGGCAGCCACCCAGGACATACATCATGGAACAGAGCTACACATGTCCCACATAGACTTTGAACAGCTCTTCATCAACATCACAGACACATGTCGTATCCACAAAACCAACAATCTGTGCATAGATATGTGTTGACATATGAAGGGATGTCAATGTGTCCACAGATAGATCACACAAGGTGAGACTCACAGGGTCCTGTACAAACTGTTGATACCTGCCGACCTACATGGATCATTCCTGGGATTGCATAAAAATGTGTATACACATTACCATGTCCAGTCTGATGATGTCATTATCCTACAAATATACCAGGAGAAGAGAAACCACCCAGTAAAGCATATAGTGCGCTGTGTTAATGCGTATTTCTTTAGTATCATAACATAGTTAGGTAGGGGTTTGAGTTTTGCAAACACCAAGTGGGGGGGTGTGTGTATGCGTGTGATTTCCTTTGAGAGGAGTAGCCTTTTTGGAGACTGGGAAAACACATTAAAAGAGGTACATCCCTCTTTGGAAAGTCTGATGATGTCAGCATCCTACCAATATTCAAGGAGAAAAGAAACCATACAGTAATGCATATAGCGCACCGTGTTAATGCGTATCTCTCTAATATCCTAACATAGTCAGGTAGCGGTATGAGTCCTACAAATGCCAAGTGTGTGTGTGGGGAGGGTTGTGTATGTGTGTGGTTTCCTTTGAGAGGAGTAGCCTTTTTTGGAGACTGGGAAAACACATTAAAAGAGGTACATCCCTCTTTGGAAAGTCTGATGATGTCAGCATCCTATAAATATTCAAGGAGAACAAAAACTACCCAATAATGCATATAGCGCATCCTGTTAATGCGTATTTCCCTAGTATCATAACATAGTAAGGTAGGGGCTTGAGTCCTGCAAACGCCAAGTGTGTGTGTGGGGTGTGTGGGTGTGTGATTTCCTTTGAGAGGAGTAGCCTTTTTGGAGACTAGGAAAACACATTAAAAGAGGTACATCCCTCTTTGGAAAGTCTGATGATGTCAGCATCCTACAAATATTCAAGGAGAACAAAATCCACCTAGTGATACATATAGCACGCCATGTTAATGCGTATCTTTCTAGTATCATAACATAGTTAAGTAGGGGCTTGAGTCCTACAAATTGCAAGTGTGTGTGTGTGTGTGTATGTGTGTGATTTCCTTTGAGAGGAGTAGCCTTTTTGGAGACTGGGAAAACACATTAAGAGAGGTACATCCCTCTTTGGAAAGTTCGATGATGTCAGCATCATACAAATGTTCAAAGAGAACAGAAACCACCCAGTATTGCATATAGCGTGCCATGTTAATGCATATCTGTCTAGTATCATTTGTGTAGCACAGGTGGTTAATGTAGTGTGGGTTTTGCTTTTACTACGGTATGACATATGTTTCAAACAGTATGTGCATTGCACACATTGGGTATCTGCGTGTCAAATAAATATGTGTACATGTGACCTCAATCAGTACATAGGTGTGAAGCCTGCATACTACATGAATACATTTGTAACCTTCGACAGATTGTGCTGCTGCTTCTCAGATCATAGGTCACATATGTATGTATGCGTCAAGCCCGGCCAATGTAGTGATCCGTGGCCAAGGACATCCCTGTCACACACACCCATGACATGTACTATAGAATACTGTGAGTGAGGGTAATTGCCGGGGTATATTTCAGACATGTTCATACACAACAACGACTGGCAATAATGGACAGTCATTATAAGTGTGCATCAGCCCTGTGGATATGCATGCAGGCCCCTAATGTGTTATGTGAAACACTGAGGGACCCCACAATACCTATGGATATGTGGATACCAAGGAACAGATGACATAACATGTGTCTGTCTCTACACATTGGTACCCAACATACATGTTTAGGGCTACCACCTATGTGGTACTGTCGGGATAGTATGTATAGTAAATGTGGATGACTATGCCATAGATGGCGTACTGCTATACAGCATGTATTGGACAAGAGGTATCTGTCTGTATGATACCCTTGTGTAGGATATGCGTCCCATCCGGGGAATGCAGTGTAGGCCAATGCATGCATTTCCAGATGTGAAAGAACAGATCCCTAGTGTGTTTGCATGTACCTAAGAGGGCTATATGCCACACAGGTGTGGTCCCAGGAATGTGTGGTGGTCAATACCACTGGTTACTGTTATAGTATAGTACTGGAAGGATCCAACTGTTACTGAGTTCCCTACAACTGTGAGTCATTTGTCAGGACATCATCTAATGATTGGTTATAGTCATGCTGTTGAGGTGGTGTATACTACCAGACTGCAGATTATTGACAGATATAAACAGTATCACCCACAGCATAGTGCCAACCCATGTCATACACACATGTGTACCCATGTTAGTACATATCTGTAGTAGAATGCATACTGGCCATCGAAAGATACCATGAGATGTTAACAATGTGTAGAACAGGGTATGTCACACATCCCACGTGTCCACTATGCACGTACATGCAGACAGTGTGCACACACCATGTCCACAGATGTACACCCGCTAATTTGTAATGCACACATCACACACATTACTGTCCACTCACTTACACATGCTGGCAACACTGTACACTTCAGCCAAGTGGCACATGGGTGGACAATACATACTCAGACCTAACACTGGTGTAAACAATGCTACAATGACTATCAGAGCTGTGATGCATAATGCCTGCTCAGATATACCTACAAGGATATCAGTACACTTTCCTGTTGGCAAGTTGCTACTATTGCTACACTGCTATAATGTCATCCTGTGCATCAGAACCATGTTAGCCTATTCCTACATCAACGTGACAGGTGACAGGAGGTGGCACAGGTGTCATCATATGCATAGGGTGTGTTGTAGGTTTGCCACAGCCAGACATTGACCCATCCAATTGGCATGTCTGTGTGTGTGTGTGTGTGTGTGTGTGTGTGTGTGTGTGTGTGTGTGTGTGTGTGTGTGTGTGTGTGTGTGTGTGTGTGTGTTTGTGTGAGGGACAACAGTACTGCATGGGCCAATGTTGATGTAATGTGTGTGTGTGTATGTGTGAGCCCTAGTTGTATGGTAAATGTGTGTGTGTCTGCATGCACACAACTCCACCATGTGGCTGCCATATATGGGTGGTTGTGAGACAGCCACAGACTGTACCTGCCAGGCCGTACAGATCACTGTCTCTGGCCATGGACACAGTACCTGTGCCTAGCAGGGGTGCTATGGGCAGTATCAGTTACCAACCATGACTGGGTGCTATCATCAGAGGCAGAGGTATGATGACTGGACCCATGTCCTTGCTGGGACTGGCCAGCGTCATGTGGTCTAGTAGGACGGTCAATGGACAGGCCAGCCCCAGCATTGCTGGGGCTGGTACTGCCATTACAGGAGCGGCTGTGATCCATGGTCCGTCCGTGATGACTGCCAGCTGATGCTGTTGCTGGCATGTGTCAGCGTCGGCTTCTCATCCATCCCACATGGTCCTGGCTCATGGCTAACACATTGTGGAGGACATCTAATGTCTCCCTCCAATGGCTATCAATGACCTCAGTGTAATTCCAGATGGCACCGGCAAAGTCACGGATGCTGTCATTGATAGCAGTGTAATGGGTCCTCTGCGCCCTTAGTCCCTGTCGGGTGTACCATTCCATACGTGCCTGTGCCTGCATTACAGCCCAGAACATACTGGAGGTTGTAATACCTCCAGGGGCAATATGACCAGTGGTGCTCCCCTGAGAACCCCTGGACATCTGCCTATGTGGTACCATTCCAGTAATCTGGCTATGGCTGCTGTGAGGGGATGCACGTGCCATAGGTACCATACTCTCCTGGTCAATGCCAACTGTATGCTGTCCCTCAGTTACGGCCATTGGTGATGAGGGATGTATTGGCAGTATGAGTGTGCGCATAGATGGGGTTGACCGCTGTGTACTGTCGATTGGTGGACCAATGACAGACCCTGTCAGACCTTCCTGTGCCACAATACATGTCTTATCATCTCCACTATTAGTGGTGGTGACATCAGGTTCCCTGCTGCATTCAACCACCCCTAACTCAGCACCTGTGGAAGGAAGACAGGAAACACACTTCACAATCTGTACATGATGTTCGCACACATGCACACATGCACATATGAACACATGCACACATGCATACATGCACACATGCACATGAACACATGCACCACATGCACACATGAATGCATGCACACATGAACACATGCACACATGCACAGAAATACACTGCTCACCACAGCACATACACACACACACACACACACACACACACACACACACACACACACACACACCAGCAATCCAACACATACACAATAGTGGGTGATGGTGGGTGACAGTATCACAAGGCAAACAGTCACCACACATGTGTCAGCATGCAGACTATGTGTTGCTCAACACCATGCAGTGCAAGTATAGACAGCCCTATCTAATGACATTATACATGGCTTTGATGCATGTATGTAGTTGTTCAGTGATTGGCTACACCCTGGAAGACAATGTGTACATGGACACAGCATTGCTGTGCAAGTATTATCTGCTCTGCAATGTCATGTGTACCATCACTCAATGGTATACATACCATGGCTGCATATGTTATCTGTGTGACACATAGATTGCCATGTCTGATGACAGAGTCTGTGGCCATAGCACATAATGGTGGGCACAGGTGTAGCAAATGCATGCAATGTACAGACATGGGATGAGTGGTGCATGTAGATGTGAAGGAATCCCAATGCTCGGCATGGACATTGTACAGTGGTTATGGTGAGTGTGGGACATATTGCAGATATGTCGGTGCCAGCCATGACATGGCATGCTACATGACTGCAACATTAAACACCACACATACCCAATGTGTGTCATGTGACCTATACACCCAATAGCATTCCAGGACATATATGTGACTCTTTGTACAGATGGCGACTGCTATGCAAAATGTGTATACTGGCATATGTAAGCACACACACAACATGCTATGCATAGTGTGTATAGGTGCATATGTTTGCACACACAGAGCAATGAGGTGCACAGCAAAGACCTCTATGTGTAGTACTGTGGTCACTGTAACCGGATGGGGTGTAGTACCATGTGCCATCATCATCATCATCCATCTTGTGGTCACTCACGGCTACTACTGTGTGACAGACCACTGCCTAGCATGCTGTACCTGAACTGCAGTGCCATGGCTAGGTTCACTATTACACAGCCACTTTGTACATGGGTGTATGAGGTGCCCAATAGGGAGCATTGCCTAACATGACTGTGTTATGTGTTGAAGAGTGTTGCACAGCCCCATGATAGGCCTCTACCTCTGAGGTACATCATGTGTGTGTGGATGACATGTGGGATACTGAAGTGTGACCTTACAGCGGGTGTGTGCGTACGCCATATGTAGCATGACTTTGTGTACTGCATGTGATAAATGTGTTATGTTGTGTACAGGTGTTGCAACTATGTCTTTCCAATGTGCAGTACGGGGTTGCCACAACTGTGTGTTATGCTCTGTGTATTGCATGTCATTGAGGCAGCTACTGACATTACTGAGCTGTGCAACATCTCACAGCAAACATGCATGGCATGCATTATGCATAGGTGTGTTACGTGTACATGGACTATACCTCACCTATGACATGCATATTTCATTACCAACATTGCAGGTATAACACACTCACCAGCATGGATCAGCTGCCCTACTGTCACATCAGAGGGACCTACGAGAATATGAGAGAGTTTGTCAGTGGCCACAACTGTGGCATTGCTACAGTGGGTATGCTAAACTGCAGTACAACAACAGTCAACAGTCACAGGTGTAGAGATATTATTCAAACTATCCGTATTGCACAACATTAGGTAGCGGAACTGCTAAACACACAGTACACATCTCACATAGACATAATCTAACAATAAAGTTAACTGTAGTCTACAGATAGGGCATGTTACCTGCTTGCTCCAGGTGGATGTGCAGGGTGGCTTCGGCCTCCAGTACAACACATGTCAGAGGTTGATGTAGCTGTTGTCCAAGAGCCACCATGCTTAGGAGCAGCTCCTCCACTCTGGTGGGGGGGGGATGAATGGCCACCCCACCACCTGTGGCAAGCTGCTGTCTTTGGATATCAGACATACACCGCTGGACTTGTCTAATTAAATCACTGCAGTGATGGTGTACCTGCTCATATGTCCGGTTATGCATGCCTATGTCATTTACCCATCGAACAAGTTCCTGCCACAGTGCAGTCCGCTCCTGCTGGTGCTTGCTGCTTCTAGAGAACGGCATTGTGTACTGCTGCAATAGGCTTTGCAGTATCACCTCTTCCGCTGTGTACGCTGGGTTGCGTTGGTGGGCATCTGGCTGAAAAAGATATGAACAATATGTGTGAGAGTGTCCTGTGGCACACTTTACACCTTTACCCACAGATATCACTTTACTGATGTATATACCATCCTATTGTCTGTCAGAGGTTACACATGTTCAATACCACTTATTGGTTCTCAGGCCACAACTAATTAACACTGCCTGGCACTCTCTATATAATCACACCACTATACAACAGTACCCGACACACTGTTTGTGACACACTGCACAACCTCAAGACAGGAGTGTATATCACACCAATGCATGAACAGAGATGTCATCCATTGCAATGGATGTAAAGTACAGGTACAGTAGTACCAGTCAACCACCCTAGTCATTGATGCCATAGCCCTGCCTAACAGATGTGTACAGCTGTTACTATAGGTGGCATACTGCTGTAATAGAGTATATATGTTGCTGGATACACACGTTTACCCTTTAACACACATATGATTGCAGCCATTGTACAGGTATAATTACACGCACATCAGACAAACATACAACGCACCACTGTATGCCAACGCAGATGAGCATTACTTGTGTACCATATGGTACTGTGTGCCACTACTTACACACCCTTAAGCCTGCATTCTGTCCTATGTGCAGACTACAGGAAACACACATGACAGCGTTTCCAAGCAATGTGAACACACACCATACTGTGCTGTTTAGGCCTACAGCTTCAGGTAGTACTGCAGTTCATATTGGTGATGGAGTCACCAGCAGTATCACTCAGTAAGCATACATGTATTGCTTTAGCCTACAATGAGACACCACATTCGTCAACGGAGAACTACATCACATCATATGTCGTACTACTATGTCTGCCTAACAGTACATTACACATCAGTTGCTGTCCTCACAGCTAGGATAGACACTACCATGTCAGATACAATGTCACACTAAGCTATCACACTTTTACAGACCTTGCACACATTCAGCATTACACTTATTCAACCTCACATAGCAGCTATTGCATTAAGTACATGTGTGAGTGCATAGTGTCATAGGTAGGTAATATGCTATTGACCCTAGGGCCTACGGCAGCCTAGCCATATGCTAGCCTGGCCTTTGATACACATGTACTTTGATTTCACTTGCCCCTGCCAACCAGAACCACAGAGGTGTTGCCTGGGGTGTATTACCAATCTCCCACACAATCATCAGGGGTATTTATAACAACTGCTAAGGAGGAGCCTTGTTTGCTATTGCTATGTGGTCTATTCCAGTACATGTGCTGTTTAGTGAGCTGACAAGGTTTAGGGCCCTAGAGCATGTATCCCGGAGGGATTGTGATATGTTGCCATGGTATGGTTGCCACCCAGGTATGGGTGTGACATACCTCTGTATGTCTGGCAGAGGTCTCCTCTGTGTGGCCAGTATGCAATACAGTGTAGTTGTGGTTTTGTGAGTCAGTCTGCATAGGGCATCTGTTTGCGGCCAGTATTACCCTTTTGGAGGTATGTCTGTGGACTGTTCACCTGGTGTAGTTGTCATCTGAAGTACATACCACACAGGGCATTGTGATGAGTAGAGGGGAACTCTACCCTATACTTCCATAGATGACACACCTGTTGTCATGACACATACCACACAGACAGATTACAAGTGTAGTGTGGCACTGTCTTCATCAAAACGGAGGCTACTGTCCACCTGTGTCCCATGTTCCCTTATCACACCTTCACTGTTAGGTAGATCTCTACCTATGTGGTAGTTAATAGGTACACTGTTTTGGGAAGGTGTAATGGCACTGCAGTATCAACACTTGTCTACAGTCCATGCCTTGGTCACCACACACCTGTTGCGGTACATATGACCCTGTGTCTCTCTGTCTCTCTATCTCACTCTGTATATATATATATATATATATATATATATATATATATATATATATATATATATATATTATATGCATATCTATACACATACATGTACACATCCATTGCCGTACACATGGATGTACATATAGGCACATGTACAGTCCACCTTTCATGGTGGGGATATCACTTATGCAACTGTTGTGGGATGTACAGGTATGTGATTAAATTGCACAGTGTTGTGCAGAATGCATGTGGGTGTCCTCAGCCCTTGTAGCATTAGCAGGCCTCACTGGCTGCAACACAGCAGATCTGACAAATCTGTCCCACAGCATTTAACCACCACATGACATATATCAACACTACCATAGCTGGCCTTAGGCATAGGCCAACTGGGCGGCCGCCTAGGGCGCCGCTCTAGCAGGGGTGCTTTTCCACTACTTATGTGGTGTAGTAAGACAAGGATGGGGGAACCAGGAAGTGTAGTAGGAGGAGCCGTGGAGCCCTTTTGCCTAGGGCACCAGTTGACCTAAGGCCGCTCCTGAGCACTTCATGCTGTTTCTAGGCCACACACTACGACCAACATGGATATATGCACATATCAACCTTCACTGACAGATATCTGTCCACCCTTCACTAACAGTTGCAGTATGTCCCTTGCCCTATGCACATGTGCAGATACAGATAGATACATACTGCTGCCACACATGGATGATTTGCAGTGTGTAGAGTACTCTTCAGGAATATCTACTACATGCCAACACATACATGTGAGTAACATACCTTACCTTTGTATTTCCCTGCTCCGTGTGTTACGGTTTTGTATTTTTTTTTTTTTATTGGTGGTTTGTTTTGGGTTTTCACCCTCTATTTAACTTTCTGTCTCAGTTTCTCACTCTGTTCTGTCTCTGTCTCAGTCTGTGTCCGTGTCTCTCTCTCTCTTACTCTCTATCTCACAGCAACTGCAATGATATAATTGCATGTGTGGACTGCAGGTACAGCCTGCTTTTCTAGGTATCTGCACTTGTGCATGTAACAGCCTCTGCACCAATTGCTGCCCACCATTCAGTAATTGCATGCAGCCTGCTGTTTGTTGATTGCATTACTCACTGTGATTGCAGCCCACTGCTATAAAATGCTAGGTTAGGTAGGAGTAGCACTTTCAGCTTTCCAAGGTGGGGCCCATGCTTGTTTGCTCTGGACACCATTGTGTCAGTCTGAAGGTTGGTATATGTCTCTTATCTGATGCTAGGGTTGTAGCCAGTTATATGCATGTTGTACTCAAACCTGAATGTTGCTGCTTCCAGTACACACATCTCAGTGTAGACATGTAAGCACCCCTCCAAATGCTAACACAGGATACATGGGAGTATGTACTTTTTTCTCACTTACACAATTAACTGCCATACAAATGTGGTTATTGCACTGTATTCCTGTGGCCAGTATTTATCCTGGTCTGATACTGTGTGGTGTTTGTAAGGTGCTACTGTAACATTATTCCCTGCTAGGATGGCTGGTTCTCCTTTCACAGTCATGTCATGCAATTCCACAACCACTGCTGGTAAAGACCCACAGAAAAGGATTTGTGTTATACCATTCCTAATTTCCATTTATATTCCCTCATTGTAATGCATGATATATTTATTTGAGACCCGAGTTATTTATATATCTGTTGTGGCTTTGTAATAATTCATGCAGTCTATTGTGTCAATGGTCTGGGGTTCGAGACTGGCAGAAGTTTTTTCTTTTGCTGCTCAGCAGAACAAGGTCCCTGCCATAGAGTAACTAAGGCACTTTTAAGCAGTTGCAAGCGGGTTTGCATGGGTTTGTGCAATGCTTAGCGATGCTTAGCTAAGCATACACATGCACACACTCGCTTAAACCCGCTTACTTCCGCTTAAAAGTGCTTATTCCCACTAACCCCCACGCTAATTTCTTTTAAAGAAAAGAAACTGGGGAGATAGGAAAGTGGTGAAAAAGGGGGCACAAAGAGGGACAGACAGTAGGTAAACAAGCTCGGGATGTGCAGGATGGGTGTAGGGAAGGTCCATAGCTGCCCATTTCTTTAACAGCAACAGCTGTGCATATACAATGAATTTGAAGTGAAATTTGAAACCTTCCACCCCTGGGAGAGGGGTGAGGACAACAAAGTATGTTGTACTGCCAATTCTAATTATCAGCTTACATGTCCAATGGACATGTGTGCAAAATGGGCAGCTATGTATGGGGCGTAATATTTTTGTGGGTACAGATTGCCCTTTTTTTTTTTTTTTCAGGTGAGAGTGGGAAGTGAGGTAGAGGAAGTAGGTATGTCCAGGGAGGTAGGTTGGGAAGGTAAACAGACAAGACAGACAAGGCGCATACAGGGGCAGTGTATGACACATGAGGTGGGTGAACACAATTGATGGGGTCGGATGTTTGGAAATCGCAAGCCCATGAGCCCACAGGTGGTAACAGTGGAACTGAGATCCCCACCCATAGGCAGTCACCACTGAACCTTTACAGCCCCGAGGGTGGCTGTGCTAGGGGCTGCATAGGATGGGCAGTCTCACCCGTGAGACATGCCACTCCCGCCTTGAGCTGGCATATGGGATCAGCGACTGAATGCTGGATCTCCCTACGCACCACAACCCGGACCCTTCGAAGGGTGACAGGTGGCCCTTCTCCGCCCACGCTTGCACGGGGGTGATGAGCCCCATCCCCTGCAGAGCTTCCACCTGAATGTGGCACAGGACCAATGGAGGAGGGGAGCCCAGGCTGGGCACCGGACCTGCTGATGCCAGGTGCACTCGCCAGCTGAGGAGGGACAGGTGGGTCCGCTGAGACCGGCCTTCCCATACGTTCTGTGATTAGGTGTGTTTAATTACAACATAAGCAAAACAGCATTCCAGATTAGTTGTAACAGCATGCAATAATATTCCCATTAACCCAACACACCAAGGTTACAACATTTGAACAGCAAGCATAACACATGCATATATTGAACCACAGTGGATATTCCAACAGCATGCAGGGATGTTTGGTAGCAACAGGCCATCATGATTGTGGTGTTTAAACAGGGCAGATGCATCAACATGAATGCAAATATTTATAGAACAATAGGACATATGTCCCAACAAATATTTAAGATTACACATACCCATTGAGGTGTGGAATTGCATGGTTTATGCACATACAGTAGGGTGTAGAAAAAACCTCGGTTAACATCTGATAATTACCTTTTCGTCTACACTACATTCCTAGTGACTGCAAGTGTATATCCCCTACATGTATTATTACACTTGCCACCATACATTGGGTTGTGTAATGGGTTTGGCTAGTTCAATATATGCCTGACCTATATCTGACATACTAACTGTCCAGGATGCAGATGTTACTGCTACATATTTCTTGATTGCATTTATATTTCTTTATCTACATATCTGGGATGTTTTCACATGACATTTTCACTTCGATTTGTACAGAACCCTGCATTTCTTGACACACACTCACATTTCTGGGGAAAAATAACATGCTACATGTGTGCCAGATTTACTTATTCATGCCGGCCAGTAACTGACTGTTGTGGACTGTATATATGTTTCACAGCTACTAGCACTTCCATCACCCACTTTATATGGGACTGCACAACTCTGGGTTGCCATCACCTTTTCAAACAGTACTGTTTGTGTAATGCAAGGGTTCAACAACATTTCAAACTCTGTGACACAGACACACTCCGGGTTTTAGACCTTTATTAATGACATTACACACTTTTCCACAGGCTCACTCCTTTATTTGTTTTAACGGTGTATATGGCAGACATGTTCAAGACATATTATACCTTTATTAATAGGTTAGAACACTCTTTTTTCAGGCTACCTCACTTATTTTATATGACAGTGCTTGGAGAGATATTATTCCAGACATATGTTACCTTTCTTAATGGGTTATTACACTCTTTTTCTGCCTCTCTGATGTTTTTAGCTGACAGTATATACAGAGGACTTATTTAGGCAATTTTATGGCTGTATTATTGGACTACAACACTTTCTTTCATGCTCTCTCCCATATTTTATATAACAATACATGCAGAATAATTACTAACCTGCCTGGTGGCGCAGCCTTAGCAGCCTATCAGCATAGGCTTGCTGATTCGCAGTATGGTCACCTGCAGCTGTAAAGTAAATGAAGGGATATTGAGACATACCTATCCATTATACATACTCCATTATCAATTCTTACATACTGCATTCCATGGCTACATACTCAGTTGTGGGACATCACGCATCCCACGGGCCTCCTGTATCCATTGGTTCAGGCGGTCCTGCTTTCATCTCTTCATGGTGGTGACGGACCTGCTCACCAGTCCAAGGAATGCCTGTTGCACTGGTGAGGTCACAAGCTAACCAGTTCCAAGCCTCAGCCTTGTACTCCGTCCCTTGGAACTGGCCCTGCAGGAGTCTGGACTCATGACGGTGGACAAGGAACCAAACCATGTATTTTGACTCCTTGATGCCCCAACACTGCGAGCGGAAGCATGAACCCTCTCCTGCACCTGCCATTCTGACTGCAAATGTGAGCTACAATCAGTTATGGCGAGCATTCCCACCTGAGGCTTAAATATGCTGCATTTCCCGCACTTTTTTGTGATTGGCCATTTTTGAGAATTCTAGGCTGACTGCAGACATGCTTAGTAATGGTTAATCTACCATTTCTAAGTATATGTATGCTAATAGTAGCTGCTTCTTCTAAGCTGTCATGGCTTAGTGGTTCTGTACTTTGATTATGATGCACAGGGTCCTGGGTTTGAACCTTGACATTCTTTTATTTTAATACTGTCTAGACAGGCTATGGGGTGTGGCTGCGTTTAAGCAACTTAGCTCTACGTTGCTCCCCGGTGCCCTATGGTGCACTGGTTGGCACGGCACGCACATCTGCACAAACACATTGCGCTGGGTAAAGCGCATTTAAACTTTGGCCAACTCTGTTGCGCTGGGTAAAGCGCTATTAAGCTATGGGCACTTGTATTGCGCTGGGTAAAGCGCTTTCAAACTTTGGAAACCTCTGTTTAGCTGGGTAAAGCGCTGCTTAATGGCAGGCTATTATATATCTGGATCCTTTAAAAAATATATATTTTGTTCACTGATACATTGGCCATTTCACTGCTTTTACTAATATTTTAATCATATATGTCTGGTATTATTTCATGTACTGATTTACAACATAAATACAAAGGGGAGTGGTGGGACTCGAACTGTGAATGCCTCCTCTTTGTGCATATGCTCTGCCATTACACTATTGCAATTTGGTGTGATTTACATAAACATTCTTTCTTATGCTCTTCCATGCCGGAATTGCTAACTACAGCAATGGGCACACCCGCGCACACACGCGCAAATACGGGCAGCTATATCGTGGATTTTAAAAAAAAAATATTTACTTTATATAAGTGTGATGGGGTTTACAGTGTCAAGGAGTGTGGTGTTGGGTGCATGTACATTTGAGCGAACTCGCTCTTGTGTGTTGACATTATGCTTTTTAAAACCTTGCAGGGGCGTGGACATTTAGACTGCTCGGCAGTCGGACACGCCCCCTGCTTTCCTACTCAGTCCGTGTAAGAGTTACGGTTGAGTCAGCATGCCCTCATGAATATTCATGGCACGCTGACATCATACCGTTCAACTGCAGCCTCCGAGTAAGACATATTAAGTCTTACACAGAGGTTTTGTGAATCCGGGGGAACATATTTGTTGTTAGACATATATAAACAGCAGGCTTATTTAGTCTACCCCCAAAAAATAGTCACCTATATATGCATCATATCTTTGATTGTGAAGAAAATGAAAAAGAAATGATTACAATAATATTTCCAACTTGTTACTTCTAGTGACAGTACAGTGCAACAGTACAGTGCTTCTATATAAGCTATAGTGACCCCTGTACACCCCTCTGAAATTTATGAGGAAATAATGACCGCATCATTCCCCAGGGCAACACAAGATATAATGACCTCTGAGATTTGGGAGTAATGTTTAAGAAATAATTACATTGTCCCTAGCACCCCCCCCCACCCCACACAACAAGTGCAGAGATCTTCTGTGTACATCTGTGAGTAGGGCTGATTTTACACTAAGTGGAATTCACAGCAGAGGTGATTACTAAGCCCATGTCAGATTCCACTTACACAGTTTTGTGAGAGATGGCTAAGGATAACAGCGTCAATTACTTTCATCTAGTCAACTCCCCACCAAGCAGTTGCAACCACTTGTATGTACAATTTAGATGTCTAAGCATGATAAAATATGACAGTGCAACTATTTTAACTTTGTTCCATACAATTGCCATACATTAAAATATTGAACTTTGCTTCACATAATCACATTAGTCCTGTAAAGCTCAAATAATAAGCAACAAACAGCAGAAAGCAAATAATTTTCTCCGCTGTCCTATTAAGTAGTCCAGCTTACTTCTCACAAATTCACACTAGTCCTGTTAAATCAGATAGTGACTGTTTAAACTGAGCAAATGATAAGAGGGTTACTTTCATCCATCCAACCCCAACCACACCCAGTAATTATGGCTAATACATCTGATGGCTTTGTAATTCCACATACACCTCTCAACTGTCCAGGATTTTGCAGAATATCCAGATTTTTGCCTCACAAATTTGTGGTTTTCTGATAAAATCACTGAGGATTGAAGTCACTAAATAATGACATACAATTGAGTTTCAGACTTCATACCCTTTAAATGTATACTAATATAAATCTGTTATTCTAGCAACTTTCTAATTCTGTAAGAGCAATATTTCACTATCTTTGGGCCTTTGCTCCCCCCCCCAACCCATTATTTTTAGCTTAGTTCAAATTTTTTGCTAAGCATTTAAGAGATATGCCACATTTTAAAATATTCCAGTCCAAATTTACAGAAATGACACCGCTATCACTGCACCATTGCTTCCATCTTAACAGGCCATACAAAATAAGCATTGTCCAAGAATTGCCCAACATATCTGGCTGAGCAGTCTGACATAATTGTTGTAAAATTAATAGTGACATTTCTATCACCAGTGCCCAGTATTTAACACCATTAGAGGCCACACTCTACTGCTGTCCCATGGGCATTGCTTGGGGAAGTGGACAATGGTGTGTCCTGTGTTGCTGTGTTTGGTAATTCCTGCCCTACAGTGGTCATATGGGTCAAAGTGCATTGCAAAAGGAATGGAGTTGTGTCAGTGAAAGGGATAGATATTGGCTCTGCCATGGTACTCGTACCTAAAAGTGGCATTACGGTTGCAGACTACATCATGCTTTGGCTGCCATCATCATCAGACTCAGATGCATCTCTAAGATTAGGCATGCCCACATACATGATGAAAGACTTTAACACCAAATCATCTGCGAAAATAGACAGAAAAACCAAACCATATCATTGCTATCAAGTAGCAATCCTGGTTACTAGTGCTTCAACAGATGTTCAATAATATGACATACAAAAAATTTAAGCAAATGTAATTCATACAGAATCTCATAGGTGATTTATTTATTTATTTAATTATTTATTTGACATTTGTTAACCTGGAAAGTCCGATGACCTACAGCCCTATTTCAGCGGAGACCCATGGAGAAAACCTGTACAATAGTATGTAGTAATTTTACAAAAAGAATAAACAATAAACAATTTGTACAAAAAATACAGCAATAGAAAGAGAATATAGTGTTGAAAATAGCTTACAATCACTTTGTTGATCGCACTTCATGTGATTGACATTTGTACGAAACTGCCTTTGGCTGAACTGAAATTATGAATGCCATAATGTTGAACCTTACAGTAGTGAGCATTCGCTGTTGTAAGGTTTAACATTGTGGTACAGATCGCACTATAGTGGGGATCGGGAAATGTACCCTTTCCCTCACTGTAGTACAATCTCGGAGTTTGTATATATAAGTAGGGGGTGTGGGGGTGCAGAACCCCACATTGGGGGTACAAGGGGGCTTGCCCCCCTGCAAAAGTGTTTGTTAATATTGAATGGATGTGCAGCATTGCAGTAAAGTCGACATTTTTGAAATTTCGACTTTACTACAATGCTGCCTTTGACATTTTTTTGTGTTCGGTGTTGAGATTTCAGAATATGTGATTCAGAAATCTTAACATTCGAATGGAGTAGATTTGAATATGGGATAGTAAACCATTGAAACCACTTGCTTCCAAATAATAATGATGTTAATTGACAATGCACAGAGTTTGCTAAAAAATAGCTAAATGCCAAGAATGAAAAAAATATAGAGATAAGAAATACAGAATTTGAAAGGGTTCAGAGAGAAGGTGTAAGGTGATAGAGGCATGGAGAGTTGCAGCAATAAAATGAAAAAAATGTATAGGAGTCAGAGAGGAATTATAGCAGCCAGAAGTATAACAATTTAGAGGAAGTAAGGAGAAGAGCAGTGATAAGTTTGCAATTAGAAAGGTTAGGGAGACTGAGATTTATTAAAGTTAGGAGAAGAAAGTTCATGCAGTGATTTTACAGTGACATGATATTCTTTGAGAGCTTTTTTTTAATTCATGTGTGTGTTATTTTTCTGATGATCAAGGGAAGCTTATTCTATGACAGCGCAGGAGTGTAGCCATATAGGTTTAGGCCTATTGACCTTTTAGGTTTATATACACCTGAGTGTTGTTGATCAGCAATCCTGAGGTTTCTAGCTGGGGAGTAGAGAGAGAGATAAGAGAGGAGATGCTAGGGCAGAAGGAGGACTTATAAAGAATGGAATGAATGAGAAGAAGTTGGGAGTTTAGTAGCTGATTAGGGAACTCCAACCAATTTAAAGCCTTAAGAGACTGACAGTGATGCGAATAAGAGGTATGATTAGTGGCAAACCTATCTATTCTATTGTAGGTGGTTTCAAGTTTACAATAAGACCAGCGTGTAAGTTAAGATGTGTGAAGTATAGAGGAGACTGGGGAGAGCATAACCATAAGCAAGAGCAGTTCGAAAGTCATTTGTTAGGAATTTTTTATTTCTGTAGAGTAAACCAAGGTTTTGGTGAGTTTTCTTTATACAGTGGTTTACATGAAATTGGATTTGAGCTGATCAGCAATAATTGTCCCAAGAAGCTTCATGTGTGTTACCGCATTAATGACTGCGTCATTAAGAGATGTTATAGTGAAGGAGGCTTTGAAGTGTGAGCGTGATTTAGGGAGAAATAGGAGGAGTTTAATCTCTTTTGGATTAGGAATGAGCTGATTGCAAGAGAGACAGTTTTCAATAGAACTGAAGGAATGTGGAGTGATGGTGAGCAAGTCAGCGAGGGTGTCAGCAGAGGAGATGATAATGGAGTCATCAGCATATAGAATGAGGTTAGAGTGAGGACAGGAAGTGTGGAAGTGGTTAGTAAAGATGTTGAACAGTTAGGGACCAAGAACAGAACCTTGAGGAACTCCCATCTGAATGGGGAAAAAGGGAAATAGAGAGGAGAGCCACTTAACAGATTGTTATATGTTGGGGAAGAAGCTACCAAACCAGGAGATGGTTGATGTAATAAAGTTAAAGTCAAAGAGTTTAGAGAGGAGCATGTTCTGAGAAACAGCATCAGAAGCTTTAGATAGGTCAAGAAAGAGACAAGAGATGCGTTTATTATTGTCTCTGGCAAGGGAGATAAAGTGGAAAAAAGAGATAAGAGCAGTACTTTTACTGTGGTGAGGATGAAAGCCATGTTGAGTCAGGTCAAATAGGTTTTCAGAAGGTAGACAGTCCAAGAGTTGCTTATGCACACATTTTTCAAGTATTTTAGTAAGGGGGGACAATATAGCTACAAGACAATAGCTAGATAGTTCAGTGGAATTGCCACCTTTGTGGATAGGTATAGTAAAGAATTGTTTCCAGATTAAGGGAACAGTAGATTCAGATATAGAGTGGTTTATGAGTATGGAAATAGGATGTGCTATGGAGTTTGCTACTAGCTTGAGGAAGAATGGAGGTAGGTTGTCAACAGAAGATGACATGGCTTAAGCTTATGGAGCAGACATTTTATGTAGCTGGAGGGGAGGTTCCAGATAGAAACTCTGAAGTGTCTGTCATGATTATATGACTGCATTCAACATGTGAGAGATAATGGTTATAGCCTGTCATGTATCAGAAAGCCACTCTAAACATTTTGCTCTTTAGAAGCCATCTCAGTCTTAAAGGTGAATATATACATGTGGTAATTAATTACACACTAATATCTGCTATGTCCACATAATGGTCCCCTAACACACTATTCAAAATGAACAAAGACTGTGCAAAACCTTACCCAATCAGGGGCAGAGTTAAATTTCACAGGTCACTGCCACTGGCAACTGCCTGTAGCTGGTCAGAAGCCTGATGTTTTACCACATCACATCACACTAACCAATATATAATGGATAAACCTGCTATGGCAATGTGTATGTGTGTGTTGTGTGTGTGTGTGTGTGTGTGTGTGTGTGTGTGTGTGTGTGTGTGTGTGTGTGTGTGTGTGTGTGTGTATACGCGTATGTGGATGGCACTGTATTCTTATGTGTCATACCAGTCAACTGTACATATGTTTACAGAATGTCCAGATTTCTGCCTCATATTTTGGGTTTCTTCTTCATAACATTTGTGGTTTTCTGGCAAATCAATGAAAATTAAAATGACTAAATAATGACATAAATTTGAGTTTCAGACTTCATGTCCATCAGAAAATGCATGCTAACACAAAGATGTCACTCTAGCAACTTTGTAAGTCTATGATTTATAGGTTCATTGGTGTGTACTAAGCTAATGACCACTAAGGCCATTTTCAGCCTAGCCATGCATCCCTAATCTCTGACAAGTTCTGGTACCCCTGGTAGTATTAGTAGGGACTTAGGAGATGAAATATTTCCAAGCATGGACTGATATTTCAAAGTTAAATGGACTTTAACATGAACCCAAAGATTTTAATAGTCACACTGGAAATATGGTTGCAAAAGTTAACAGAAGTAATGCCCAGAACAAATTACTCAAAGAACATATTGAAAAATTTAGATTCTGTGATAAGCAAATTGCAGAGTAAATATAGAACTTAAAGAAACAGGGACTCAGAAGTGTGCCTGTTTACTAAATTCATTTAAGATGCCAGTGTCATAAAAAAAACTGAGAAAGCATTGGACAGTTTTAGATCATGACCAATTAGAAAACATAGTGGGTTAGTCTTCAAATATTGAATATAAATGAAACCATACTTGACTGAATGACATGTGTAAGATCCAAAGAATGCAACCAATGCTGACAAATGTGGAAACTGTAATTGATACAAGTATATGGTATGTAGAAGTTGTGATTTTAGACATCCAGTGGAAGGAAAACTTATGATTTTGTACATGTTTTACATGGACTAACTCAAAGCCATGTTAGTATACTCAGTATCATACAAATTGCAAAGATGTGACCTGTCTCTGACATGCAAGTCATTCCCTGACCCATTAATGATGGATTTGTTGCCCATCAACAAATCAGATGGGATCAGAAATACTCAATCTAGGGATCTAAACCTCTTTTGCAACATCAGGTATATTTCACAGAGGATACTGCTGCTGTGTAACAGACTCCTTATCCATGTAAAGAAAAGTTCATCCCTGTCCATTTTCAAGTGCAACTTTGATGAATGGATGGGAAACAGAAAATTTACCCCAGGACTGCCCACTGTACTACTAATGGACAAATGCAGCTGCCAAACACTTTATCCCATGCATGGATCCCCTCAGATTGTCTGTGATATGATTCCTTTTATTTTCAATAGGGGTAATATATAATTATTGACCATAGAATGGGTAAATACAGTCTACAACTAAATGGGATGTGTTAGATAGAGCATAAAAAGAGAAACTGGCTAGGCGTAAAATGGCCTACAGGGGAAGCTTGCCTAGTATTTACCTATGAGTGTATAAACTTATTTGGATTTTTTTTGTAAAGTTAATAATGGGAAGGTTGTCTGTTTAGCCACGTCCTGGTATAGACCATTTTGCATAAGAAAAACAAAGCATACATTAAAAAAAGTAAGGCTCCTATTTATGGTATTGCAAGTAACAATAAATATAAGCTTGATGAAAGCATACATATTCCACCAGCATAGAAGGAGAGGATCTTACTATTTCACTAATTTATTTTATTAAGTTTTGAATTCCCATTCATTGGTGTTTTTAAACAAGACTTGTGACTATGTCACATTTTAAAAGATTTGAGTATGTTTTTATGTTACCTTGAAAATGTGCAATATCAGAAAATGTGTAAATGCATTGGTGGTCACAATTGAATGCGTTCTTATTTTACCAGAATTCCAATGATTCAGTGCGTAAGTTTGAAATATAGTCTAATAATAATGTAAATGCATTAATAGAGTTAGAGACAAGCTAACAATAAATGCCATTAACAAAGACAAGGAGTACAGCAGTAAAACTGTATAAATGTGTCCTTTTTCATATACCTGCCAACTGCAGGCAATACACATAAAAGGCTTTGCTAAAATACACATACATTTCATTCACAACACTTGCCTTATTGATATCAGTCCAACACAATAATTGAATTAGTATAAATTTGAAAACAAACGTTTCTGAAGTGTGAAGATATTCTATTATTGGCTACCTACAAAAAAATTAACATTTGAAAATAAACAATACCCAACCCTGTAGATTTTTTTGCATAACCTTTCCAGAATTGGAATAATGAACAACAAGAGATGAAAAAGAAAAACACTGAAAATAAAAATTATCAGAATATCTATCAATGCTGATTACAAGTGAAGTTAAAACGATATTGCATAGCTTTAGAATAATGTGGGGAATAAACCATATTATCGCAAAGGAGGAAACTATTTCAGAAAAAAAGCAAATCCCAGGAAGGAAAGACATCCCTGATCAGTATCAGTAAGAAACTAAGGTCCCTCATAAAATCATCCAAGGCTAACTTCAAAAGAGAAATAGCCAAGGATTCAAAAGATAACCACAAAGCCTTCTTTAGCTATGTTAAGAATCTAAGTGGCAACTCACAGATAGGCACTAAACTAGTGCAAAATAGCACAAAATATACTGACCCTACTGATATTGCCAACATCCTGGTAGATAGATTCAGTGCAAACTTTACCCCCCTCTCACCCCCAAAAGGGCCCACAACAATACCATAAAGGTGTATTGTCCTGGAAATTATAGACGCACAGGTGAAAACAGCCCTTTCAAAAGCCAAAAACACAGTGTCAATGGGGCCAGATAGTGTTCCAGGCTGCGTCTTGCATGAACTACAGAATGAACTAATCCCTCACCTAAACACGCTGTTCAACTTCAGCCTTTCCACAGGCTATGTGCCCATAGAATGGTGCACAGCAATGGTTATTCCACTCCACAAAGGAGGGGCCCACAACTGACCCTGGTAACTATCGCCCCATAAGTCTGACTAGCCTGGTCTGCAAGGCTATGGAGCGCATTATCATGGAACTCATTAACAAAGACATTGGGAACCTTCAAACACTTGACCCGACCCAGTTCGGCTTTGTTAAGGGCAGATCATGCCTACTAAACCTGGTTGACTTCTTCTAGACAGTCACCAAGTCCATAGATGAGGGAAAGGTGGTTCACACAGCCTACCTTGACCTTGCCAAGTCTTTTGACACCATTCCCCACTCGGGTATTACAGAAAAACACACCAGCCTGAACATAAACCCCTATGTCACGAGATGGGTTCCCAACTGGCTTACAGACAGAACTCACACGGTAAGAATAGTGGGCTCCAGGTCTGACTCTAAACCAGTTACAAGTGGTGTCCCACAAGGCTCGGCCCTGGGACCCCTACTGTTCAGCATATACTTCTCACAAGTGCAGGCAAACGCAGGAGGACTATGGCTAACCAAGTTCGCCGATAACTGCAAACTGGGAGCCATAATTGACTCTCTGGTTGACACGGACATCCTCCAAAAGGGCCTTACTGAGACAGACACCTGATGTCAAAGTCATGGCCTCAAGCTAAATGCCAAAAAATGCATAGTCATCCCGTTTGGGAAAAACAAAACACCCACAAATTACCACATAGGTGGCAGCCCCCTTAATACAGAAGAGGTAATAAGAGATCTGAGGACCCAGGTAGATAGTAATCTCTCCTTTGACAATCATATTGCCAAAGTAGTTAGGAAATCCTTCTATGTGGCTCATCTAATTACTAAAGGGTTCACATCTAGAAATAAAGAGGTTATAGTGCCCCTCTACTCATCACTCATCAGACTCATCATGAGTACAATGCCCCATTTGGGATGTACCTCACAAGCCACTTCCAACAGCTGGAAAGACCACAAAAGTACCTCACCAAGAGGATTACTGACCTCAAACATATGTCCTATGCAGCCCGACTGAAAAATCTCTGGCTATACTCAGTGGCATATCGCTTACTCAGAGGTGATCTCTGCCTGACTTACAAAGCCATGTCCAACTCAGAATTGATGGACATGCTCCACCTAAAGAAATCCAGGTCACTGCGAGCCACGCACTCTAGTGAGCTAAACCTCACCACATCAACAGATAGAACATGCAGGAGGGATAGATTCCTGTCACAGAGACTCCCCATGCTTTGGAAGAAAATTCCAAACTACATTAGACAGACCCCCTCACTAACACTCTTCAAGAGAAACCTTGATGAGTGGATGGGTAACAGCAAATACACCCCTGGGATCACTTCATTGGATCTGATTGACAGAGGATCAATTAATTAATCAATGGGGTGGCGAAAGCCGACACATTCTGGCTAGGCCTATAAATGCCCTCAGGCAGATAGCCTAGTACCTACCTATGAACCTATAAAAGGCATAATGAATCACAACATTTTAAACCGAGTCACTGCAGTTTTCACACAAGTTCAGCATGCATGACTACCCATAACTTTTTCATGGTCTCGAAAACAGCTTGTCTATGTCTGTTCCTCATATTCCTCATTTCCCCAAATCCATTGGAATTTATTTTTCAGTTTCCTAATTTATCACTTTTATATTCATTTGTTTACATGAATACCTGTACTAACTTGAGATTTTGACTCTGCTCATAATTACTTTGCAAACTCAGAAATGAACAGTGCAAACTTTTTTGGCTAATTGGTAGCTTGTTCAACTCTTAAAATAGACTAAGATCAGATGATTTCTTCTCAGTGACTCAGCATTTCTAAATAATATATTTTCCTGTCCTTAAATCTATGCCATCTCCTTAGACAGCATCTTCTTTATGAATATCTTGGCTTAGCATATGTTTTTTATTTGAATATGTGAGTACAAAGGATTTTTTTTCTTATTATTTTAACTGCTTTTCATTTCCCATGTACCTTTTTTATCCTACTGAAATTTGTTTTATATTTGTCTTGCTGTCAGTCATGATTATGGTTTCTGTCACATAGCTCTATAATTCAGGTTCAGTCCTCACTTCAGGTTTTAGTCTTTTGGGTTATTTGCATGTTACCCTTATGCCCATTTTATCTAGGTATGCCAGTTCCTCCTCTCTATTGAAACATGGTGGCTTAATCTGCTTATATATCTTTGACAGTCTATATGTTTAACTATATCTATTGCTGTTCTTGTGTCTCTTTTATCTGGATGTGTCAGTTTTGTGTCTCCCTCTTAAAATGTGCTGGATCTATCTGTTTATGTATCCCTCTTTCTTTCCATATTTTTTATACCACTCTTACACAGGCCATTCAGAATGTGACAAAATCAGTGGAAAGTGGGAATAAAATTCTTCAAAGATCAGTTGTCAAGCTACACTAAGTACGTCTAATGGCTGTGTACGTAAATCTGTTACAATTTAGTACAATGCCATGTAGAGACTGTACAGTCTATAGAAAAGGTTCTTGATTTACCTCTTGTTCTGTTTAGGTGGAGGAGTTCAAAGAGTGCTGGTTCATTCATAGGATAAAAGGCTATGCAGACATCACCCATCAGGGCTCTCTATGATACTGAGTAGAGTGACAGAGCAGTTAACCTGTCAGAGTACCTAAGGGTACTGAGACCTGAGATACCGGGCTGGCAACTCGACTCCATAAATAAATTCCACTGCCAATCATGAGCAGGCAGGTGATCCACTGTGGCGACCCCTAAATGGGAAAAGACAAAAAAAAAAGAAGTTATCTATTTGGCAAGCAGTAGAAATGCTAGATTTACTAAAGGAAACTATGCTGTTTTTCTTGGTATTAAGAAATTGAGTATCAGAATAGGATTTGATAACTGCCATCTGTTTGCAATCATCAGCTAACTTGATTGGTTGAAGTCCATTAATATTGGATTTTGTGTCTCAGAAATATATGCCAAACAGGAGAAGGCCTAGGACAGTGCCTTTTTGTATACCACTACTGACATTTTTCTGTCTAGTGTATTTACTCCTGACCTAAATGGTAGGAGTATATCCAGAAAGCAAATTACCAATCCAGTAAACTATGTTTGGGTTAACGTTGAGTTGGGGGAGATTGTCAGTAATCTCAGAAAGTTGATAGTGTCAAAGGCCTTGGCAGGGTCTAGATAAGCAGGGTGGACTGCATGTGCCTTATTCATGGCCTCAGTAATCCTTTATAGAACTCATCCAGGTTGAACATGCCTTTTGCAAATCTGAACTTATGTGTGTCCAGGGATATAAGATGACCTATATCATTGTTTATTTGTTCAGTTATAATATGTTCCAAAGCACTGCAAATAATGGTAGTGAGACAGATAGGTCTGCAATTTCCAAGGTCATTGGGTGGACCATCTGTATGGAAGGATACCATAATTGCCACTCTACACTCCTCGGGTACATAACCAGTGAAGAGAGTCAGGATGATGAGGTGATGGAGGGGTTTTGTGAAGTGAGACTTTACACACTGCTCAGTAGATACCCAGAGATATTGTCCAGGCCCATGGAAGTACTAGTGTATGGTTTATATACTGTAGAAGTAGCTAGTTGTGTTGTTAACATGCTAGTAATCTGACGGTAACTAACCGTATAACATTGTCTACAAGACTTTTTTTGAACATTGAGCAGTTGTAACTGTGTTTTCAGGGTGAATACCAGTGGATCTTAGTTGTTTATGCAAAATATATAGAGCTAGTTATGTCTTGCTTCAGTCAAATACTAGAATACTTTTCTGTGATCTGACAGAAATGCCAGACCAACAGTTACATGTAGCTGTACTGTAGTCTGTAAACAGATTTACAGCCCAGTGTAACATAATACATAGTAATGCTTTCAACAGCTAACATATCACTTATGCTGTAGTAGGATTAGCCACAGATGTCATAAAATGTGGTCCAGGATCGACTTTTTTCTAATTTCAGATGCACTAATGTTTTTTGATCCCTATATATACATACAAGCTCAACATTTGTCGGATCATTCTAGGATCACATTAACTTTCAATAAGGACACTAGTCATAAGATACACTTTAGAGGTTATAATTGGACATTAAATCCATATCTATTGCATAAAGAAGATGTAATAAAAGAAGCTCAGGAGTTCTTTAACCAATTACTAGCTAATCTTTCGCAACACCGTCATCCGTCTGACATAGAATGGGCAACTACCAAAGCACAAATTAGAGGAATGTTTCTCCAAAAGGCTACTTATTACAAGAAATTACAAGTGAGAGACATACAAGAATTGGAAATTAAAATTAAATTACTGGATCAGGATCTAATTGAGAATTATAGTAAACAAACTGAAACAGAGTTATTAAAATGTCAGAAGGACCTTTTTTTACTACAGAACAGTAAATTATCATTTTATGAGCAGAAAATGCTGGTAAAATACGCCAATCACATACAGACCCCTTCAAAAGCACTAGCACGTATTATTAATCAATCGAAAATACCTTCTCAAATCTCTGAAATACACTTTAATAATAAAACATATACCAATACTGAAAATATCATGAAGGCATTTGAGCTAATATTTTCACAAGTATATGGTGAGCAACAGGAAGTAAATATAAATAAGAGTAATAATGATTTTCTGCAGAAAATTATCTTTCCGAAGATTGGTGATGAGCTTCTTATGAACTTAGTTAAACCAATTTCTTCAGAGGAGATAACTGATGCAATTAAGAAGTTGAAGCCATATAAAGCTCCAGGACCGGATGGTTTGACCACAGAATTCTATAAAACTTTTAGTGATATATTGGGGAAAATACTTCCACAGGTATTTAACTATATAACTAACAATAAAATTACTGACCCGCACTTTAATGCTTCGAAAACTATTCTTATACCGAAAGAGAATACTGATTTAAATAACCCAGATAATTATAGACCTATTTCACTTTTGAATATAGATATGAAAATTATGACATTGATTTTGGCTAATAGATTGAAGAAGGTAATTAACCTGATAATATCAGAAGAACAAGCCGGTTTTATAAATGGCAGACAAACTACAGATAATACGTTACACTTCATACACTGATTTCTTATGCCACTCACAGGAACTTTAATGCATATGCACTCATAATTGACGCACAAAGAGCTTTTGATAGAGTGAACTTAGAATGTCTGTTTGATATTTTAGCATGTTTTAATATACTGCAAGAATTCATTTTAACTTTAAAAAAACTATATAATAATCCTTATACAAATCTAGTTATTAATAGGAATCTTTCAAAAAGAATTCAAATTAAGAATGGTACCCGCCAAGGATGTCCGTTATCTCCTATATCATTCAATTTATATTTAGAACCATTATTTCTGCATATCAAACAAAATATTTATCGCAATGCTCCAATAATTTATGGTACAAAGATTTCCATGGCTGCTTTTGCGGACGATTTTAATATTTACTGCACAACACCTGTTTCAGATATTAAGAAAATATTAAAAGCTGTGGAAGACTTTGCAAAAATATCTAATTACAAAATAAATTAATAAAAAACCAAGGTATTCCCATTAAAGATGCCTACACCCTTCTCGCTTTTACCATTGGTAGGGCAGGTAAAATCCGAAGAAAAAATAAAATATTTAGGGGTTGTTTTTTCAACAGATAATAGAGACTTTTATGTAAATAATGTTAAATTAATTTGGGAACAGATAGTCTCTGATTTAAAAATATGGGATAATCTGAAATTACCAATAATGGCAAAGACCTCAGTTATTAAAATGAACATACTTCCCAGAATACTATATATCTTTAGAGCTACTCAAGTTCAAATTTCCAGGAAATTCTTCAAACAACTTCATACAGAATTAGCTAGATTTGTATGGGAACCTAGAAAAGTTAGGATATCTTATGACAAACTGATGACTCTGAAAAATAGGGGTGGGTTGGAACTACCGAATTTTGAAACATATTATTTAATAATAAATGCTAATAGAATTCTAAGAGTAGTTAACTTTGATAGGATCAATTCGAAATGGGCTCCTAAGTGGTTTATTCTAAATCATAAACATGTTGCTGGTCTGGGTATTAATTGTAAGGCATTACCTTTTTTAAACAAAGATACCCTTAAAATGTACGCTTTGATGGTGCATATCAAAATATATATAATATCAGTACAAAGTCTGTTTAACTCACTAAATCTGTTACAATATATGATGATTTTTCAACCATTTCATAAAAAAACGAATTTGAAAATTGGTAATCAGTTGATAGACCTTAAGAAATTTCCACTTATAAGTAATTTAAGCATACTCGATTTATATCCCTTTCTAGGTATCTCAATACATAACATACTAAGAGAGATGGATCTCCCTAACTCATATTTAATTATAATAAGACAGTTAAAGAACTTATCTATAAGCTATTTTAGTAATAGGAATTTCAAAATTAAAGAAGAAGATTTAAACATTTGCCTAAACTTATGGCAAACCTTAACACAGGAATGTAAATATATAACAGCATCATATAGTTTGATGAAAGAGGTGAAATACAATGACCAAATACTTTTATCAAAATACTGGAAGGAGAAATTGTTAACGATTGAAGATAGTAAAATAGTGAGAACAATTAACTTAACCTTAAAATCAGTGTCCCTTCAAAAGTTATTATTTACTCAGTTGATCCAGTAAAAGACAAACTTTAGAAAAACAAATAAGAGTGCTTATTAGAATAAGAAATAAATAAAAATCAGCTGTTATTAGTAAGTGTTCCTTCCTTTTCAAAAAGGATAAAACCAGAAATTATACAGATTTTAGCCTAGGCAAATCGAAGCAAAAATACATGTTTCACTTAAAGTAATAGGATATTTTAGTAATCAATCTTAACATTTAAAATAACATATATACCAGGCTAAAAAATCTGTCACATCCCATTCATGAATGAATTCATATTTTAATTCTAATTGGGTCAACGTAAATAAGCCCTATATTTTAGCAGGGGCTATATTTTACAGCTTCATTTTTTCTGTTTACAGTCAATGCCCATAAAGACAAAAGCTATGTCCATGGTTTATTCCACATGTGGTTGCGCATTCTCAGTTTTTTTTTTTCTAATAGCATATATATGTTGATATATGCGCTCTTTGAATTTTTGTCAGTATACACAGAGAGCAACATATATGGACACTTTGTATCACTGTTATTTTTTACAGTTAATAGTATTTTTTTTTTGGCCTATACTAAGAACTACACCAGAGATTTCACAACATGGCACCAGTTAAGAAGTGAAACACCTGAAACTTTTTTTTTTTTGGAGAACCTGGCGGTTTGTTTGTTTTGTCATTTAATTTAATATTGCTTCCTCTCTAATGTATAATTCTTGGTCTATTGGTCTATTTCCTACAAAGACAAATTGGTAATGAAATAATAATATACCAATTATGACAATATATTCTGATATTTCTTTAGAGTTCAAATTAAGAGACAGAGAGAGAAGGAGAGAGTAAAGTTAATTAGGTTCCTCCAGTACCAGGTAAAGTACCCTGAATACCTTGTTCACTTAGATTTCTATTACAGTCTAAGTATTAAAGGGCATAATAATCCCATTTCTCTTCTTATTGGAAACTCTAATGTTATTTCTTCTATAAAAGAAAATGGGTAACCTCTCGTCCAAGAATTCAGTTTTGAGTTAGCTACATTCTAACCGCCCTAACCAGTTGACCTTAATGATTGCTTTTTTTTTTTTTGTATGGGGGGGCACTTGTAGTAGTAATGATGTTGATGAAGTATAGTATCCTTCATAGATAAGATGAGATGAATCTATGATTCCTTATTCCCTTTTTCACATTCACATCCAAGTCATCCATCTCATATCAATCAAACTTAAACTAAACCTAAGGTTGTGTGTGTTTTAAATGAAATATCAACAGGCGTGCCTGCGTTTCTGCCTGGCCCTTGAATAAAAAAAAAATGTCATCAATCTATGAGTATAATGACATATTCTGTCTTTCCATAATGAATGGTTCAGGACAATTTCTCTCCCAGTGTGCCATAAACAGACAGATTCACCACTATGGCACCACACCAAACCATGACAACATGTTGATGAATATAATATAATAGTTTTTAAAAAAAAAAAAAAAAAGGACAGAACTATGTCTAAAAAATTCCGTATTTGATCTCATCTCTTGGAGCCTTTAATTCAGTAACAAGTCTCAACCACACAATAGCCTCAAATGTGGTATTGAAGTGTGTAAGGAATAGGCGCGTGACTGTCAGAGATTACTCAAGAAGTCGTCAAGTGGTATGTTGTTATGTTAAATAAAAACTCAAAATACTTTCCAAATATTCCATGTATTTATTATGTATTCAAAATACAAAAAAATAATAAATGTATGCTCTGGGGTATGGAATGGAGACTGGAGGATGGACCACCCCCTCATAGCTCATAGTCCCAAGGTTCTTATGGATCTTGGGTATACCAAACATAATGGTTCTTGTATGTGTGAGTAATGTTAATATATTCATATATTCTAAAGATAATTCCTCCTCAATAAAGGTGTCCTAAATCTATATAGTCCTCTTCATTTCAGTATGGTAATGTTTGAGATATGGAGGGAAAACCAATGTATGCATTTCATTATTACCAAAATGACATCCAGACAACAATACAACCCCTCATCAACCTTTGTCTGGTTTCTCAACAAGGGCGCCCGTCATGTTTGGTGGTATACAGATCCATGAACAGGGAGGGACCCCTGACTCAGGGCTCTGGTCGATGGAAGGTCCTCCATTTCATACCCAGCAGCCAAGTACTAATTTTTGCTAATAAATAAATAAAATACATAACATTAAGTATTTGCAAGAATGGAGAGTTGGGGGAAGCATTAAATTAATTCAATTTTGACAGTGAGACAGTACAACTTCTTGATCGACATTAAAATTAAAACTTATACACTTCAATACCACATTTGGAGGCCATTGAGGTGGTTTGAAGTTACTCACTGAATTAAAGGCTCAATAGATGAGATCAATAATATTCTGGAACTTTCTTTAGACATAGTTCTGTCTTTTTTTTTTTTTGTTTTGGAAAGACTTATTCATTCAGAAACAGGGCATATTGGCTCTATCTGTGAGGATTGCCATAGTGGCGAATCTGTTTTATGGTCTGAATAATTGATTTTTGAAATGAACCAAACATTTCATTATGACAGAATACAGAATATATCATTATTTTTTTTGATGATGACATTTTTTCAAGTTCAGCAATGTGAAAAGCGAGGCCTGTTGATTGTTGACGGACTTGACAACAGCACTCCTTAAGTTACTTCCAAGAAGTGAACCTGAGAGATGGACTACTTGGATGTGAAATTGAAAAGGAATTGAATACTCATCAGATCGTTTTCCTGTAACTGGTGCCATGTTGTGAAATCTGGTAGAGTTTTAAGTATAGGCCAAAGAAAAATACTGATTAACTGTAAAAAAAACTGTGATACAAAAATCTGTCATATATGTTGCTTCTGTGAAAACTGAGAATGCGCTGCCAAAACATGTGAATCTAACCATGGGATAGCATTCATGAATGGGATGTGACCAGATTTTTAGCCTGGTATATATGTTGTTAAACTAGTAGTTAAAAAAGCATTATAATTTAGAAAATATCCTATTACTTTAAGGAAATTTACTCAGTTGATGATATTTAATAATGCGTATTATACGCGTCTCATTTTACATAAATTTAACTCAAAAAACTCACCCAAATGCCCATATTGTATAGATCAAACAGCTGACCTTTTACACATTTTCTGGAGTTGTAAATGTATTTTTAAACTCTGGAATTCTTTGAAATTCCAACTACAAAAAATGGGATATCAACAGTCTACACATTCTTGGGAGTTTATGATTCTGCATATTCCGCCAACTAATTTGGATAGATCCCAAAGGATCATACTCGTAAATATTTTTTTGTTAATGAAGCTGTATATAGCTACAAATTGGTTGAATCCATCCCAGATTTCATGGGAAAATTTCAAGAGTGTAGCAATAAAACATATCTTAGCACATAAATTATTAATTAGTGATCATAAGAAAAGTGTAAATAATACAAAAATATGGGAGCAAATCTTTAACATTGTCTTAGCTTAAGGTTCCATTCCACTTTTCTCTGGGAAGTACAGACTAACTATGGAGTTGTCTATAGATAAGCCTTATATTGATACTAGATTTTTATTCTTTTTTTCTGTAATATCTATTTAGAAGTGCATAGTTATGTATAATGACTCTATGTAACTGTTGGAAGCATTCATGTATATATTGTAAATAGGTTGTAGTATTGTATTAACATTTAGAAAAAAAAGAAAAATAAAGAATTATTATTGAAAAAAAAAAGGATTAGCCAGAGAGCCTTACTTTAGGTCTCATGATGCAACATCAGGAATATTACAAATATCTGGATTCCTCCATGATCTATTGACTTATCAAATGTTGCTGCTCCTGAGTGAGTCAACGTATCTGACATCTGACTGAACACGTAGTATGGAAATAATGTTTGGTAGCAGCAGCAATATAAAGTTTGCTGAAGATAGAAAATCGGTTGCTTGTTATCCTGTCCTTATCGAACAGTCAGTACATTTCTGTCAGCTGAGTTTCTTGTAAAATGTATTTGGTTGAGTTTCAGTAGTTACTTTTAGCTGTGTTTATATATATGATTTTACAAGATACGACAAAATGCAAGTGGTATGAA
Source organism: Protopterus annectens (assembly GCF_019279795.1). NCBI lineage: Eukaryota > Metazoa > Chordata > Ceratodontiformes > Protopteridae > Protopterus > Protopterus annectens. The sequence continues at coordinate 523,503,343 of NC_056735.1, read as the reverse complement.
CCAAAAGTCCATATGTGTCATATGTTATTTGCTTCTGTGATGATGTTAGATGATGCTGTCTTCTCACAAGTAAGTAAAGTCGAGGAAAAGGCACTGCATTTAAATGCAAGCACTGTATGGTTGATTCAAGTTGCAAGCAAAAACAATGTACTGTGCCATGGATGTTAAACTAAGGTGAGCCAGAGGCAATAATTGCAAGTAAGCAGCTTTTCCTGACACTGTACTTGTGAAATCAAAACTTGAAATAAAGCACCGAACTGGTCATCATTTCATTTGTAGATGTTGCATGAAGGATTTGTAATCACTGTAAATGTCTGCAATTACTTGAAGATACACAGTCTGTAAGAATACTGATGCTGACAAAAAAGTGTGCTTTCCAGACATATTTATTTATTTGTGCATGTGTATGAATACCCACCTGATGGTTAATTCTCTAACGACATGTTTGATCTTTCATTTGCTAAGGAGACATTGTGTGTGCTTTTCCATTAGGCACACTTTATGTCTTGCTAGAGCTTTCCTAATCCCACAGATGTTAAGGAGTTTGTATTCAGTAATATGTAAATGTTTTCTTTACTATTTTAGAGGTTGTATTTTAAAGATCTACATTAGGATTTTAATGAACTGAGTGTTTTCAGAGAAAGGGCAGATTATCAATGTATACAGCACTGATCAGTTCAGAAAAAAAGACAAAACATGCTATGTAAACAGTTAACTGGAATTGGCTTTACTAGACTGAATGCATAGTTCACTTAAAATAAGTAAAATGTCAGTAGACATTCAGAAGCCATCGAACTGGAACAGATTTATGTCCTTGAGGGACCATTTGCACATTGTGATATATAAATATATATATATATATATATATATATATATATATATATAAATATATATATATATATATATATATATATATATATATATATACATATATACATACATGTACATAGACACACACAGATATAGTATATGTATGTGTGTGTATGTGTTTTTGTGTGTATGGATGGCGATTCAATATATCTCAACACCCCATGAACAGCAAACAGTGGCTACAAGTTACACGAGGGTGGAAGACACTAGACAACATGAATATGCTTTAAATAGGACACTGATCACTTACAAAGTCATTGATTTTGCAGCAAGAAGCTGCACAAGAAAATAAAACTTAAGAAACATTAATGTCTAGCATTACTAACTGACTGCATTCATCTGTTACAGGAACATGGTGAATATAAGAGGCAAATCATGAATGATCTAGCCAATTAAGATCAATTCAGAGGCATGGGTATGAGTGCACACATATGTTTGTGTTTGTGTTTGTGTGAGTGTGTGTATATCTGTGGAAACCTGGACTCGCTTCATTCATATTGAAGAAAAACAGAAAATGATGACTATGACTTTTTAATTAGGGGAAGGAAAGATAGATAAATAGACAGACAGGCAGTGAGGAAGTTTAGTTTTACTTTGTGAAGTGAGCATAATCTGGTTGCAGTCCTGAAGAGATCTCATACTGGAAGAGCTACTACTTGTGAAAGTGTCCACCTGCTATTTGGACTTACAAGTCAGATGTAGCTATATAGGTATTAGTTTAAAATTTCCTTCATACTGTTTGTCTGTTTAAATCCATTTATTTGGTATTTCTTTGTAAAAGCAAAAAAGGGTTAGTATATTTTATTGCATAATATGCATTGTTTAATTTAGTTATTTCAAGTAAAGAATTACATTTTCAGTTTGTTTATGACTGATCCTTTATTAGTTAAGGGGAATGTTTTAGCTATAGTTGCAAAACACATGTATTACAATTAGTTTGATTTAAGCAAAAATTATAATTGTATCCACACTATTCTACAGTGGTCTTGCTGGTGACAGCATTATTGTAAATACAGCAAAAAAGTGTTAGTAATGGAGAGGTATCATTAACCTCCTGCTAGGAAATGCTGTGTCTTGTGTTTGTTTGCAAAATAATTTTAAGTTATGTTGGTATAATTACACTATGAAGCACTGGTCTCACTATGAGGTGGATAAAATCCTGGCTAACCAGTCATTGTTACTCTGCTTTGCAGCTCTACAGTGTTATGATAATTTGGGTCATTGATATGCTAGCCCTAACTTGAGGCATGAGCATGCATTTATCATATTTTAAGCCAGTCACTTTTCTGTTTTATTTTGTGGTCAGTGGTGTAAATTATAAGACCATAATACTTGACTGTCACTTATTAATTGATTGCAAAAGACAGGAATCTATCCATGTTTGTTACATATTAAACTGGTGCCAGTGGTGAAGATTTAAAAGCCATATTATGACAGTCTACCCTAGAAGCTTGAACTGGTCAACATCAACCAAAATGGCTGCTATAACTGAATCAGAGAAGAAAGATGAAGTCTGCCTCTCTTCAGCTAGAAAAATATACTGCCTTATACAGTATAAAAACAGATTGGATGGATGAGTTATCCTCCTTATGTTTGAATTAGTGAACTTTCATTTTTGTCTAGTGCACGAGAAAAAAATGCTACTATTGGTAGTGCTCCTACATTGATTCAAGTACCCATCTCCCAAGCAAACATACCAACGTAATACCGTGGTCTCTATTGCATCCTCTATTGCACTAGTTGACATTAGTAGTCCTGTATAGCTTTGACACTGATTGCCTAAGCAGCACAAAATGGCAGCTTTCACAAACACTAAGCTACTGCAATTTCAACTAAAAAGTGGCTGATTCCACATGACCAGATCCCTTCACTGGTCACTTAACTCTTCAAGATGCAGTTATTGAAAACATTTCAGATACATTTCTACATCTGAAACTACTACCAAATAGACTTAATGACAACCATCTCATGTATGCCTGTTATTCTCTAAAACTAAGAAGCTTCCTTCTGTCTGGATAGAAAATAGGGAAATTCCTGAATCATTACAATATTTTCTTATTATTAAACTACCAGATATTGACTTGGCCTATAATCTACAATTATGCAGACTTTAGAACACCGCTATTGTTTTGTAATTTGTAACTCCAACTCAAACTAATTTGTGTTTTCTTTGCAAAAGAAGGGTCAGAGGTAACGAAGATATTTGTCTCAGTCTTCAACTAAAATGCAGTTAACATTTAGAGATAAAGGCAGCTCTATTTCATGGTAGCATAAAGCTCTGAGTATGGCACAGCTGACATTTGATAGATTAGTGGTACAAGCACCTGTAGGAGCAGCCCAGGTAGGAGGGAGGGTGTGAGCAACCATAGCTGACTCATCCATCTTGGATTGATGAAGGCAACTGTGGCTCACCACTTGGGTGACACCTAGCAGGAGCAGTAGGTGCTGTACCCAAAGAGCATGCTTTGCAGTTGTGCAGATGTAAGACCCAGATGATTCATTGTACAGAGTCATGCTGTTCACAGTGGTAGCATGCAGCAATGCTTAGGGAGCCATAGACATCTACGGGAAGGTAAGACAGCCCGTATGACCTGCAAGCTGGCCCACTCCTTGCCATGTGGCTCTCAGCAATGGGAGAACAGATAGTCTGACAGGACTTTCTGGACAGGAATGAATGGGGCATAATATTCTTGCATGGCACAGTAATGTCCACTTCCTGCTGTCACATAATGGATGAGCTGATTGTGTACAGGTAGAGGAGCTACTGGTTGAGGTCCAGTGGGGAAATATATAGAGGGAGGGAATAATATTCTTGGAAGCCAGAGCCTTCAGATATTCAAAACTTTGGTTGTGATTTTTAGACAAGTGTTGTATTGCTCTACAACCTCAGAATATATATAATAATGTCTGCTATGTGAAACACCAGAGAGGTAATTACAGATGTAACAGGCAGAGGAGAATATGTGCATGTAAGCAGTGTACCATATAATAAATCAGAATTGTAATAATATCAGCAATAGCAGTACTATGGTAGCATATGCCATGACCATCCATATAATAGTATACTTACACAATGTAAATGATATTAGAGCTAAGGCATGTTAATATGCCTAAGGCAGTGCATGCAACCATACTCAGATGAAGTGGCCATAGCTGCAGCCAGTGGAAGGCAACAACAAGAAGGGAACCACATATCAGCAAAGTGTTCATTGTATTAAAAAAGGAGGACTTGGGGTGGAAGGAAAAGTAGGAAAGTGGAGATCTGCTAGAGATAAACACAGAATGGGAGCCATAAGGTGAATAGTATATAGAATAAAAAGAGGGGAAGGAGGGGTAAATTTTTATGAAATAGGGTTCCTTTTTCATTTTCAAAAAAGTAGTTTAGATGGGGAAGGTATTGAAGGATGTCTATGGGTGAGAACATAATATAATTAGGCAGACAAACACGGGGTATAGACAGAAAGCAATGGATAGCATACACTCAAAAGGTGTAAAGGACAGTGGATGGACACAATTGCATATACAAAAGGTGGGATTTGTGATTGGGAAGGTTGGACAAGAACCACATAAAGGACATAATATAAAGAGAAGTGGATAGGGTGGGCTTCTGACATGTTTTGCTGTCACACTAAACCAGTGGTCAGTTAACCCACACATCGCTCATCTGGGTATCAAAGTTATGGAAAGTTTGCTCCTTCAGTAGTACTGTAGTTGGTCGTTGCTACTCATGAGGCTCTGCAGATCAGGCCTGAAGGTGCATCCAGCTGCTTGAACACCTCAGCAGTGACCACCATCTATACCTCACAATGATATACCACTGGAGACTCCTCTGATCTGTCTTCAGGAGAGGAACCATATAATTTCTTCTGAGCAGTAGACATGGAGGGCTCATACTAGGAGCCCACATTTTTCAAAGGGTCATCAGAGTACTCTAGTTGGTGCTCATTAAAATCCTTGTGTAGAAAAAAATCCTGCTGTTTCTGTCCCACCATGCAAGAGTCTTGGTGTTACCACTCTCCAAAGTAGTGCATTGATTAGAGGAGCAATATACTAGCCCCATTAACATGGATGTATGTCTGAGAATCACATGTCATGCAATTTTGAATTGTACCACAGAGACATGTGCATGCACAAGTCATATGCATGAGCATAGATGTCACACGGCTATTGACAAGTGGTTATTGCATGTCTGGAGCCTATATGTATAGGCAGTACAATGCTACCTTACTTTCACTTAAAAAAAATCTGAGAAACTACTAGAAAATATCGCATCCCATTGCTCTCTTAGTGACCACATTCTTCATCCTAACATCCAAAATCAATTTGGTTAGTCCTATTTAATCCATTAGTTCACATCTGTAATTTTTGTCTCAGGTCAGATGTTATCCTTTAAACCTTTGACCATAATTTAATCAGGCCGTTTGTAAAAATTGCTGTTCTTTTATTAGTCATAAATTATAGGTGTATAGCCTGCATTTGTCCAATAGACAAACTTTTAGAAAAAAACATATATCATCAAATTACAGAATATATATAAAAGTTGTTTCAGGTGGGAGGTTGGCATAAAGGTTAAGATGTTTACCTTACAGACACAGAGTGCAGGGTTTGATTCTCACATGGGGTAATTGGCTAGGCTTAAGATGGCCCACAATGGCAGCTAGCCTAGTACTAATCTATGAATAGCATGGCCTCCTACAAATTACAATGCAGTTACCAACATTTAAATTATTTCAGTTTTATCCAAAATGTAAAATGGACAGCATATAGAAGCCATATCTGTGGACTTTAAGCATGCTTTTCAGGCAGTTGACTGTTTCTTACTTATTGCTAGAATAGTGAACTATAGACCTTCAGGTAAAGTCATCAATTGTTTCAAAAATTATCCCACAAGCTTTTCCTTTCATCTTGAGTAAAGGAACAATAGATCACGGTATTGCTACTTTTCTGCTGGTTTTCCTCAGGGTTCTGTTCTAGTAATCTCTTCATCTTGATTTTTACCAGTAATTTCCTTTAGATCTCAACAATCCTAACTCTTTTGTATGATAATGGTACTGTAATCTTAAATTCCAGGAGCTCTGCAAAATTCCCCACAAGAAGACCACCTCAAGGCCCTATCCGTGTCAGATCGCCTCAAGGCCCTATAAATGTATTCTGTCTCCTACTGGCCTTTCAGGGGAGATCTATGCCTGGCAAACAGGGCATTGTCAGACCCCCTCTGATGGGCTTTCTGAATATCCACAAAACAGACAGTACCAGAATTACCCGTTCTAAAGACTTAAACCTTGCCTGTGATATAAATAATACCTACTGGAAAGATAGGTATGTATCCCATAGACTGGTCCTTCTGTGGAGCAGGCTCCCCATCCACGTGAATCAGAGTTCCTCCCTAATCCAATTCAAGTGCAACTTGGACAATTTGATGGGAAACCAGAAATTCATCCCTGGTTTAGCACCTATGACTCTGATGCAAACATGTAACATGTAAATGGTTCATCTCCCAGGGACATGCATACATTTATCAAGGGTATCAGAACTCATCAGAGATTTAGGATACATGGCTAGGCTTAAAAAGGCCCTTGTGGTCATTAGACTAGTAAACACCTATGTACCTATGAACCTATAAGACTAAAACAATGTAGCTCCCTGGTTTCAAAGTAATAAACTACTCATGAACTGCTAAACATTGTAACATTTCTTGGTACTCTTTAAACTCTAAATCCTATTTCAGATTGCTTCATCAAGGACTCCTCTGGAAACTTATTTCCTGTTGATGAAACAGAAATATTTAGGTGTATAGATTGATCAATTTCTTGGCTTTAGCTATCATACAAAGACAATAGTAGACAATGTTCTTCAATAATTTAATGATTCCTGCAGAAGAGGCAACTTTTTAACTCCAGACACTAGAAAAGCCGTACTTAAAAACATTCTTCTACCACGTTTATAAAATATCTTGCCAGTAACAATACTAAACTCTGCACTTCATACTTAATTGATTAAAACCACTAAGAACAGAATTCTGGGAGAAAGTTCCCTAGCCATCAGCAGGAACACCACTTTATCTTGATAAGCAGGGACAAATATCTTCCTCTAACAGAGAAGTCCTTAAATTTAGTGACCTTTAAACTTCTATGGCCCTCCTTTAGCCAAGAAGACTACACAGGAAACGGTGTTCAAACTGTATAATGAAGATAGTGATCTTCTCCTTAGAGCTCATTTAACTTAGATAAAGAAGAAAAAGCTTTTTCTAAAATAATTCTAGCTAGCTGGAACAACTCACTTATAATGTTACACAATGCACTGCCTTTCAGATAAAAAAAAAAACTAAAAAAAAATCCTTAAAGATAATTGTTAGGAAATATGAAATTTGGATCCAGGGCAGATTTTCACCAACTATTAGTAGCTTAGACCTTTATGACCCAAATTATAAACCTGCCCCAGACTTTCTGCTCTGCTATATCCCATCCAGTGTATATAACTTATTTGTTACAAAGTAATGCTATAATGACTACAAACAGCTCTCTTGTCTTACTTTAGTTACTATAGTAAAGTAATTTGTTTTTTTTTTTTTACTTTTTTCCTGACATGATTAATCTGACTTTATTTGATTTAATAGTTACTTGATGCTAATACATTTTAAGTATTATGCTAGCTAATGGAAATCACATATTTAGGTAGCATATATTTTATATATTATTGTATGCTGTATTGCACTGTATTGTACATTCCATTTTCCAGCTTTGCTGTCTGGGTTTATTTTTGCCCTTGGCTTGGGTCATAAAGACATAACAAAAAAGTGCCAGTGGACCCACTCATTTACCTGGTTAACAAATGCTAAATAAACAAGCAATAAATAGAAATTATACTCACTCAAAGACAAAAGGTAATATTTCTTTTCTGATAACTATACAAGAGCTTTCAGCACTGCAACCACTGCCTATCCTTATTTTTGCCCTCAGTTTTTTTTTTACCTGACCTATTCACTTTTGAGTGGCTCCATAGATTGCCTTTCCTAGATTCAAGTCACTTTCATGGATCTACAAACTTCTCATTGAAGAAGTAGTTTTGCAAATCCAGCAAGCAATCATCCCTAAAATATCCTACCTGTGTACTCATCCGTACTCTGTCCCTCCTGTTCAGGACAGCCCTTCACATCTCCCTGACATGTCCTTGTGCATCATTATTATGTCTACTGGACCTCTTCTGTTCTCTCTGTTCTCTAGTGAGCTGAGATGAAATCTAGCCCTTCTATCTGTTGTCATAACCTTTGCTTTCTACCCAAAGCAACATTTTGGTGGCTTTCTTCTGGGCTTCTTCCAGTAGCCTGATATACCTCTTCTTGTATAGTCTCCAGCAATGCTTAGAGTACATGAGATATAGAATGGGAACATTACTTTAACACTTAATGTTGAATTTGTGAAGAACTGAACTCTAACTACCTTCTGGATGGAAGGTAAGGATGTAGGCTCAAGGGGTTGCAAAGCAGGTAAAGGTTGGAAGGCACCCCAGACACTTTTATGGTGATGAGTTGTTTAAAGGTATTTATCTACAGACAAAAACTAAGAAGAGGTTTCCAGGAAGACTAATCATTGTAAGGATAGGAGAATTATATGCTACTGTTCTTGAAGTGCCCTTGATCTGAGCTGTTTTGGTCTGTAGTGTCAGCGGATAGCCCACAAGCAACAAGTATGAACATAACAGAATGCATATCACACACTCTCATAGTCACAACTGTGACAGTGATGGTATATTACATGTTAATATTGTAAAGCAGTGTGAAGAAAAGAACTGAGTTGAAGTCAACATGCATTCATACATACATAAAGAAGACATAAATGTATGACGGTAGGTATAATATAATAATGACATGTACTAAGGTACAAACTACACACTGCAATCTGTCATTGTTATGTCAGTGATTTCCCTTATCTGAATGCTAATTAAAAGCAGAGATGATTGCATTTCTCTATAAATTAATTGTAGGCTTCACACAATAAATAATGCCATTAATGCTGGCTTTTCTGATGTGATGAGAACACAATAAAGGCAAATGTCTGAATATACACTGCAGAACAGAGTTTGCATTCTCACACCTAGTGGAAACAGACTATAATGATACTTGGCAGCCTAAGAATGTGTAATGTCAATTTAGTGCAAATAGAGGTACATGTGCTATCTGTACATATGCTGCTTAAGTGCATGTCACATATAACTTTATGTCTTCCTTCATGTAAGCCAGTGACAATGATAATTACATTTCACAGCACATTTGTCAACATTGCTGCTCATACAAGGACAGGTGGTACTACTTTCTTTAGAATGTGGTATGGAGAAAACTTTAGCTGTGGGACTTGAACTGCCTAGAAAGGAAGTCCTGTGAACTTACCATGCTTTGTACAGCAAATCAAAGTACACCCCACCAGGCAAAGGTCTCGTTATTGAGAATAATAAGAGCAATTAATCCAAAATAGAAGTAAGCAGCGAGACCACCAGGCACTTCAGTCCACATAAATTTATTGTAAAAAATAGGGTAAGCCCTTGTGGTCTGAAGAAGCTATTAAGCGAAAGTGCTTTCCCTGTTTTTTACAATAAATTTATGTGGACGGAAGTGCCTGGTGGTCTCGCTGCTTACTTCTATTTTGGATTAATTACCATGCTTTGTGTTTGTGCCATGCACTTTGAAGCTGATCAGTTTGCTGTTACACAGGTATTGATGGAATCTAACAGATTCAGAGAGGTGCAATGGTGATTAATACTTGACTCATTGCCCACTATATTCTTCTTCAAACCCAAAGCAGTTCAATGGTTCAAATCTTCAATAAGAAAATAGGTATCTGTACAGCCTTTTTGCCTGCCAGTTTCTTATAATTTATATTTTAAGTTAAAATGACTAAACTTGAGTAAAAGTGTTGTACTGCTTTCACATAGTGAACAGCAGTAAATTGATAGGTTGCAAGTGGTAGGTTTCTCCTGTGATACTGCCATGGTAACAATCATGTCAAGTATTGCAGTCCATAACTAAGTGGCTCTATTTGTTTAGGCAAACTGATACATATTACATCCTCACTGTATTACATGTCATGTATCAAGTATCTTGTATAGGTCCATACATGTTGGCAGTGCACAGATGAGACTATCGTAATGGTTGCTGTAATCATGCGGTTTTACTTCACTGTTACCCTGATCTTGTCAACATCAGATTTTCTCAGCATGAGGAATAACCATTTTCAGGTGAAACAGTTTTCAAATAAGAGTAATAGGTCCCTTTGTATTAGATTTGCCCTCGTGGTTAAACCATACCAAACTTAGGTAAATCTTTAATATGCCACACCCACTCATTAGCTATTGCTATATTAATCATCATATAGTCTCATATGAACCTGACACATCTACAACTATACTCTGAAATGATACAAATTTATTCCCCTCTCAAACATTTAAATGACTGAGACACTCATTTTAAAGCCTTCTTGCTTTCGAAGATTACAGCATGATTTGTCTTATAGAAGTGAGCTAGATATTTTCCATATGCTTTGCTAGCACATTAGCATATGCTTACTACATTTGAAATGATAATTTGTTATGGTGGCCTGCATACCATTTTTAAAGAAATACATTACTGAGTGACTATATTAGCATAAAGGCTGACTTGTATTTAAATTGAATAAATGTGAATGTCTAAACAAAGGAAAAGTATGTACTTACTTGGATAACACATGCAAACAAAATTTGAAGGGTAACAGGTTTTATTTATTTGTTATTTATTTCATGGCTGACTTATTTGATTTGATAATTGCCTGGGTGGACTGTAAATCAAGAAGTCTACATTCATGGTGGATTTAATGTATTTCAGGAGACATGAGAAAAGATGATTTGTAAAGCTGCAAATGCTAAAATGCAGACCCAGAAGGCACACGCTAAAATGCAGGCACAGAAGACACACTCAGACATTATATATGCATTACTATTTGCATATTATTTGTATACTGACGCTACTATGTCATGACTGTAATAAATTACTATATGCAGATAGATACCATAAAACAGGTGTTTCTTTATCTTGTCAAGCTTAAAGTGGATGATGTGTTACCTGATTGAGTTCATCTCAACAAAGTTGGGCTACATGATATGAGTACCTGATTGAGTTCATCTCAACAAAGTTGGGCTACATGATAACTGATGCAGTTTCTGAATGAGTTTAAGTAATAATTCCTTTCTTTTGAGATATTTCTTCTTTTTTGTCTATTATATCTATACATATATATATATATATATATATATATATATATATATATATATATATATATATATATATATATATATATATATATATATATATATATATATATATATATATATATATATATATATATATATATATATATATATATATATATATATATATATATATATATATATATATGGGTTCCCTACATTAGACTGACAGCTCGGAAGATCGACACTCAAAACACCGATGCCAGAAAAACGAAACCTCAAAAACATGAAAGTTCACATGCCCGACACACCACAATCCCGACACTTAACAAAACAAAAAGTTCACTGTTACACACAGCACACACACAACACAAGCACACCAACAACCTAAAAACCTACACCACACCTTACACAAAACAATTTATGCACTAACCTTAATCCAGACCCTAACCCTAAGGTCCGTAACTATTGTACACTCACCTTACCCGCTCCCTAACCCTAAGGACCCTAACTATTGCACACTCACCTTACCCGTTCCTAACCCTAAGGTCCCTAACTATTGCACACTCACCTTATCTGCACCCTAACCCTAAGTCCCTCACTATCGCACACTTACTTTACCTGCACCCTAACCCTAAGTCCCTCACTATCGCACACTAACCTTACCCGCAGTCTAACCCTAAGGCGCTCACTATCGCACAATAACCTTACCTGCACCCTAACCCTAAGTCCCTCAATATCGCACACTTACCGAGCCACGCTCACAAGTTACCCCTGTTGGTGTTTTCTTTGTCAGGATCTGCTTCATCGTTCTTCTGGCGTCGGTGTTTTGATTGTCAACCTTCGATGCTGTTGGTCTAACGTAGGGAACCTATATATATATATATATATATATATATATATATATATATATATAGATATATATATATATATGGGTCTACTTCTTTTGACCTAACTTTCATTTGCCTGACAATCATTTTCCTGACCCCCATTTGACTGAAATTTCATTTGCCTGACACTTTATTTGCCCGACACTTCATTTGACCGACAAGTATTATTAGCAAGAAAATGGAATATGCCCCCTTCCCCACTGCAGTGTGATCCTGGAGTTAGAATATATAGTTAGGGGGGTGTGGGGGGCACAGCCCCCCATAACGGGGGGTGCGGGGTGCGAAGCCCCCCACTTCATTTCATATGATATTGTTAACTTTTGATGTAATATTGCTTAGTAAAACAAAAGTAAGTGGGGGGCTTCACTCCCCCCCGCCCTTGTGGGGGGCTGTGCCCCCCACCCACCCCTAACTGTATATTCTAACTCCAGGGTCGCACTGCAGTGGGGAAGGGGGCATATTCCATTTTCTTGCTAATAATACTTGTCGGGCAAATGAAGTGTCGGGCAAATGAAGTGTCAGGCAAATTAGATTTCAGTCATTTGGTCTCAGGCAAATGGGTGTCAGGCAAATGAGAGTTAGGTCAAAAGAAGTAGACCCATATTAATATATATATATATATATATATATATATATATATATATATATATATATATATATATATATATATATATATATATATATATATATATATTACTTCACGGGTGGGGCCTGCCTGATTTTTTTTTGTCTGGGCAAGGTTATGACCAAAGTATAGAACAAATTGTTTGGCTTACCCACTGAAAACACCAATGTAATATAAAGGGTTATTTCTGACAAACTAAGCTGTCACTAAAGTCAGCTTTCTGACTTTTCAATTCAGATTTATTTGATAAACAAAGAACATTCGGAAAGTAAATGCATTTTTCATCATAAAAGTCAGAGTGCAGATTCAACATAAATTCACCTAATTCTCCTTCAATGCCATCCTTTTCATAGTGCAGCAAACTTGTACATTTACATGAGATGTTTCTTTCTAAATAGTTCTCTGCCACAGTAGCTATCAAAAATAAAAGTGTTTACAGAGGCCTCCAGGTAACAGATCATCTCTTTTCACCAGCAAAGGGAAACAGCAAAACTGCATCATTTTCTACCCAGTCAGTAATACGTCCAGCTGGCTTCTTTTCTCAAAAGTCAGGACCCTTTTTTCAGAGGGATATCATCAGTGTAGCCTACTTTCTTCCATCTGGTCTGTTTAACTGCATCTGGTGCCCTCTGTAGACCCTTATCAGACTCAAAGGTTACAAATTTGTTTATGATAGGACACCATGCTGTAATTATCACACTGTACAGATCTTGCTCATTACTTTTTCACCCTTGCTTGTTTTGAAGCTTACCATGTTATAGTACCTTTCTGTACTATGCTGTCTAGCCCTTCTAGTAAAGCTCATTTAAGGGTACCAGCTGACATTATGCGACACGATTCCCATCAGTATAGAATGTGCATTTAGCTGACTGCAACCCATCTAATGCATTGTGCTAAAGCTAACAGACTGGAGGGTGAGTGCCCACCGAGATAACTTTGGGTTGGTTTCCTTGCGTTGAATTAGCCATTGAAGAGGGGCATGATCTGTGATCAGGGCAAACTCCCTATGAGGCAATATTTAAAGATAGTGTAGTGATAGCCTGTTTCATAGCAAAATGTTGTCTTTCAAAAGCCAGGTATCAGTTTCAAGCATTGCCAGACCTCCATGTTCTCTCTCAATAGCTAAGTATCCTTTTTGAGCATTTCTAAACTTCCAACTAATAGAACAAATGGAGTGTTCTTTCCCATCCAAAAGGTGAATCAAAACTACACCTATACCTACTTCTGACATATCAGTATCTACTAGAAATTGTTTTAAAAAGTTATGAGCTATGAATACTGACTCTAAATATAACTTATTGTAAAACTGTTTAAAGGGTTATTGCATTGCATTTGTCCACTTTCCCTTCAGTAGACCTTTAGCTTTGGTTAGAACAGGGAGGAAGCAATAATGTCAAAATCAGAGAAAAACTTCTGATAATAGTGATGTAAGCCCAACAATGTTTGCAAGTGCTTTTTAGTGGTTGGTGTCAGCTAAATTTACCCTGCTTCTACTTTTTCACAAGCCCTCAGGCAATCACATAGCTCAAACAGTAGGCTTCAGCCATCCCTAACTTGAGCATTGTTAGATTAGCCATAAATCCAGCCTGATGCAAGACATTTCAAAATGGCTTGAACTTTGGACAGATGGCTCTCCCAGTATTCAGAAAATATTACACTATTATCCAAGTAGACTGTGGCATAGCTGGTGTGGGAGAATAAGGATTTTGTTTGTCATCTTCTGGAATATTATATTTGTGCTATGGAGACCAGTGGCAATGTTTTATAATTGAAAAAAACCTGTCAGATGTGAAAATTCCATTTTTTTTCTTAGCAGTTGGGATAAGTGAAATTTGTCACTAGCCCTTGGTGAAGTTTAAAATTGTTTAATTATTCGTAGCTGAAGATGGGTTCTTTAAATGAGTATGCTGTAAACAATTTGCTAAAGCACAAGTATCTTGCCCAGCATGTTAAATGCTGATATATATGCAAAAATGTAACACCTGATCTCATTGAAAATTTATGTTCTTCATGTCAAAAGCCCAATGATTTGCTAACTACTATTAATAGTAAATCTTGGCTTACTAAAGATGTTTAAAAATCAATTGGCGCAGATTGGAAAACTGTTATTATATATATTAATGAGTGAACTGATTAGATAAATAATATCAGGCAAATCATAAATATATCACATTTAGGAAATTAAATGTTCTCTGCCAGTAAAGATCATGCAACCCCTATTAAACATGATACTATCAATGACAACTATGGAATTCAGTATGCAAGTATTTCAGCAATCTGAAGATTCAGGGATGAAGAAGAAAATTAAAAAGATAAAAGAAAAAAGAAGGGATGATTTCACGACAAATAATTAGGAAGAACAATAACTTAATTAATGCCTATACTGCAAAGAGAATAAATATGAAAACATCCACTGTTTTTGCTATTTAACACACGGATTATGGAGGGTGATAACACTGTTCAGTCATAAAACATTCAGTCTACAGAAAATTGCATAATTTTTCAAATAGAAATTGTAGAACAAAAGAGGTGAGGGGCAGGCTAAAATTTAAACTGAACTTGGAAATATTAAAGATCATTACTTAAAAAAAAAAAAAAAAAAAGAGGAGAAAGACAAGATCATGCTATGGCTCAGGGTATGGAAGTGAAAAGACAGCTTGATGAGAGCTGTATGATTGCAAATGAAATAAGCAGTGAAAAGGGTGAAATTAATAAGTCTAATGCTGACCAAGATATTTTTTTATAACAACTAATACAGCAGACATAACTGAATTAGAAGAAGGAGATTCTTCACATCAGATCAGAAATTATATGCTAGCAGTTGGAGATATAGTTATTAGATGAACTGATACTTAACATTTGCAGAGATGATAATGAAAACTGAATAGTGCTATGCTTGTCAGGACTAAAAATACAAGATATGAGTACGGACTTAGAATGCTGTAATGTAAGGAAGTATAGAGCTGTTTTTATTTATGTTGCTTTAAATTATCTCATTTTCAAAGACTTGCTAACAGTTAGTAGGGAACTTACAGCCCTATTAGATAGCATAGCTTGTACAGTGTTAAAACATGTTTTTCATAAATCACATTGAGAGTGACGTCAGCAAGAATAAGATTGTTGGGGGTAAATACCTACATTAAAAATGGCCCGTTTTAAAACATGGAAATGTGTAGAACATCCAAGCTTAATTCTGGGCACACTTATTTAGGCAGGATGGAGTCCAGTTGTCAAACCACAGGAAAAGAATTGCTGCATCAAATATATTGTAATATTTAACTAACAAAAGTTAGGACTTTTGTTGGATTAAAAATCTAGCAATATACAGACAGCAAAAGCTGATAAATCTAAGCTGGCTGTTAATGCTAAGAGCATTAGTAATAAAGTTTTTTATTGGAAAATTCATTGCATTTGCCTATGATTGATTTTGTTATTGTTTGTGAACCATGGTTAGAAATGACGCCTGGAAACAAGTTCTGTCAGGGCATAAATGTTTTTACTGTTACAGACATTCTAAAAAAAAAAATCAGGTGGAGGTCTTAAAATAGGGATTAAAGATTGCTAGGAGACCTGTGATTATTACTTGTTTGATGAAAGCACCAATACTGTAGATGGTATAATAGTGAGAAAAAAGACAACCCTGGAACATATAGCAGTTGTTGGGGTGTATAGGCCACCAAAGTCAAGTGCTGATGACCTAGATGAATTCATGCCTTTCTTGTGTGAAACACAAGAGAGGAACTAATAGTGGCTACATACTTAAATTTACCAGAAAAAGACTGAAGTAATATTGATTCAACAGCATTAGTATGGAAAATATTTGTGACATATGTTCATAAAGAACAGTTGCTTCAGATCATGAAACAACCTACCAGGGATTGGAATACACTGGACATTGTGTTCCAGGGAATGAGTGTTCACAAGGAAGATACGAAATTAATAATAATGGCCAGAGAACACTTCTGCATGAACTTATAATAGCGTTATATTTGTTATTCAGCAGGGATTTAAGTATTGCAAGATTCCTCAAAATTGGAGACATGCACTTATTAAACTCATCTTTAAGGGAAAGATGGAATAGGATAAACCCAGACTCATGTATATCCATAAGTTTACTTTCTCAATGTGGAAAATAATGGAGAAACTTATTCTGGATAATGTGTTGTCAGAATTATCAGAATAAAAGGTATGCTGGATATACTTTATTTAGGCTTAACTTCAGCTTTTGACAGTACAATGAACAACATATTGACCAATCAATTAGTACACCTAGCTATTAAAGTAATGTTAATAAGATGAATAGCTGCATGGCTTGTACATAGGAAATGACAAGTATCATGCAAAAATTAGACAGTTGAATTTTTAGGTTACAGTCAGGGTGTCCCACAGAACTCTGTCTTAGGCCCATACTTGTTTGGGTTGTATCTTCAAAATCACTTACACCCTTCACCTAGCCTATCATTAGGAGATGTGCATGAAATATTTGACCTTGACTTGCTGTAATTCATTTGTGACATTTCAGCTACTTAAATGTGAGCTCTGCATACACATATGTCAATGTTTAACTCAAAGGAGAATAAGTTATTAAATAAAAAAGGGAGGGGGGGACTTGAAACTTTTTAACTGCATCCATTTCATTCCTATAATGGTGCTGGTAAAAAACTCATGGAATTGTGGAAAAAAAGCAGTCATTAACACCATAAATGCTTAACGCATTCTCATTGTTACAACTGTTGGTATTATTAGTAATAATATACAGGGGAAACTCTAATAAGAAAATTAAAGACTAAAATGAGCATCATGCCATGTAAACTAACACTATTGCTACTTCACTCTTCACCCTCACTACTGCACTAATGATTTTTTTTTTTGTCTCTGAGGACACACGTTATTGTATATGACAAAATGTAATAATGTGATGTACAGTACTCCACAAACAACATAGTTCTAACTGGGAAAACATTGCATAATGTTAAAAACATATGTATAAACTCATGCTAATTACTGAACTAACTCTTTTGACTAATTGTACCACTTGAGGGCATTCAGAACATACATACATAGATGTTGTTGTTTGTCTTTTGGCTTTTCCTGGTTATGGGTTGCCACAGTGGAACTCCGGTCTGCTAATGATTGACAGTAGATTTTCACGAACGCCAAAGTGCCAGCTCGATGTCCAACCTTTTATGCATGTCTTTTGAACTCCATCCAACTGTAGGGAGGACATGCAGACTCCACACAGAAGGCACTCCCCGCACTCCAGCCGAGAATCGAATGGGAGAACCTCTTGCTGTGAGGCAACAATGCATACGTAGATACACCAATGTATTGTACAAAACAGTTAAACGTGATTATTCCTTATATGAAGATTCAGTGACCACTCAGGTGTGATTTTACAAACAATAACATGAATACCATTCTATAATTAAAAAATATATTATTTAAGGATGAGAAGGAATGTTAGATGAACAGTGACAACATACCATGCACAATACAGCATAGCCCATAGATGTCACTGCATGTACCAAATATACTCTATCTGATTTTTACAAGAAAGGAAACACTAACCTGAATGCCATGGTCCATAGTTGTGGACTAGACACCACCCTTTACCTGTGCAGCCACATGCCATACACAAACTTGTCACTTGGGGTCCCTTAATACTTCTGCCAGCTGGTCATCATTAGTCATAGTAGGACTGGAACTGGGAACTGCAGTGACAGCAGGGTCACTTCAACACCAGACCAGCCCATGATCATGTTGTTCAGAATGCAACATGCAGTAAATATCCTGCAATGCATGCAGTAGCTGGGTCATACTGAAAGGCACCCACAGACTCATTCAGGTACCTAAAATTACTCTTCAAGAGACCAAAGACCTTCTCAATGACAATACAGGTCTGGGATTGAGCTGTGTTGTAGGTTTCTCCTGCAATATCACTTGGATTTTTCACTAGTATCATGAGCCATGGTTACACTTAGTATCCAGCATCACCTGAAGGAAAAAAAGGGTGCAATAAAAATTGTTTTAGTATTCATAAATGCATTTTGCCATGAATATCTACTTAAATAAAATAGAAAAATGAGAAAAGATATTTTCTGCTTACGAATAAGATGACCACTGGATGTCCTAACAAGCAGAAAGAGGCAGTAGAACGAGCTAGTATGTCAGATATGAGTGTCATCTGCACCGCCAAGATGCTGGGCACAGGTGTTGATGATGTACCCCATGCATCACACACTGCATATCAGCTGATGGAATGGTGGCCCTTCTTATTGTGTTACCACTTCTCCTGTGGACCAGGTGGGGCCCTAATTGCAACATGGGTGTAATCTATTACACCAAACAACACAGGGAAATATGCCACCCATAATAGGCATGCATAGTCCTGGCTTGGTCCTGAGGTGACACTGAAAAATAGATATACTGATCCACAAGTGCCAAGATTACATCCAGGAACTGCTATAGTATCCTCAAGGCAGAAGTCTGTGAGATACCAAACTTGTTCCCAGTCTTCTCTGGAAGGTCCTTGAAACAATTATACCTTTGTATCCATAGGGTAAGAAGGCCACGCATCCTCCCAGTTTCACATACTCACTAAGACCCTTACAATATCTTGGCCCATCCTGAGTATTTCAAGTATCTTCTGATTCTCAAAATTACAGTGAGCGATTTTCTTTCTAGCTCTTCGCTTTGTCTGCTGGTAAATCCCGCTAGGCACAAGGAGTTTTGGCTCAGCTAAGATAAGCAGCTCACTCTGGGAAATTGGAAGGATAGCAGCAAATGACAACATCTTTGTGGATTAAAAAGTAGATAGAATAGGAGTGACACTGCCTTTTATAACAAATCTGCAGACAGCAGGGAAAATGTGAAACTTTGACTATGAACTGCAAGTAGGCAGGAGATGACTTCATTACCATAAGCCATTTTGCATCATTTCTCATTTGCATCTCATTATGACTTAATTTGCTTATGCCAATTCACTACCATCATGCATTAGCAAAATTATGAATTGCAGGTTAGCTGTGCTTACACACAGAGATTGCAAATAACCTTTACATATTCACATAAGAACTATGAATACCACCTAAGGCCTCTCTTCAGAGAGACTCAAAACTTTGCATATGTAATACCTAAACACCAAAACAATGGCAACCCAAATCATTGTGACCCATAATATCATACAAAAGTGCTTATGCATTAGGAAACAGTCCCATTGTGTAGGGTTTGTTTGTACAGTTCCAACTCTAAATGTACTAACACCAATACTGGATAAACTCAGAATTAGAAGAGAAGATAGATTAAGAACAATATGTTTTCTCCTTACGATGAGTCACTTGACCACAGAGCCAACACAAAAGAAAGCTTCTCTGATGTATCAAGACCCAACCATAAAATTATCTGACAATACAACATTTTGAAATATTTACATATCATTTAAGTACTGAACAACGATAAAACTTGCCAAACAGTGCTGTTCTATGACATTCTACCATATTGCTACAATTCTGCCATATCACTACAACAGGCAGAAGTATTTAAAATGCATTAATAAGACCAAATAAAATGTTTATGCACTGAGAAACAACCTACTTCTAAAATTTCTTTATACAGTAAAGTCACATAAACTGTTTGGCATTAAACAAAAGGTAAGATAAGTAACTCTGCATCCACTGACTACCTGCTGTTCGATTTGGAAATATCTAGGCAGTGTAAGTTAGGCCCAAAAAAGTAGTAACAGTTCAAATACACTAACTGAAATTGCAAGGTGAAACAGATTGAAAAATAGCAATATATGTATCTTTGTTCGAATGTGTAGGGATCTGAAGCTATTATAAACATTTGCTGAATGTAAGTCACACCTTTTGCTAAAACTAAAATGCAAATTTAGCAGAGGTTATTTTAGTTAACAGTAGGGGCAAGTTTCCATTTATTATAGGTTCATGGATTAGTACTAAGCTAGCTGCCTTCATGGGTGATTTGAAGCCTAGCTAATTATCTCATGTGAGAATCACACACTGTGCCATGTGTCTGCAAGGTAAACACCTTAGCCACTTATACCAACCTCTTACATTAATGAAAATTTATTTGACATTAACTTTCTTGCCTGGATAGAAAAATGCTAAGAATATATTTAACATTAGCTTGCTATTTTGCATCATAGCAGCTTGACAAGATTAATTTAAACAGAAGTGCCCTGAATGTGATACACTTCTTTATTTTACATTAATTTAAATTTGAACTTAATACATGCATTATGATAAACTACAGTGCTTACATGTATGGTCTACTTTAATTTTCAAGTAGATTAAGATCACACATTTCCTTAATGCTTTTTATTTGCATTTTGCTACTTGCGCTGCTTCAGTTAATATCTTAACGTTTCACACGATGAACAGATGTGTACAGCACCTGCATTCTTTTACTTTTTTTTGCAGTTGCTATAGCTGGTTTTATCAAAATCTCATTTAGATCAATAACTCAATCAAGTTGACAATGTTCTATAAAAATTCAAATAATGATTAAGATAATACATTATCCTAATGTATATTTTTATAATAGAAAGTCTTCAATCATAATTTTGAGAAAAAGTGCAATTAATCTGTATAAATTGGCAATGGAATTGAATACACTGGATGCTTAAGTGAATAGGTAGATTTGATAAAGTCTTTATGATGGATTACATTTAGAAAATATTTTACTTGAGTATACATTTAAAAAAGTCTGATGACAGTGGAAGACCAATCACTGAAAAAGATAATTAAAAATGATTAAAATTTTGAAATCGCATGCCTCTAACTATAGACAACATATTACTTTATATTGATTCGTATATAGCTATATCCATACCTATATTTATACCTATATCTATATCACCTATATCTATATCTATCTATATATCCAGTTATACCATAAACATAAAGTAAAGTCAGTACCATGGACTGATGTTAATGAATATACTAATAACCGATAAAAACATCAACAGCTGAAGCAAGTTCATTTTTCATCTCTCTCTTATTTTAGATGCTGATGTTTTTATCGGTTATTAATATTATAAACATCCAGTAGCAGAAACCTATATTCTAGTGTATAATCTATAACTCTTCATTGTTAATGAAAATGCACTGGACAAAATGCTCCTTTTCTTTTCCACAAAAGAAAATGATCGATTTCCCAAAGTCACTGGCCCCTCACCCCATTTTGAGGATTTTCAAATATTCATTTTATTATACAGTTTCACCTTATATTAACTTCTGAAGGACATTTTTACTTTGTGTTCCAGTAGCCAAAGCCAATGGAGTCTTTGTAAATATTTCATTCACCATCCAGCCATGGACTATATTACAGTACTGACTCAAAGAACATGATTGTGCATATAACCAATCTAAGTTAGCTTCATGCAGTGCCAAGCTTATTGTCTATGAAAGGGTGAGGAGTTTTGTTGTACAGAAGTGCCAGATGACATAGTTCAATCATCGTAGTGCACTCTGGGCAACTCCAATTAGAAATGTTATAGGCATGTTTACTGGGACAGTATTCAAGGGCTGATACAGGGTGTCTTAAAGGAATTGTAGCTTTTGGTTGATCTAGAAATGCTTGGTGATACTTCAGAATGCTCTACAATCTGCAGCTGAGGAAAAGAAATGCTGTCAAACCTACCTTCTCTAATGGAAGTTTGACCCTCAGCAGGTAACTCATAAGTGGAGTCCTTGTGCTACTAAAGCATGATTACAAAAAAGACTGCAGGTGTTTCAGAGTACAATGGGTCAGTATGAAGCATGAAAGGGGGTTGTGCATGAGATATCGGGATTTCAGCATGCACTCTTGCCAAACAATAGGAACTTAACAGAGCTGCAGTTCTTTATCTCCTGAAATAGAAAGTTCCAAAAGCTTCTAAATGTCACACTGATTGCCCTTTGATAGGTGTGAGAGGTTAACATCATATTACCATCAAAAGATTTTACTAAACCTAAGAATCATGGTTATAAGAGGAAGCAGAAGAGTTGACAGAGTGGTTCTTCTAATAGACAGCACTCAGCAGGAGGCAGTAAAGTTAAATCTGAAGTTCCACTAAACATTCAGGAAACTAATGCAGTTGTAGGTAATTAAGTGGTGATCTCAAAAGATGGCCCACTTGCAGTCAGTAGAAGGGACTAATAAGGTTCATTGTGCCAGGGCAGGAGAACTGAATAAGATGGGTTAAAAAAAATAAGTGCTGAATGGATAGAACATGAGATTATATTTGGTGACACTTAACGGTTTGGTTTACTCTAACCAATCAATGAACTACTAATTAGCCTTTAAGTAATGTAACTAATCAACATAAACTGCGGAGCCTGCTGATGTCCTAACTACTTGAACCTGATTACTACATCATGCCTGCTCCTGTTATGGTTTAATGCCCTTAAATGTTTAGCTTAAAAGTGTTTTTTAGCAGGTTTTTGTAGAGCAGATATTTCTCCTGGTAGAGATTCTTACCACACTGCAGTATGGATGGTATTGAGCTAGAATAATTACCAGTGTAATATGGCAGTGTATCATATACATATTGTTTGATATTGCAGCTCCACAGCTTCTACATTGGTCATTAACTTAAACAGTGCATAGGATCACACTTATATTCTGTCATGTTATTTTGTACACCACATAAATTACAATCCGCTTATATTACACTATTACTGAACCTTCTGGCAGGTACTTCCTGTACATGCTTGAGTGATGCTTTGCTGAGTAAAAAGTAAACTGGCTGAGAATTAGCTCCACTAAATATGAGGCCATGGATCTCTATTGGAAATTAGTAGATTTCTTTCTTTCTTTCTTTCTTTCTTTCTTTCTTTCTTTCTTTCTTCAGGTGATAGGGGAAGGGAGTGATGGCTTTCAATAATGGAGTGGTTTAAGTACCTCAGTTTATTTTTCCTGAGAACTCAGACACCTAGACCTTCTATATGACCAAAACTTAGTGTTTCATAAACACAGAGAGAGCCAATCACGTGAAGTATTATCATAGCTCAAAATTGCACACAAAATCCACATTAATAACAGTACTAATTCCCAGATGAGAATAGAGTCTATTCATCACTGATCTTTGCTCCAGATAAAACTATAATCTGCTGCAATCTGCTGAAAATCATACACTTTGTTTTTTTTTTACCTTTCAAGTAAAATGAACTTCACTGTCTTAAAATAAGAGAAGGGAATGGTCATCAGTTGCTTCTAGAGCTATTGTTCACCTTAGCACTGTCACTTTAAAAAAATACTACATGCAAAATACTGTCCTCCTTCAATAAATTGATTATTAAACTCCTTCTATCCCTACAAAATTCAGATTTCCTAAGACTACAACTGCCTCCCTATACATTTTCGACATGTGAAAGATCCTTCTTCAGAATTGTTTAAGCAACGTGGAACTCATTGCCTGAAGATATTAGAGAAATTGACAATAAGATAAACTTCAAAAAGTCCTTTTTAGTCTAGCTAGCTGATGAAAATAAATGCATCTGGTTCAGAGATACATGCTTACTCCCTCCTTTTTCCATCTGCCTTCATCAATTGTTATTAAGTGTAAACATTTAAACTTGACTGCAAAGTACCCTCATCACATCTGCATTTCTTTTCTTTTCTTTTCGGTCTTTCTCGGTCTGTTATTTACCATAGCAAAACTTCATATTCTCTCAGATCACTAGAAGCAGTTCTTTTATAAACCCGATGATCTGGCTTATCTGTACTTTATTTTAGGGCATCTGAACTATGTTTCATGTATTTGATTTCTTAATGTGTATATACTTTTTTCCTTGCCTTGTTAAATGTCATTTGTAGTTACTATGAAGGCATTAAAAAATTACTGTAATGTACACCTTTGTATACAAGTGAGTATAAACTTTTTGTACTCAGCAATGGGCTTAACACAGAGGTGCACAGTGCTGTAACTTGAAGACATGCAACACTATCTAGGGCAAGCTCACTGCTCATGCTGAATGCTAATGAGGCACTCAGGGGTAAGGCATATGCTAATTAGCCATATGCTGTTTCCCATACCTCTCAACTGTACATATTTTTGGTCTGTTTCTCATAAAATTGTAGTTTTCTGGCAAATCATTGAAGGTTGAAGTCATAATGACAGACATTTGAGTTGAAAATCCATGCTAATGAAAAACCTGTTAGTCTATCAATTTTCTAAGTTTGTACTACGAAAGGAAGATACTCCACGACAATCGAAGCAAACCTCTCAAAATTGTTTAAAAATACTTCTTTATTCCAACAGATAAGTAAGCGCTTTCACGTCTCCACGGACGCTTCCTCAGACTTTATAACATCATAAAGTTTGAGAGGTTTGCTTCGATTGTCGTGGAGTATCTTCCTTTCGTAGTACAAGTTTTCATCAAGTGTTTTATTGGGAGATACTTTACCCCTGCAGTGTTTACTATTTTCGTGCAATTTTCTAAGAACAATATTTAAAAAGTGACCCTATTTTTGGGCCTTTGTCCCTCATTATTTATGGCTTTGTCCAGATTTCATGCTCTAAGAAGTTGAGAGGTATGATCCAGAACCTCATCAAGGAAGCCATCTACGTGAGAGGTATGATCTAGAACCTCATCAAGGAAGCCATCTACGTACTGAGAGATTCAAGAAATTTCTTGGACATGTAGATCAGCACTGCTGACCTCACCACATTGTGGCACTGAACAAAGCCAAAATGTCGAGTTCATCTACTGAACATGAATGCAGTACTAGGACTGAGGGTGGGGGGAAGACACCATACACTATAATGGCACCAACAGTAATCTAGGAATTGGGGGGGTGGGGTAGCCACTAGACACCATGGATCACGCTGCACTCAAGTGCCATAATGGCAGTAACAGCAGTGCAAAGATAATGGTTGGGGGGTTGGGTTGAGTGAAACACTAGACACCACGGACGATGTTACACTCGAGTGCGATAGCAGCAAGAGCAGCACAGGAATCAGAGACTAGGGAGAAACGGTAACCTGCAGAGAAGCTTCAGTTGTGCCATAATGTCACTTACACTACTCCAGGAGTCAGGGCTGGAAGAAAACGCTAGAGAAGCTACAATACTGGCAGAATGGAACTTCCAGAATTAAGAGGAGGAGGGGTGAAACACTACCCACCTGGGAGTAATCTAAACCCATGTGCCTTAACAGCGCTTTAGCTAGTATGGTGATCAGGGGTGGGGCAACTACTATATATGGGGAGGGCCAACAAGTCAATAATAGGAATTGGGCCTGTGATGTGTGTGTGTGTGTGTGTGTGTGTGTGTGTGTGTGTGTGTGTGTGTGTGTGTGTGTGTGTCTGTGTATAATTGCGCACATGAACACGTGTTTGCATTTGAATGTGGACTTGTGTGTGTGTGTGTGTGTGTGTGTGTGAATGAGTGACTGGTGAGGAAGTCAGTGCCTACACAACCAGCAGTTAACTACCAGAACTGATCTACATGTCACTGTAGTAACTGTGATTCAGAAGAGATATGCAGATTTGTCATTAATGAGGTCTTTCATCATTGCAGTTAATGTCTCTGACTTGCAAAATACCGTGTCATAGAAGTTGGGCAATTTTACAGCAACCCCCTTCCATGAGTTCATGGGTCTATTTTTTTTTAAATTCACTCTTTTGTACTTTGTATTTGCCCATAGGCCTCGGTTGTGGCTGAAAAGAACCCTTGGACCAGCTCACCTACCCATTTAAAAATTTTAAAAGAAACAAAATAAATAAATAACTAAATGATGTAAATAAAACACAGAATATTGCAATTAGTTAGATACATTTAATTACATATGAAATAATAAAAAATAACATGGCTCTGGGGGTTTATTAGGTTTATTAGATTTAAAAAGGATGATGTGAAATGCTATATTTTTATGTGCATGAAATTGGGATGGTAATAAAATGTTTAATATTTTGATAAGTGCCAGAGGATCTTTAAAATTCATCAATGTAAATTCATCAATGTAATCAGTAACTCAGGCAGATAGGGCCTCTGTGTATGTCACAACTCTCCCTGATTTTGTCTTATCTTTTTGGTCTGTTCCTCATGGCATCTGCAGTTTTATGCCAAGTAATTGACAACTGTAGTCATAAAATAATGTCATGATCACAAGTACCAGTATGACTCAGTCATAGTCCATGTGAGTGTAAATGACCTGAGACATACCTCTTTGGACTATATGAAGGGAGACATCATGGAACTCTTGGAATATATGTCCCAGGCTGGTATGAGACTACCTTTAAGCAGTATTTTTCCTTCTCTAAGGATGATGTCACAATATGAACAAATGATGACTGACTTTAATAATTGGTTTCGTTTCTGGCATCTTTAAAAGGGGGTGCAATATTTTTCAGCAAGGAAGGAGATGGTCAACAGACCACAATGCTTTGCCAGGAGTGGTCTGTACCTCTCCCCTCTAGGCTTTCAAATAATAGCTAAGAATTGTCCTTCCCCATAGTGTATTTTTAGGCAATGCGAAACTGAAAGCATTTCATCATAGCAAATCAAAACCAAGAGAATCTAAAGGTGTTACTGCTCAATGCTAGGAATGTTCCCCTTTATGACCCTGGAAACCTCTAACATGTATTTAAACTTATTGGAAACCCTCTCCATCCAACACAATACCATATTTATTGGCAACTTTAATTACCTCACTATTAACTAGGAATCATATATGACATCAAATGTACAGGCACAGAGATTCCTGAATTTTCTAAACACATGCTCCCTGGACCAGACTCTCAATACACCAACCAGGGGAGCAAACATACTGGATCTGGCCCTCACTAATATGGGGTAGTGCTGCACACCCCCTAGTGCAATGTCTTCGCTGGTAAAGTCAGATCATAGAATGGTCTCTTTTGAAGTAAAAATAAAACCTGGGACCCTAGCTAACACTGGGAAATTAGGGACTACTCTTAAGGCTAACTTCCAAATGAGCACTTGGTAATATTTCAAGCCCCCATAAACCCTGAAAATAACTGCTGCCTATGCAGAACTGTTTACAGAAACCCAATACAAGCATGTTATTAGCTGCATAGAGGCAGCTGTACCCACTAGGAAGAAGTACAGAACTAACTCAAAAACAAGTCACCTTGATAGAATCACAATATCAATAGGCTGTATAACAGAAGGAAGAAACTAATGGTAAGCATTAGAAGATGCTGCACCCAGCAGGATAAACACACTCTTGGCAAACTAAACAAACAACTAAGAAGTTAAATAAAGTCTACAAAAGCCAATTAGAGGTTAATGTGGCTTCCCAGGCCAAGGACAGTCGCAAGGCATTCTTTAGATATATCTGCAATTGAAAGGTAATACACAATTGTGTGCAGAGCTCATCCTTAATGGAGCCACCTATACAGAGTTAGAAGATATAGCAAATCTACTGGTTGACACATTCATCTCCAACTTTATCCCTGTCTCCCCACCTCAATCTTCCCTTGGGAAATACTATCAAATATAACTCTCCCCACCATAACTAGGGAACAGGTTATAATGCTCTCTCTCTCTCTAAGGCCAATAACACTGCAATGGGCTAAGACAATATCCCAGGCTGCCATCTAAATAGCACACAACATGATGTATCAGTATCTCTGGAATTGCTGCTTAACTGTAGCCTTCAAATAGGTTTTGTGCCTCACAAATGGAGAACAGCAGCATTCATCCCTCTGCACAAAGATGAGCCAACTACAGACCCATAAGTCTCACTAGTCTTATATGCAAGGGAATGGAAAGAATTATCATGGAAATGATCAATGATGACTTAGGAAACGTCAAGAAACTGGACTCAGCCCAATTTTATTTCATTAAGGGCAGGTCATGACTACTCAACTGGTGGACTTTTTTGAGAAGGTCACCAAAGCTATTGATGAGAACAAAATCCTTCACACTGTCTACCTTGACCTGGTCAAGACATTTGATACAATACCCCACTCGGGCATTGTTGACAAACTCAAGAGGTTAGATATAAATCCTTATTTCACCTGGTAGATAGCCAGCTGGATCACAGACTGGACCCAAGAAGTAAGAAATGGGGAGTCCACCACCACAAAGACGTCAGTCACAAGCAGAGTTCCTCAAGGATCAATCCTGGGTCTGCTGCTTTTTGGCATTTACTTCTCTGAAGACAAGGCCAAAGTCAATGGTCTCTGGCTGACTAAATTTGCAGAAGATTGCAAATTAGGAAGAGTTGTAGAATCCCCCACTGACGCAAATGTTCTCCAGGAATAGCTGACACCGACAAATAACTGTTGTCAGAGCCATGGACTAAAACTAAATGCCAAGAAATGCATACTAGTATCCTTCAGGAAGTCATCCAACCATAGTAGCTATTATATTGAAAATACACCCCTAAGCATTGACCCAGTAGTCAGGGACTTGGGGACACACATAGACAAGACTCTAGCCTTTGACCATCATGTGACACAGATCACTACTGCTCCAAACATGTACAACACATGTTCTTCTAGAAATGTGGACCCTGGGATCAGCATAGGGCAGGTGGCTTCAAACTGGCAGTCAATGCTGCAATGTACCCTATGGATGTTGCTCTTTACCCTTATGGATGGTGCAACCCTGCATATCTGAACATCTGGATGTTCTGATGTGGTACATGCATACAGTCAATGGCAGCAATCTCTGTGGGTAGCAGGTGACACTATGGAAGGATGATATGGTGAAATGTTACCTTGGATGCACTCAGGGAAGTGCTATTGTATGTACAAATGTCCCATCATGTAAGCCAAGAATATGTTGAAGATCCTGGATGTGGAGGTCCATGATATTTTCACAGTATCACCATTAGGCTCTAGTATGAGGCTTCTGATAGGATGGACAGTATTATAATGTTTTGATGTTCGTTTAGAATGTCTAGCATGAAGTAACCTATGTGGCCTGCATACATCTCACATTCGTGACAAAGCTTCGCTGTCAAGTGCTACAATATTCCTCAATTTCCTGGTCATTCACATTATGCAACATAGTTTAGTCCTTTATGTGCAGGTGTGTATAATTAATCATCCACTATGTTTCCTCATTTTATTGCTTTATTTAAGAGACTTCAGCAGTAATGTGTTACATTACTGTTTTAAGACATATAGCAAATACATTTTCTTTACATTTGATGAAACACAAATTGCTATGTTGGCATGTTAAGCAGGAATTTTAACTTTTCTTTGCTAAAATAATTTTACTTTATTTATGGATTTTTGCTTTTCATGTACTGTTCCTACATTGTGAAATGCTCACTCAGTGCTCTTTATAACATTGTCATCCAACATTAACTTACTCATTGAGAAATCTTTTGATATATTTGAACTGTTTCTTTCTGAAATTGGTACACCTTGTTTGCTGTAGCATAGACTAAATTCAGACCTGCTGAATCTAGCTTTGTTTGTATAAATTGAGTACTAATCCAGACCATCTTTTTTTTGGAGAAGGTTCCCTGCATCCTAGAGGCAGGAGTGTGCAGTTAGAACTTTTCTGATCAAAGACTGCTGGAACTGGGCTCAGTTTTTAGCTTCTTATTGGTTAATTGGTTTATTTGTTTAAATCAGTTTGCTCATTTGCTACTGTTATATTAAAAAAAAAAAAAGAAAAAGAAATACACTTATGCATCGCCTCTTAGCTAGGGTTAAACTATTCCCGGTACCATAAAGTCTGCTCATCAATTTTTCCCTTAGAACTAGCCAGTGTTTTAGTTTTAGCACTTAAATCTGTTTCTTTGAGCTCAGCACTTGTTCAGAACTCATTGTAAGCACTAAATAAGCTACAAATTACTACAGCACGTAACTTTCCTCACTTGTCTAGAGGAAAACAGTTTTTAGTACTTAATAAATGCGCACCTATCCAGGCATGTCTAAGGGTCAGCTCCTGGTGTTTTCTCCTGTCTACCTGATGAATCTGGGCACTTGGGGCAATGCAGCAATTGCCTCATGTACACAGACAACCCTCTCCAACTACCACCCAACACTACAACCTGTGAGGGATGCACTTATATAGCTAAACTGGAAGCAAAGCTGTCTTCATCCAAGACTGGACTAAACACTCAATAGGAGAAGGTAAACATTTCCACCACACCACACTCATGACATAGTCCCTCAAAACCTACACCGCCAAAATACACACATAGCAACACAAAACACACACCTACATTCGCGGAGGCTCTCAATAAAAATCTGCTCAAGCAACAGAGACCTCCAAAACAGAAACGCAAGCAACCTCCACCCCCCCAACACAACCCAAATGACACATAGCCCACAAACTCAGTGTGCCACTCAACCACAGTCCATAAGGCATAACAATGTACCCAACACTCTAGTCATAGGTGAGTCTATAGTCAGGCACACTGATGTTCCACTCACCAGGCTAAACAAGGAGAAAGTTACTGTCAGCTGCCTGTCGGATGCCAGGATCCGCCCCATAATGCATGCACTCAGGTCACTCCACAACAAGTACAAATATGACTGTCATTGTCCATGTTGGTGTGAATGACCTGAGATGTACCTCCCTGGACTACATGAAAAGAGACATGGAGGAGCTCTCTGATCTTATAGACCAGGCAGCTATGACCCTAGCCCTGAGTAGCATCCTGCCATCACCCAGAATAATACCACAGTACAAGGACAAAATGATTGACTTTAACAATTGGCTAAGCTTCTGGTGTCATTCTAAGGGGATCCAGTAACTGTCTGCCTGGTATGGCATGATCGACAGACCACGATGCTTTGCAGAGATGGCCTGCACCTGTCGCCCTTGGGATTCTGGATACTGGCTAAGGCTCATGCCACCCCTATAGTGCCTTTTTTAGGTGAGGTTCAATTGACAAATTCACCACCTTACCAGGTACAAGCAAGCAAAATCTGAGGGTAATGTTACTCGATGCTAGAAGTCTAAACATCAAAATGCATTCACTCGAGGAACTCCTTAAAATGGAGAACATTGACATCTGTGCAGTGACAGAGACTTGGTTCAAGGCTCCAGAAAGCACCCCTGCATTACCAGGCTATAATTCATACCACACCTTTCAGCCACCTAACCTGGACCGAAACACTAAAGGCGGAGGCATGTCTATATTCATTAAGGATATCCACACCTCCAGGCTAGCTGCTCAGCATAATGCATCCGAGGTTATCCAAGTGCAACTAACTCTGGGCAAGATCACAGTCCAAATTGTAGCTTGCTACAGATCCACCACCATGCCCCAGGATTCCCACTCCTCATTTCTTGATACACTAGAAAATATTAGGGTACAACCCAACACCATAATAATGGGCGATTTCAACTACCCCACCATTAACTGGGAAAACTACTCATGTACCAACTCTTTTGCTCAACATTTTCTGGAATTCATAAATTCCAGTGCCTTGGATCAACCTATCCACATCCCCACCAGGGGCAGCAATATCCTAGACCTGGTCATTACCAACATGGGTGACCGGTGTTCCACACCAGAGGTCAATTCCTCGTTGGTCAGATCCGACCACAAGTTAATCACCCTAGACATCCACATCCCAGCCTCACCGCCCCCATTAGGGAAACCACAGTAAAAAACTTCTCCAAAGCCAAGTTCATGCTTCTTAAGACATAAGTGGATACCTTCAATACACCCATGCAGATGGGCAATAGAGGTATGACTGCTAAATCCTACACAAATGTACTTCATAAGCACTTACACGAGTGCATGGATCGTGTTATCCCTAACAGAACCAAGATGTTATCCTTCAAAAAAAGGAAGCCAATCTGTTAGTCCCATGCCATAAACAAACTCTACAACAGAAGAAAGAAACTGTTGCAAAAAAGAGAAAATCCTATGATTGGAGGAACTCCCTGGTCAGCCTCAGTAAGAAGCAGAGATCCCTCATAAAATCCTCCAAAGCTAGTTACGAAAACAAAATTGCCACTGATTCTAAAGGCAGCCACAAGGCATTCTATAGCTATGTCAAGAATCTCAATGGCAACACTCAGATCTGCTCTGAGTTACAGCACAATGGCACTAAATATACAGAGCCAACTGATATTGCCAACATCCTGGCACATAGGTTCAGTGCTAACTTTACCCCCCTCTCACCCCCTAAAGAGCCCATCTCTATACCAGAAGAATGCAAAGTTCCTGTAATCATGGCTGTGCAGGTAAAAACCACACTCTCCAAAGCCAAGAACACAGCATCCATGACACCTGACAACATCTCCTCTCTTTCTCACTAGGCAATAAATAGAATTCTCTCCCTTCCACTCTAAGGACAATATCAAACTCAGAAAACTTCAAAACCCAGCTTTTCAAATTTCTGTTCACTAAATGGAAATGTACCTGCCTTCACCCTACCTAATTCTATTTAAGTATATGCCCCCAGGAGATTTTCTCCCAGGTTCCTAACCTCTGTATAACTCTCAAAGCTATTTTCCTAATGAATGGATCTAAGCTCTCTGCAACTCCTATGGCTGCTAATCATATGATTCCAACTTTGCTGTTGTTGTTGTCTTTTGGCTTTTCCCAGTTAGGGGTCGCCACAGCAGAACTCCGGTCCGCTAATTATTGGCAGTAGATTTTCACGAACGCCGAGGTGCCAGCTCGACGTTCAACCTTCAACGAAGGCACGCCCATTTATGCATGTCTTTCAAATGCCCACTCAACCGTAAATAGCATCTCACTTTAAATGAGTGCATGTAAAGTGTTTCCATACTCACTTTAAATATGTGTATGTAAAGTGTTTCCACACTTAAAATATAAGAATGTATGCTGAAATTACTCTGTACAGTACAACCCTTAAGAGCAACCACAATGAATTTTGTTGATCATGCATGACATTGAATGTACATATTTGTAAATTGTTGTATAACCTGTATCTTTCATATTTTTGTATCTCTTTTGTAATATGTATCTTGGAGCTTTTCTCCCTGGGCCTCCACTGAAAATGGGACATTTGGGCCCAGTGGACTTCCCCGGTAATCAAACTGGAAATAAATAAAATCCCAAGCTGCGTTCTACATGAACTACAGAATTAACTGGCACTCCATCTAAGAAATATGTTCAATCATAGCCTCCCCTCTGGCTTTGTGCCCGCTGAATGGCACACAGTGACGGTTATCCCACTCCACAAAAATCCACCACCACGGATCCTGGCAACTACCTCCCTATTAGCCTAATGAGCTTGGTCTGCAAGGCCTTGGAATGTATCATCATGGAACTTTTAAACAAAGACATGGGTAATCTTCAGACTCTGGACCCCACCCAGTTTGGGTTTGGAAAAGGCAGATCATGTCTCCTAAACCTGATAGACTTGAAGCAGTCATCTAAGTCGTAGACAAGGGTAAGGTGGTTCACATAGCCTATCTAGATCCCGCCAAGGCTTTTGACACCATCCCCCACTCTGGAATTATAGATAAACTCACTAAACTAGACATAAATCCCTACGTCACAAGATGGGTTGCTGAATGGCTCACTGACAGAACCCTCACTGTGAAAGTAGCAGACTCCAAATCCGACTTCAGACCAGTGACAAGTGGAGTACCACAGGGTTCAGTCCTGGGTCCTCTCCTGTTTGGTATCTACTTTTTTGAAGTACAGGCTAACACAGAAGGTCTTTGGCTAATAAAGTTCACAGATCACAAACTAGGAGCCATAATCAAAACTCCTAATGATGTGGACATCCTACAAAAGGGCCTCACTGAGACAGATGCCTGGTGTCAAAGCCATGGCCTCAAGCTCAATGCCAAAAAGTGCATTGTCATCCCCTTTGGTAAAAACTCTTTACCATAAGCTGCCACATAGGTGGTACTCTACTTAACACCGAAAGTGTGATAAGAGACCTTGGGACACAGGTGGACAGTAGTCTCTCCTTTGATAATCACATTGCCACAGTAGTCAGGAAATCCTTCTATGTGGCACACCTCATCACAAAAGGTTTCTCATCCAGGAAAAAAGAGGTCATTGTCCCCCTCTACTCATCCCTCATTAGACCCATTATAGAGTACAGTGTCCCTTTTGGTATGTACCTCACAAGACATCTACAACAACTGGAAAGGCCGCAGAAATACCTTACAAAGAGGATTACCAGCCTCAAACAGATGCACTACACAGACCATCTCAAAAAACTCTGGCTTTACTCTGTCACATATCACCTACTCAGAGGCAATCTCTGCCTAACATACAAAGCTATGTCAAACCCACAGCTGTTGGACATGCTCCACTTAAAAAACATCCCAATCCCTCTGAGCTACATGCTCTAGGGACCTAAACCTTGTCACCACAATAAACAGAACATGCTGGAGGGATAGATTCCTGTCCTAGAGACTTCCCATACTCTGGAACAAACTACCTGTCTATATCAAACAAAGGTCCTCATTAGCACTCTTCAAGAACAATCTTGATGATTGGATGGGAAATCGGAAATTCACCCCGGGGATCACCTCTGTGGCTCTGCTTGATAGGGGCACTGGAAAATAATTTTCCTGGGTGGCGAAAGCCGGGGTACCTTTTTGGCTAGGCATATATAGGCCCTAAGGTCAATAGCCTAGTACCTACCTATGAACCTATCAACCGATATATTCTATTATGAAAACCACTCCATCCATACATCCATCCTTCCATCCTCAACCCCTTTTTTCCCATTTTTGCACAGGGGTAGTGGTGTCACTTTAACAGTGACAATCATCTCGAGCCAAGGTTTACACTGCCAGGTGACTAGCCCTGCCACGTAATTTTTATCTGTAATGTCTTTTTTTGGTATGCAAGTCACATGAAAATGCACTCCAAAATTTGCTTATGTATGTGTCTGAGACCCTGACAAACAGGTGTCTTTTTAGAGTTGTTAGAGATTGTAAGTGCAATCACATACTGAGAAGTTTATAGCTAATGTGCAGTAATCTGTTAAAAGTCAAAGCATGGATGAATTGCTTGAAATTTGAGGAACTGCATGAAATACTGAAGCAATGTTCTGCTCTTTAGCTACAAACTAATATTTACCAGCAGCAAAAACATACAGTACTGTAATCTGAGTTCAGTAAGTACTTCAAAAAACATTTTTTTTTGTTAATCAGTTAATCAGCAATAAGCAAGAGACTAGGGCTGGGTATCAGAAAAAACTGTAATGTGGGCACAATGGAAAAAATAATATGATAGAAGTTGAGCAATGCAATCAGGTGGGGATTAGGTATGCATATGTAGCAAAATAAAATGGACTTGCCTGGGCATAACTACTTCACTGATGAAACTGGCTGATATCATGCAGAAATATGGACAGTGCTATGGCAGGTCATGTACCCTGCACAGAATAACATGCAGGCATTATTCATGCAATGATGCATGTTCACATACATCAAAGTGCTGCTACGGTACAACAAAGGCACAGTTGTGAGCCCATAAAAGGGCTGAACAGTAAAATTCTTACCATGTTTACATTATAAATGTAAAGGAAATAGGTGTGATACAGTAGTCAGAAAGAAGTGGGAACACAAACAAGGACAATAGGAAGCAAAGAGTGGTGCAGGAATGAGGGAGGAATGGTATTTTTCTTTTCTGAGGACAGGTACCTTTTTTTCCCATCCCTCAGATGAGATGTTAAATGGAGTTACCATCCACCTGAGTTGGTGGTAGCTCAGGTGGATATAAAAGATCCAATGGCACTTACTGAAGAGAGTAGGGATTCATTAATTAACACAATATCAAGAAAATATTACATATTTACAAAATATACACATTTACAGGTATATTTCTGCACATTCAGTCTTTCATTACAAATAACCCATATTAGACAAAATAAATTCTTATCTACCCTTCTCACAGATTTTTTCGTCTTGTTTTTTATAATAACCATACATAATCATATGCATATCTCTATTGTTTACATCATTGGTATTCTCAAAATATTTTCTTCACACAACTTTTTTCCAGTGTTTAACCACTCTTTCACATTTTGAAAAAAAAAGAAAAAAAGTGTTCTGTTGTTTCTTTCTCCATACAAAATAAACACACACCTTCAACTTTTTTTTATTTTTATATGGCATTTTCCCCATTACTGGTACCTTAATTATTACCAGTCTCAATAGGAAATTCTGACACTACAATTTTAGTACAGCGATTTTTTTTCTTACTTTAATAGCTCTTATCACTTTGTCTGGTAAAATTTCCCATAGATTTATATAATAAGCGTCTTCTGTGTGGAGACATGCATGAATGGGCGTACCTTTGTTGAAGGTTGTGCATCAGGGTTGGCAACTAGGTACGTAAAAATCTACTGCCAACCATTAGCGGACCGGAGTTCCGCTGTAGCGACCCCTAACCGGGAAAAGCCGAAAGATACAACAACATTGTTTCATCACATTATTATGCTGCATCCTTTTATTCTTCTCTATATTGTCAAACTTCATTTTTCATATTAATATTTTCATGATAACTTTGAATTTCATTTATGCAATTATCTCTTTTTTCTTATTCTGATCTTTTTTCTAATATTTAAACATTTTCACTATTAATTTCTCATTATCTTTATTTCCCACTTTAATACCCTATACAGGTTTAAAGATGCAATATAAACAACTAGATTTAATTACCCCAATCAATCATCTTCACTCATATACAACACACCTTTTTTTACTGGGTTTAATCTTAAATCCTATGTGAAGGAAAACTCTAATTGCTCAATTTCTTTTTCATGTTTTTTTGGGGTCTTATCAACATTTGACATATATGCTATTTTCCCATTAAAGCATAATTCACCAGGGAAAAAAAAAATTCTTGAATGCTAATCTATAAGTTCTCCATATAAGATATATTTTTCATTACTTTTATCATACTGTCCCATTGCCTTATAACTACATCATTTTCCCCAGTGTTATCCTGCTCAAAGATACTTCATTCATTGAAAAATTCACCCCTCCAATTTTCACAACATCACCCTTTCTTTCATCTATGTTTAAAATCATTCCCATTTCCTTTAAACATCCATTCAGGCAAAGCAGCAATTCCCTCATCCATATTTTATTCTTACCAACCACAACTATAGCATCTGCATATGTCAAAAATGCCGGAATCACCACTTCCTATTGTATCACATATCTAGCATCTTTCATTTTATTAGCTACTTCACCCACTATCACATTTATTACTAATGTAAGCAATTTCCCGCTTATGGGACATCATTGTCTTATATGACAATCCATGCATATTTCTTTATTCATTAAGTCATTTACTAACATTCTCACTCTATTATTTTGATATGCTTACATGCACACTCTTCTAATTATATTACCTAGTCAATACTTTTCTATTATATTCCACAAAGCATAATATCCTACTGTATCACATGCCTGAGTAATATCTCTTACCATACGTTTCACATCTTTCCTTTTACTTATAACATCATCCACAGTCTCTGAAACCACCAACAATAATTCCTGTCATCCCTTTCCTTGTATATCATGCATAGTTTATCTTATAATGTCCTTCATCCTTCTGTCAATTCTTTGCTGTATTATTCTCATGAAAATGTTACGATCTGGATTATTTAATATGATAGGTACCCACTTTTTTATTTAATTCTTTAAAACTTTTTTCAAAAAAAATTTTGAATATCCCACTACATAACTCTTTATAAACAAACCCTTCTTTCAACAATTCATTCAAAATGTTTTCAAAATCTCTGTTTGTCAATCCATTAATTTCTTTTACAGCTCATACCCTATACCATATGGACCCTTATACTGTGTCAATATTTGGTTTCCTAAACACCTCATCCAATTCACTATTTCTTTTATAAATTCTTCCTTAACTAGTTCTTGATTTTTAAACTTTCTTTTCTCTCTTATTTTCTTGCTTTTTTACTATTATGCATATTTTCTACATGCTATACTACAATACTCATGATTTATGTGCTCATTTTACCTTTTTTTTACATTTTTCATTTCCCTTATTATAATAAAATGTTACATTACTATTTTATCCAGATATGCAGACACTGCCATCATTTTTCCTTGTAAGTAATATCTCTACTCAAACAGTAATGTCTTATTGTCACATTCCACTTTAATAAAGAAACAATAGTCCAAAAGACCTTTGACAGCTATTGTTGATTCAAGATAAGAAAACAATGCTTGATAACTTTATTAATCATAACTTCCTTTCTTTGAACAAACATCAAATGATGATCCATAATGGCAGCATAACACCATTTACCTTTGCTGAATAAGCAGTGTCCTCCACCTGTTTGCTTATTCTTCTACCTTAGGCAGTGCTCAACCACTCACCTTCATCCAACAAACCTCATTGTCATCCAAACCACCAGGTGCAAGCAGCGTACAACAATCACTTCCACCACTCCAGATTTCCTTCCTCCAAAACACACCGGGGGGAAGCCGGTCCCTGCTCTCCACCCATGCACCTCACCCGACTAACCAGCAGTGACCCAATAATTATGGGAGGGCCAGGTAGGCAACAAAATCATGCCAAAATGTGCTTCTCAAGACAGTTCAACTTCAGGACCCCATAAGACCCTCCCCACACCTACTTCACTTTCTGCCTTCCTCACTTCACTAATTAATCATTTCTTATCCTAACTGCATAATTTATAGAACTTGACTTTCCTGCCCTCTCTTAGGTTTATAGGTACATAGGTAGCTACTAGGCTATTGGTCCCAGGGCCTATATAAGCCTAGCCAAACGGTACCCTGGCTTTTACCACTCAAGAAAATTATTTTCCTGTGCCCCTGTCAAGCAGAGCCACAGAAGTGATCCCCGGGATGAATTTCCTATCTCCCATCCAATCATCAAGATTTTTCTTGAAGAGTGCTAATGAGGAGCTTTGTTTGATATAGATAGGTAGTTTGTTCCAGAGTATGGGAAGTCTCTGAGACAGGAATCTATCCCTCCAGCATATTCTGTTTATTGTGGTGACAAGGTGTAGGTCCATAGAGCATGTAGTTTGGAGGGATTGTGATTTCTTTATGTGAAGCATGTCCAACAGCTCTGGGTTGACATAGCTTTGTATGTTAGGCAGAGATTGCCTTTGAGTAGGTGATATGCGACAGAGTAAAGTTTTTTGAAATGGTCTGCATAGGGCATCTGTTTGAGGCCGGTAATCCTCTTCGGGAGGTATTTCTGTGGTCTTTCCAGTTGTTGTAGATGTCTTGTGAGGAACATACCAAAAGATTCATAGATTTATAGATTAGTACTAAACTAACTGCCCTTGCGAGCCATTGTAAGCCTAGCCAGTTATCCCTTGTGAGACTCAAACCCTGCACCTTGTGTTTGTAAGGCAAACACCTTAACCATTAGGCCACCCTCCCAACCCCGTTGTACTCTATAATGGGTCTAATGAGTGATGAGTAGAGGGGAACAATGTCTTCCTTTTTCCTGGATGAGAAACCTTTTGTGTTGGGTGCGCAATGTAGAAGGATTTCCTGACTTGTATTCATCTCTAACTTTTCCAATAAATGTCTATATATATTTCCATACTTTTGTTTCTTTTCCAGTCTCATATCATCCTGCCATTGAAAAAAATTATACTTCTTTTTAAATTTAATCCACCATTCAGACCAATTTTTATGAAAGTCCTTCATGGTTATATGATCAATCCATAACTGCAATGCTTCCTACTCTCCCATTTCTTCCCATAATTTCTCATTTGTTCTTTTTATTCACTTTCCTGTTTTAATATACTCTCTTTCTCACTTAATCTCTATCCATATTGCAAAATGATCTGAAAAACATGTCTGTACAGTACTTCGTCTGCTCCAACTAAACCTTCTGAAAGTAAAAAAATAATCAATTTCAGATCCAATTGCCCCTCTTCTGTAAGTCCATTGACTTTTATTCTTATACCATAGCGCTTTTTATTACTTCTTGTAGTCTTGAGATTTTGATTGCATATAACTCAAAAGTGTTACTTGAGTGGAAGGTAATTTGTTTTCTTTTCTTAGCATTTAGCTGTAAGTTGCATTCTTTGACTTTTGTGATGAGTAGTTGGTGAGACAGTGTGCCAAATATCTTAGATAAGTCCAAAAGTAGGTCACATAATATTTGGTCTTGATTTCATTGTTGGTTAACTACAGTAAAGAAAATAAGCAACAGAGTTTATATTACTATGACACAGGAGAAGAACATACTAAAATCACAATCAAGTGACCAATTACCAATAATGTCTTCAGGCATCATAAGCAATATTTTTCCAAAAAAATTAAGCACTTTCACCTCCTTGAGACTTTATCAGGACAAATAAAATCATTAAAATACTGGTTTAAATAGTACTATTCTAGCAATGAATGGCACATACGTCACCTTAATGATACATCATGTTAATAATAAGTCACTCATGTTGCCTTCATTCTGCTTGTATCACATGTTGTATTTCATTCACAACAAAACATTTTTATCACTTAGTGCTTGTGAGACACAGTGAAAAGTATAACATGTGCAATGTCATAATGTTATAAAACACAGTAAATCTGTGAAATATGGCAATACTCTTGATTCGTGATTAATTAATAAATAGGTAAATAAATAGAGACAACTATGCTGTGCAGGAAATATTAAATTATTTCCAGTAAAATATCTGACTAGTTGTTTATGAATGTACTTTTCTAATATTTTTTTACTATGGGAGGTACTATGGCAATATACATGTAACAGGGAAATTCTATTGATGTACCACTTTTATGTATTTGAGTAATATAGGGATACTTCCAGATAATTGGTATATAATCTTCTGCACTTGTTATCTTGATGAGTATTGTGATATGGAAGGTGTTTTCCTGGCATGATACCCAGTGGTAATTATGTAGGTTTCATTTACTGAAGTATTTTTTAATCTGAATTGAATTCTCTAGGGTGAAGAGAGCTTCAAGGGAGTGTAGTTTTTTGTTTAGACTCCTAGAATTGAGCAGTAATACTATTAGATTTTCTTGGTTTTGATTTGCTATTTTGGTAGTACTTTAAGTTTGGCATTGCCTAAAAAGGCACTATGGGAGAAGACAATGTTTTAGCTAATATTCAAAAGCCTAGAGGGGAGAGGTGCAAACCATCCCTGGCAAAGCACCATGGTCTGTTGACCATCTCCTTCAATGCTGACAAATATTGCACTCCCTTAGAATGATACCAGAAGCTAAGCAAATTATTAAAGTCACATATCTTTTGTTGGTATTGTGGAATCATCCTTGGAGGAAGTAAAATGCTAATATTGTTACTATCTGTTTGCCTGAGTGCTCACTGATTCATGTGCAGTGATGCTGAAAGGCAGCAAATCAATAAAGAATTCAACAGTTGCACATGCTGTCTTTAATAACTGTTTTTTTTAATTATTTCTTTAGTATTCAATAACAACTGGTAATGTCAGCACTGAAAATGTAACTTTTATTTTCAATTTTTCTTCAAAGAATTATGTTGCACTGCACATCAGATTTCTTTCTTACTGTCATGTAAAATATTAATGAAATCAGAATGTTTCTTTATTTGTGCAGAGTTGAGATATGTTTGTAATTAACAGATGTTCATAAACGTCACCCCCAACTGCACAATTGCATTTAAACACAAATGTGTACGACTGTACTTTCAAAATATGATGACTAATACCTGGAAAGGGAATTACTTGGCAAATATGGTTACCTCAAATATCTCCCCACTCCCAATTAAACCTTAGTTTCTTTGCACAGTTATACCTATCAATAAATGTTAAGTCACAGTAGCACCAGATCAAATGAATCATACACAAATCCTGTTGATAGGCCTGGTAATGGTGCAACAGATATGGAAGATAGGCTACCACAAGAACTGTAAGGTAAGTTAGTGCAATGGTGTGATCTAGAGGAGGAAGTTAATCCTCCTGTCAGTGACCAGACAGTGCTTCATGACAGTGACCTTGACCTGGAATGTGAGGTTCTCCTAGGTGTGGGTGACCATTGACATGGCCTGTGAGAAATGTGTTGTGATTGCTCACTGTGAGTGCTGACAGGACTATTTTAAAAGCCAGTGTTAGTATCCTGTGATCTTCCTCAATGTGTTTGCACAGCTCTCATCCCCTTCCTCTGGTAAAACTGAGTCCAGCTTGACTCTGATATGTCTGAATCAGTGTAAAAATAGAGGCTGCAGCTGATGCTTGGTGTGCCACCATGCTATGCATCAGTAAAACCATGGTATTATCCCTTCTGTCTGCCAATTCAATGTACTGTTTGAAATATGCACTCGTACCCTGTAAGACTCTAACCTTTTTTTGATGACTCTTTGTTGCACTGCTTTGAGCCTTAACTATGTCACAGCACATTTCCTGTTGTGCAACCGATGCTTAATGTGTTTCCTGAGGTAGTTCAAAATAAATCTTTATAATGTTGCCACTGTGGGCAATTTGGCCCCAGACTACTTGCCTTCATCCTCAAACTGTTCTTCTGTGTATGAAAACACTGGTGTATAAGTGTATGTTTGCTCCTGGTGTACAAACGTATCTTTCAACATCTTAATGAAAGAAATGTGAACAGAGTCTGACATAATGGGAGAACAAAGGCCCAAAATAGGAACAGATTTTAAATATTGCTCTTATAAACTTAGAAAGTTACTAGAGTAACATATTTGTGTTAACATGCATTTTTTAAAGAATTTTAACTGTGAAACTCAAATTATGACATTATTTAGTGACTTCGGTCCTCTTATCATTACAGTGATTTCCCAGAAAACCACACATTTTATGAAGAATATACCAAAAATATGGGGAAAAAATCTGGAATTCTGCTATAATCTGGACAGTTAGGAGGTATGTATATAACTGTGAGTGGAATGTCATCCTGTGTTTGACTTTGTGACGCAGTGTCACTTTCTGTAGCATTACTAACATGCTGTAAGGTTAAAAAGCCTTGTGTTACATTGGAAGACTGCTTATCACTTCCCTCAGGGTGCCTCCTAAACACATTCACATCATC
This sequence comes from Protopterus annectens, assembly GCF_019279795.1. Lineage (NCBI taxonomy): Eukaryota > Metazoa > Chordata > Ceratodontiformes > Protopteridae > Protopterus > Protopterus annectens. Next base: position 523,459,843 of record NC_056735.1, on the reverse strand, counting down.
AGCAGCATCAGCAGCAACACCCATTCCATGCCAACTTCATCCTTACTTACTGGTACAGTTGAAATGCTTTTTTCTGATGCTGCCTCTGTAAAAGAAATTATTGCAACATATTCATAATAGGGCAACAGCATTTGTATTGCATGCTTACATGGGAACACTTACCATGAAGTTTGCCTTAATTTTAAGTTGCTGCTGATGTACAGGGCTGACCTAATAATAATGAATTGTGAGATGATTAATACATTGTTTGTCATCATTTAATGTTAAACATTTAAAAGGTATATACTTTAAATTGACTTTCAGGAGTGGCTGAATGCAAATCCTCCTACAAACTTTGTTTGATGGAACAGTGTCCATTCCACATCTAATTATTCCAGTTGTACCGTCTTCTGTATCATATTCATCCTCTGTTATGGACAGAATGAATTCATCAAGTCATCATCTGGTGTTAACTTAATAAGATTCAGAGCTCTGCCTTCCCTCGTAGTGATCCTGGAAATTCAATTCTGCTTGGCCTTGCTTCTAGCACATCCTACCATTTAATTTGTCCCTTTTTTGCACTGTGCCAGAGATCTGCTTGTGCCTCCAATTGCATTGATCTCAACAACTATTTGGCTCCACGCTTTGTCCTCTGACCTTGCCTGGCCCTCTTTTACCAAACAGCAGTTTGTCAGATGTCCTATGTGCTGCCATGAGTACACAATCTTCCTCTTAGCTAAAGTTATCGTGTCTATGCCTGAATCCCTTATTCTCCATCTGTACTACACAGGAAAACACACACAAAAATAAAAGGGCTATGGTCAGACACTAGCTACAGTAATGTCTGCATGATACCAGCACTTAAGGTGTAAACCACTGGCCTGCTATTCCTGTCACCAACACAAACACATAAATAATATAACAGAAGTGCAGTTTCAAGGAGCATACACTCATATTTGTTCAATAAAACTGCAGTACTGTCTGCCATTGTCTGGTATTCTTCCCTCACTGATGTTAGTAAAACACTTTCACTACACATCTGTATTTCTGTCTTATGCACAGTAAACATTCACAAGTTCAATAGCAAGTTGTAAATTCCATGGACAATAACAGAGTTCTGTAATGATGCATATTGTTCAGTTATTACATTTTCACTTAACAGAATCACATATCGAACAATTGCAATCAGTTCTCCATAATTAAACACTCATTCATTATAAAAGCACAATGCAGTTCAAAATGCATTGCAACTGACCTTTAAAATATCATGATAGGTATTGTTAATTGCCCTGTTAATAACTAATACTTATTTTATAAACTTTTTATTTCTTTTGGATGTTTGAAGTATCGTAAGCAATTTGCCACATATGTTGACAATTCATGAATCAATATGGCGCAGCTCAACCTTGCAGCATAAATTCACACCAATTTACACATTTAGTATGCAAATTAGGCTAATTTACATGCATGTCTATGAACTGTGGTATCACGCATGTTTTGAAGGACATTGGCATATTCTGGATTTTCACTGATTGGGAAAGCCTGTCACATGCTACATGAATGAGTCTGACAAGTCATGTACATGCTGCAAATATTTCTAAACTCTGCTCTGCAGCAATTCCAAGCTGCTCGTGGACAGATACTGCTTGGCCAAAACTAGCTAATACAGGGATATACTGGTAAAATTCAAAATGGAGTCATCTGAATGCCAGGTTGTAATGAATGTGAAGCTTAATCCTTGGCCATCCAGGTCTGTATGTCACACCTTAACATATAATACATGTACAAAAGACCTAGAAATACTTCCTTGCATTAGTATTCACATTTCTTTCTCCAGTATCTATTAATAAAGAAGAAAAATAAATAAAAAAAAAATGTAAATAAAAAAGTAATAGGTCCTAATTCAGTTCATGAAACCAAATGCTGCTGAAATCAGACATAAGAAAAATGTAAATGCTGTGAAGAAATATTACTGGCAACACCTAACTGATTTAGATAAATTTAGAAATAATGCAGTGGAAATTGAATGATCTGATAAGTGTTTCCCTTTAAGAAAAAGAATGTGAGAAAAATCAGTTTTGTTTGCACCAAACCTGTTAATGTTATCAATACCTGGTCTAATGATCATGCTAGTAAAAAAGAGTTTGATCAAGGTAATGTCACACCCAACAGGGAGTGTTTCTAACCCTTGTTAATACAGCTCCCACCATATTTTCTTAATTCTGGGTCTGACTCATCAAATGATAGCAGCACCTGTAAAGGCATGTAGCTGTGCTCGTGGATGGTCTGAGAAAGAGAACTTAATCAGGCTCTACCTTCAAGATGGCTCATGCCTGGAGATGATCCAGGTGTGCACACATATTAGTACTTAGAAAAAATTGATATGTGGCAGGAGTTGGGTGACTATCTGTCAACTCCGACGGGTATAACCCACTCCAGTCAGTAATGCCATCACAGGTATGATGACTTGCAAAAGCATAGTGCTGACCAACTGGCCATGTGGGTTGAACAGACTTGGAGAGAAGGCCAGAGTTCTATAGTAAGTACAATTTTATCTCTCTCTCTCTCATATATATATATATATATATATATATATATATATATATATATATATATATATATACTACACTTATACATATATAGCCAAATGGCAGTATAAACATTGGCTGTAGATGTTTGTCACGATTGAAGTGACACCCCAACCCCATGTTCAAAAATGGGCAAAATGATTGTGGATGGATGGATGGATGGATGGATGGATGGCTGGCTGGATGGATGGATATATAATGCAACAGGAAGAAGACTGTAGCGTTGACTTAAGAAGTACATGTGCTTCAAAAGTCAGATATCTTAACCTGCAAATATATACTTGCGGTGGCATTCTAAAATGCATTAAAAGAATAAACACAATTTCATGTAATCAGACATCCATATGTACATGACACACAGAAAAAAAAACTGGTATAATGAGTTAAGAGGTTACAGTAATAAATTAAAATGTCAGTAAAGAATATGAAAATATTAATCACCTCACAGCAAGAGGTTCTTCCATTCGATTCTCGGTGTGGCTTGGGAGTACCTTCTGTGTGGAGCCTGCATGTCCTCCCTGTGGTTGGGTAGCATTCGAAAGACATGCGTGCATAAATGGGCATGCCTTCATTGAAAGTTGGGCGTCGAGCTGGCACCTCTGCATTTCATAAAAATCTACTATCAATCATTAGCGGACCGGAGTTCCGCTGTGGTGACCCCTTACTGGGAAAAAGCCGAAAGACAAACAACAACAACAATATATTAGTAATGTTCAAATATCAGTAATGCTGACTGGATGTAATACAGTTATGAAATAAAACTTACAGTTGCAGATTTAAAGAATTGTGTAGTATTATAGTAAAAAAAGTAGTAAGACCTTTTTAATTAATACAAGAAGGCAGATTCTGTGAGGGGTAAGTAAATGTAAGTAAAATGAATTGTTGAACTTAATTGCTTGTTCATAAGTATTTCTTGCTGCGCACACAATATGGCTGAAATGACACTCACCACACCCTAGTCTGATTTACTGCTGGGATAAGGGAGTTAGGGTCAGACCTCCCAACCATCCCGACTTACTCAGCTTTTACCAAGTTTGGGGCCCCAATAATGGGGTGCCACAATTCCCGAGTGGCACCCCTTCATTTCCAATTTTTTTTCATCTATTTTTAAACTTTTTAATTTTCGCACTTTTGGAGCTGATGTCATCACATGCACAATGACGTCAGCCTGTCAGACTCAAGCTCAAGAGACGTGCATGGGAGTGCATCTGTTTGAATACCGGGCAGAACACAAAGTTTGTTATGGATTTATTTAAGTCATCACACAGAACTGCAGAGTGAGTCAGATGGGTCAGAACTGCAGAGTGAGTCAGATGGGTCAGCTTGCCTCTCTGGAGCTGCTTTAAGGTACCTAATGTGTGTGTGTGTGTGTGTGTGTGTGTGTGTGTGTGTGTGTGTGTGTGTGTGTGTGTGTGTAATTGCCCCCATTGAATGGAGGTGGTGGCTAGAAAGGCTCAAACCCTATACCTTGGGTACAAGGTAAAAAGAGATTAAAGTCTTTGGCCACCACAACTTTTGAATTTATTCCTCATATTTTTGATCTGTTCCCCATTAAATCTGTGATTTTAAGGATTTTTGTTGCAAAGCACTGAATGATTGATTGAATTTGCTAAATAATGATAGGCATTTGAATTTCAGACTTCATATTCTTCAGAAAATAAATGGTAATACAAAACCTTATATTCTAGCAATTTTCTAAGTTTATAAGATCAGTTAAGTATTTGAAATTTGTCCCTATTTGGGGGCTGTACTCCCCTATTATTGGCTTTGTATGGGTTTTTTGTGCTAAGACGTTGAGAGCTATGGTGAGAAGTGAGAACTGAATTAATTAAATGATAGACATTTAAGTTTCAGTCTAAGTGTCTTTCAAGCAGCTAATGATTTGGCATAGGGGTCTGTTGTTCTGACTGTCGTGCACAGGGTCCTTTGTTCAAGGCTTGGCAGTGAATTGCATGGTGGTACCATGTTTTATTCTAGCAACTTTCCAAAATTATACAAGCAATAATTAAAATGTGTCTCTTGTTTTTGCCCTTCTGTCTCCCCCACCCAAAAAAAAAAAAAACTGAAATTGAAAATAAGTGCAAGAAGCAGTGCAAGATACCTATGGTTTACACTACTGTCATTCTATTTATATATTTACACTTTTATTATGGAATTGTTCTTAACTGGGCAGTTTTGTTATTATTGGTTCATGCATTTTGTTTCATTGCCTACTGGAGAAATGTTCAAACTATAAATTTAAAATGCGCTCTAACTTAAGTCTAACAAGTGTGCTGTATTATACAAGGAATATAATTTAATTATGTCAGAAAGGTGTATCAAAGAATGCATGTATGTTTCTTGTTTTGTGTGCAAGGGGTCTATGATTTCAAAACAGCCCAAAGGTAATCTTTATCCACTACTGGCCAGATGCATTTTCTTTGGATGTGGTGTGGGTTTCAATGCTGTTTCAATGAATGTGAGTTTCAAGGGCAGAGAAATTTTAATGTCGTCTATTTTCATTGTGAGGCAGTATTGTTTTGTTTAGCAGATACCTATTCGTGCTTGTACATTGTGCTATAAAATGTAAAAATAAAATCCAAATAATAATTGTAGAAGTAAAGCAGTATGCACACATTAGTGTTTATGGTAAATGGGGTGAAATAGCCAGATAATTGGACATTGGAATGGCTGCAGGGGGACTCTGGTGCCATATTTTGGTTGTCTGTTCTTCAATTTGCATTTGAAAGTTGTTATCCCACAATTCTGTTGGAGTGGGCGGAGTTATGCAATTATGTATGCAAATTATATTTTAATCAGCATACAGATTTGCACCTATTTTTCATGGGCCTTGTCCAGTTTTTTGATGATTCTGGGTTGAGTTATGGTGGGGGTTATTTTGCTGAAGTAATGAGCAGCAGATACCCTTCCATAGAACAAGCTGTTTTACTTCATTGTTGCACAGTAGACAAAGTTCAGCAGAAAAGGAAATTCACAGTTTTTTGAATTGTTACATTTCAGTACTTGCAGTAAGTTTTCCCCAGTATTACATGCATTTTTTTAAAACAAAAGACAGAACTGCATTCATATGTATTCAGTACCCTACACAATACAGTAGAATATTTCACATCTGGGTTTTAATAATGCACACATGTATACATTCAACAGTTACAATCAGACAGGATAAGACAAAATACTGGTGGGATCTTCTGGTAAGAGTAGCAGGTATCCATAAGATATTGCTTCTTAACTAATCATACTACAAAGTATTACACATAGTTCAGGGTAGCATAGACAGTAGTACATCAGTGCTTTCAAAAATGATTTCAGTGGTAATACTGCAAACAACTGATGTTATACCTTTGCAGCTGAAAGAAATTCAAAGGAAGACAGCAACAGATTAAGGAAACTATGATATACTATTTATTTTTAACCATGATTAACTGCAGTAGTTAGCAATTTCTTTAATGATTGGTGTCTGTGTTATTGTAAAATATGTTTGAAAAGTACAAAATTGAAACAAAATCATTCCAATTGAAAAATCAATTGCCATTTGAATTTATTACAATGTCACATGTGCATAAACACTACTCTCACATATTCACCCAGGTTACATAAACATTTCCCCTACCACCACCCCACCTTGTCACACAAGTGCTTCCCATACACAACTGTACTTCAATAAAGATATGGTTTGTCGACTTGATACCTTGCATTATGACATATTGTGTGGATTTAGTGTGCTTTTTTCTGTTTTGTCTCTCTCCACCCCTTTTTTCTCTTTTATTTATTATTTTGCTTATGGATTTGTTTTTACTTTGTTGTTTTGCTTCTCTCCCATTTCATTTTTCTTTTATACAGGTTCAAATCACCCAAGAATGTACCAACCAGGCTAGAAACAAATCACTGTCTGTCCAGAGCTGTTCTTGCAGGGTCAAATTGAAAGCACTTGTCCTGCAGGCACTCTGGTGCACTGAGGCTTGGCAAGCCTCACTGAATGGGAACTTCTAATTTGGTTGAGAACGTACTAGAAGAGGTAGTGGACAGTAGAGTTGTACCAGTTGAAGCCTGTCTTCAGTATGTAGAAGACATGCTTGCCAAGTTGGTACTGATCACCATGCCAACACAGGCCCCTAACAGCTTAACACTGGTGACCTCCACTGCAACACCATCTGGCAGTGGATGTGTTTGAGGCTCTGTAGACTGGATACAGAGGTGGGACTTCTTCAGCTCTTCGTCCCTTACTGTTTCACCTATACTGTCTTTCCTATTTCCTACCCTCTTACAAAAAAAAAAAAAAAAAAAAAAAATTGAAAAATAGGGGGTCTGTCCCCTGAGAAAAAATAGTGCCTATCTTCTTCCACCTCTTCTAGCTCATACCCACTTGATGTTTCCCTTATGTGTTCCCCTCTTTGTCTACCCTTTTTCAATCTTTCCTTTCACCTCCTTTTTCTATTCTTTAATGAAACCATCAGTGTATCCACAAAAGTATACCCCTATATGAAACTGTTCTAACACCTTCACTTAAAAAAAATAATAATAAATAACAGTTTCAGTTGCTGCACAGTCCACAGCTTTGCTATAATGCTTTAAGCATCACTGTGCTCAGCTATGCTTGCCAGCGATATGCCAAGGCACTTGCAATTTACGATTCCACTAAATACTTTGCATGTACAAAAAGATGACCTTCACACAATTTATAAGTTTAGAAAAAATGGGCATGATTACAGAAATTGCTACTCATTTCTGTATTCAGTGCAACTATGTTATGCTGACCTGATTTGCATATCCACATCGCACAGCTATCTGCAAATGTACACTATGCACTTGCACAGCCCCAGAATATGAATACTGCCTGTACTATATAATTGGTTTTCTTTCAACAAACACTTGTTCAATAGCATTGATGGCCCAAATATTGAATAGATGTATACAATGATTTAACACCAACAGTCACCCAGTAGAAATGAATTTGCCAAAACTAGATGTTTATTGTGTGTCATTAAACAGTAGACAATACACATATATATGCTTTCATGATCTAAAAAAAATTACTCCCCCTATAGCTTACACTGTCTGAAAACATTGGGCCAGCCAACTCATTACATCCTAATGAAATCTTCAGGTGTTTTTGCAGTTATATTCTATTGTCACCTATAGGCATCCAATATAGCATGTTCATATTTGCATTAGTAATTCTAAAACCAAACAACATACAAGTTATTGAAATATTACATGTTAAAGCTTACATGCTGAGTACAACTGCAGTGATGATGACCTCTATCTGCTACTGCTAAAGAGATATTACTTGTTGTTAATGCATTATTTTATTTTATTTATTTATCATTCATTTATTTATTTATTTATATTGTTTTCATTACTCCTCACTTGATCCTACCTTCTCACCTCTCCTGACCTCATGAGAGATTGTGTGCTTTCCAAAAAAACTCCCAGATGTCAGCACACTCTATCTTTTCCACCCTCGGCTAGAATTATCTGGAACCCCCTGCACCCAAGAACAAAAGTGTTCATCGTGGTCACCCCTTTAAATTTTAGATAGCACATTCAAAACTCCCAGATCAGCACACTCTATTTCTTTCACCCTTAGCTAGAACTACCTGGAACCCCTACACCCAAGAACAAAAGTGTTCCTTGTGGCTATCCCTTTAAGTTTTAGAGAGTACAGATGTTAGCATGCTCTCTCTCTCTTCCACCCTCAGCTGGAACTACCAAGAACCCCTACATCCAAGAACAAAAGTGTTCCTCATGGCCCTCCCTTTAAGTTTTAGAGAGTATATTGTATGTCTTTTGCTGTTTATATTTGTTTACTTATTACTTCTTAATATAACTGTTCTACCTACATTTTAACTCACATCTGACATAAATTGTGGTGGCACATTTCTCTCATTGGGTCTATCACCCCCCCCAATTTAGCAAACTAATTTTCTTGTATACTAGCATTGTATTTCTCCTTCTCCTTAAGGTTCACTTTAATATGCAACAATCCTCTTTCTTTTTGTGTATCCTTGCTGTTTCATTTTCCTTACTCCTCCCTCCTACTTTCCACCCTTCAGTAAATTTCTCCTAAACAACCTCAGCAGTTTCTCTACTGGAAATTTAAGCTTTGTTATCCTTCATTCTCTTACCTGACTTGGCTCTATCCACTCCAATTGACCGCACTTCTGCTGAGTGTTTTTTAGAGGTTTTCCCACTTCTTTTGGCCCAGACTACTCCGTTCGCCTTTGTTACGCTCAGGATCACTCCACTCCTCTACCCTACCCCCCTTTGCCACCCACCCCTGACCTAATTTCCTTTATATTTAGCTTCTGTCTCTAAGTCCCCTGAACCCCACCCTAACCCCTTCCCCTACAATAACCTACACACAATCTAACCTCCAATTCAATCACTGCCCACTTAATAACTTAATTTATGCCCTCTCAAACCTATCACTCTCCTTATCCTCTCTCCCACCCTATCCACTCCCCTATAAATCCTCCATCCCTTCCTCATCTAAATCTACTACCAATTGCCCCTACTGCCAGAACATACTTGTACTAACTTTCTCTTCCATCTGTACATGTAGCACATATAATTTGCCTAACCATTCGCATCCTTATTTTTCATTTACAAACTACATTAAAAATACAACCATGTAGTTAATCTCACTTCTCTAAACATTACTTCTCACTGCTATCATTCTGTGAATTTCCAGCCTATACCTCTTATCCTTCAGTTTCAACTACTCCCATCTCTCCCATCCTATCCTCTACCATGCAAGCCTACAACTTGTTTCTGTCCCTTCTCTCTACCTTTACTCTAATCCTCCTATATAGCATCACCTCCTACAATATGCTATTAAAGCCTTATCTTCAGTCACCTACCTCAATCTATCCTACAGTCATGCTACATCATTCACACTCATTTCTGATATCTCTACCTAACCCTGCAGCAATTCTCCTTCTTCCTAAAATCAAATGTCCCTCTAGCTCCTCAATCTCTCCTAAAAATATGGTAAAATATTATAACTTTCTCCCACCACCTCTAAACTCTTTTCCTACTCTAAGTACAGTGCTTGTATCTGGCGATATTCATCCCAACCCAGGAGCTGGTAACCAATCTTCCCTTGATTCTGTGCTCAATTATCCCTCCTCACCGCCTCCTAACATTTTAACAAAACACCTCTCTCTGTATTCCCCATGAACATAAGAAGTATTGTAAACAAACTTAGTGAATTCCATGTCTGGATATCCCACCACTCTCCTGATACACTAACTCTCTGTGAAACTTGGCTGAAACCCCACATTCCTGACAAGGACTTCCTATACCCTGGCTACAACATCTTAAGACTTGATAGAACCCACAAAAAGGTTGCTATTATGTTCTCCATCCACCTCACAGCTACCCCCTATCTATCCCCACCCTCTCTGCCTCACCAGCTGAACTAATAATTGCTAACTGCAAATTCAATACTCCCAATGTTTTCACCATAGTTGCAATTTACATACCGCCTGGTGACAATATATCTGTACTAGAAAAATTCTCTCCTGGCTCACTCAATACTCACCAAATGATACTATCATCTTAGGTGATGTCAACATAAATGGGCTATCCCTCTACTCAGATGCTCCTAACTCCTATATTAATTTTCATGGTTTCTCCCAACTGATCTGTACTCCTAACCACACCAACAAATTTAATTCTACCTCTCTTCTTGAATGGATTCTAGTATCTAATCCCCTTAAATATCACTTCCCTAAAACACTGTCTGATGATCTCAGCGACCACTGTCCAGTCAAAGTTCTTAAATTCTCTCCACACTATACTACACCACACACGTTCATAGCCTGTCTCAAATTGTCCAACTCTGACTCTGATACACTTAATAACCATTTCTCTGCTGTCAACTAAAGTTTCCTTAGATTCCTACCCCTGGATGATGCTGTTCAAAAATTCAGTTTAATATTCCTTAACATTCTCAACTCCCTTGCCTTTTGCATACAGTAAGAGTAAAATGTATTGTATCCCCTTGGCTTGCACTCTCCAACAACTCATTAATACAAAAAAGAGGCAAAGCTTGGAAGGTCTGGTCCAAAACTAAACTCCCTACCCACCTCCAACACTATAAAGAACATAGCAACCTTACTAAGAAATCCATATATAATGACAAAAAGAATGTCTGTAATAACCCTCCTGAACCAAACTATACTAAACCATAGAAATTCTGGCATGCCATCAACCAAATTCTTCATCCAGGAAATCCCTCATCCCTCCAGCCATGTCCTAAAAACACTCTACTAGAAACTGCCACTAACATCAACTCCTATTTCATAGATACTATCAGCAAATTGACAATTCAAACCAACCCCAACCCCATCCCAAATGCTAATAACCTCCCCACCCTTTTCACCTTCTCTAACTCCTCTCCATCTTTCTCACTAAAATCAGTATCACTATATACATTATATCCTTTCTTTTAATGCTTAAACCTTGCTCCCCCTCCATTGATAATCTACCAGCTGTCTTTCTCCAGAAAGCTGCAAACTCTCTTGCGCTCCCCATCTCCATTGTCATGAACCAGTCTATTACTGAATCCATAGTACCTACTCTCTGGCAACATTTCTATACCTTGCTTAATCATAAGGGAGGTAACTGCTCTGAACTTGCCAACTTCAGGCCCATTGCAATTCTATCCCCACTCTCTAAAATTCTTGAAAAATGTGTGCCCAAACAAATTATTCACTTTCTCTTACAAGTGAATCTACTTACTTCCACTCAATATGGCTTTTGACCTAAACATAGCACCTCCACTGCTCTCATTTCCTTCATAAACACCATATCCCAAGCCAGAGACCATAATAAACTGGTATAATGCCTATTTCTTGATCTCTCAAAGCCATTTGACACTGTCTCGCATCCTCTCCTCCTCCTGCACAAACTCTTTGAACTAAACAGCTCAACTTCCACTATCTCCTGGTTCATTAGTTACCTGAGTGACCGACTCCAGTTGGTCAAATAGCTCTCTGCTACCTCTCATGCTCTGCCTGTCAAGATGGATGTATCACAAGGATCAATCTTTGGCCCATTACTGTTTAATATCTTTGCCAATCTATTATATATCTCATGCCCCCAGTCATCACTGATGCAATACGCAAATGACTCCACAGGTATCACAATAGCTGATTCCCTCGCTGACACAGACTTCCTTCTTATCCATCAAAAATTGGTTCAGTAAGAACCAGCTTATTCTAAATCCAAAAAAAAAAGCTCCTACTTTTCATGCCCAAAAATATGAACCATATTAAATCCTCCTGTTTTATCTCATTCCTCAATAACACCCCTATCTCAGTTGAATCAACACTGAACTATTAGGGATCATCACTGATGACCATCTCAGATTTGATCTGCATGCCCTCAGCAGCATTAAGAAAACCAACCAAACACTTGGACTCCTTTACAGGAACAAAAAAATGTTATCCAATTTAGCTAAATCTCACTATTCCACACCTGCCTCCTATCCACCTTATTTTATGGCTCATAAATCCTTACTAACCTTCAAACCACTCTTCTAACAAAACTTGAATCCACCTAGAATAAAGTTATGAGATTCGCAGCAGACCATTCCTACCACTCACACCACTGCCTTGCTCTAAAAAAATTAAATTGACTAGACTTTCCTCACCAACTGCTGCTCATTCAACTTCAAATTATTAATTCTATATTGTATTTGCCCTCTTTCTGTCCCAAACACTAAGTCAGCTATACAACATGCTATCACCACCACTACTACAAAAACAGTCTCAAATCTAATCAAATTCTAAGCAAAATAGCTATCTATATTAATAAATCTATCTATCTATCTATCTATCTATCTATCTATCTATCTATCTATCTATCTATCTATCTATCTATATGGGTATGTGTAATGTTAATTTTAGCAAATTCACATTTGATATTGGAGAAATCACTGCTATAGCAACTCACTATATGTTTAGCACATATTGTATACAGTTTTGAAACTGTTTTTGTAGTAGAGGTGATATAATTTTTTATAGCTGACTTAGTCTTTGCTTGTGTTTGATGTTCATTTTGTTTATAAATGTAATAAAATGTATTTGTAAAGATTGATAATGTTCAGAGTCTGTTTATAGTGCCACATTATCTGCTCATATGTGTTTGCTATATCCTATCAATGGTAAGAATAGGAAAGGGCTCAGAGCTTAACTTTGATGCATGCACACCCCCCACAGGAACCCCTCTGTGGGTCCCCTGTAATTTTTTGTCATTGTACTTAGACTGCACACATTTTACCTATGTTTCTGTGACTTCAAACAATTGTAGGACTGCCAAAATCAAATTTCTTGGAACCTTCCTTGTTTCTTCTTCACTGTCTGCCTCACTGCAAATGTTGAGTTGGTTGTACTGAATCTTGATTTGTAACCAGTCTGCTCATTTCCCATGTTAATTTCTATTACTCTTCATATTTATTTATCGGTCATTCTCTCCAGCTCTTTCATGCAGATTGACAGGAGTGTGATACATCTATACTCCCTACCATGGTGAATGCTTCCTTTGTTCTTGTACATTGAGACTAGAATACTTATCCTACTCTTATCTAGGATATGCATCTCTCTCCATACAGTGGAGTACCCCCAGCAGATATTTCTTCCTTAACTCTCTCAACATCTGGGGCAGGCTTCTGGAAAGTGACTGAGCAGATGACACCAAGCTTGTAGAGATTTCCTCACACATTATTCTTTGCAACTTTCTTTCTTAGAGTCATTGTTAGCTAACCAGTATTCCTTCTTTGCCAAGTCAATATTTCCTATCTCCTAATTTTTTTTCCAATGCTTTCTTAGTTTTCATAACTTCTTGGACTTCTGCATTCTGTTGTCAGTTTACTTCCATGCATTGCTTGGCTACAATAGTAACCTGTAGTTTTCTCACATGCTGTTTTGAGACACTTCCATTCTTCTTCAGTTTCACCCCATTTATCTTCTTCTTGAGGTGCTACAGCCATGACCATTTCCATGAAATTTTATGCTTTTACTCCGGGCAATGTCCCGGCCTTCAGCCTAGTCTCTTCTAACCTCAGAGCCTTCTCTGACTACTAGTTGAAGCTGATTGTGGCCAATAGTAGTTTATGGTGGGGGGACCATTGCACTAGGAAATGACTATTCAGTCTTTGATTTTACCATAATTCTATTTTTGTAGCAGGAAGAATTTTGTTTGTTACATTTGTTTACTGTGGTGGTACACTGATCACAAATGACCATTTGCAGGTAGGACATGGGTCAGGAAGTCTACCTAAGTTGCATGCAGACCTAAGTTGCATTGTGGCTATTATTGAATGTGATCTTTTGACTGTATCTCTTGGCAAGCCATATACTGGCCATTGTTCAGCCATTTTCCAGGCAGAGGACAATAAAAGCCTCTCCTTTATCCCTCTTGCCTCTTCCATCTAGACTCAGGCAGTCATAATATCCTGATCTGTTTCACATGATATGCACATTCAGGCCTCCTGTTATCATCACCAACTTATTTTCTCCAGCAAAATCTGGAAGATCCTGCAACTGCTGTTTGAATTTTCTCTTTTCGTCTACATCACAGCCCTGCTTTAGGGTAAAGGATAAGATTATGAAGAATGACCCATCTTTACATTGGAATCTGATTGCCATGAATCTGTAATTGATTATGGGTATATACCTCACTGTCTTCAAAAGACTCCCTCCCCCCACAATACCCAAACCATGTCTAAACTGTTCACCCATTTGGTAGTACACTTTGGATCTCAACCAAAGTGACTTTGTTGCACTGCCCTTCTGGATTGTCTCCTGCATAAAGAGGATATTCAGTCCACACCTTTGCATCATTGTCATCTACTTCCAAACTGTATCCTTTGAGTGAACCTATATTAAGTGCAGCAACTTTAATTCATTGTGGCAGGTTAATTGTTTTTATGTGCAATTATTGCTCAGCAGAGCTGTCCTAGGTACCACAGGTTAGGCAACTTGATATAGGCCAGTTGGTAATTTATTGATCCAAAGAAGCTGAGCTTTATGATTTTCACATACTGACCAATAATGCAGTAATATTTATATATGGCCTGGAGCTATTGTAAAACTTAATATAATATCCCCATATACATTTACACATCACACATATGTACATTGTGGCATGTCCTTTTGGTAGAAATAACTGATGTTGCTTTTATAGCAGCAGAAAGTGAGAAGCTGACCAAGTCTGCTCCCAGATATTGAATGAGTTCTTGATGAACATGAAGAAGCTGCACTGTTCATTGCATTTAAGATGCCCTTTTTATCATGGTTCTCAAACAGGTCCATAGGTAGGTAGTAGGCTATCGCCCCAAGGGCCTACGTAAGCCTAGCCAGCAAGGTTCCATAGCTTACGCCACCCAAGAAAGTTATTTTCCTGTGCCACTGTCCAGCAGAGACACAGAAGTGATCCCCGGGGTGTATTTCCTATTTCCCATCCACTCATCAAGATTTTTCTTGAAGAGTGCTTATGAAGAACTTTGCTTGACAGAGAAGGGTACCTTGTTCCAGAGTATCTTCTTGCGTGATTTTAAACATTTATAATTAGATTACTTTTACTAGATGTGATGGTCAAGATGTCATCATGTTTCAATGAAAATGAAAAACCTTAAACATTCTTTAGTTATTAATATCCTTATATATAAACTGATTCATACTTGTAAATGTAGTATTTAATTCTTGTACATTATCATCATAAAAGTGCAATAGTTTGCTAGCATCAGTTTTCATTATTTCAGGAATCATTATTTTCCTGGCCTATTAATCCTTTGATAATTCTCCATATCTTCCTTTGAAGAACCCAGTATTTTTTCAAACAATAGACATGTTTTTAGCCTTACATATTACATTCATTATGTAATTTCTTATAAATATTCTAATTAAAACCTTTAGGGAATTCATCATTCTTTTTGAGCACACAATTTAAATGCTGACCATCTTCAACACTACTTATCAATCCAAATTGTCTTTGCATTGTTCAGTTTTATATCAACCAAATTAACTGCTTCATTGTTTGTTTTTAATATACTCAGCAAAAAGTAATAGGTTAGTGCTAATAATCCTCAGTCATGCAAAATCATATCTAGTTATATGAGTTAATCTCTGATATCCATCTGCTAGATTTACTGTATTATGATATATATTCTTAATTCATGATACTGTATCTTATGATTTTGCATATTTAACTGTGATCATTGATAATTTCATACAGAATATCAAAATATGATACATAAGCAATGTATTTCATGACTGAGGCGAAACCAGTTGCAACTGAAATTTTGTGTACCAAGCTAAGTCTCATTTTGTTTTTGTCTGACTAGTTTCTTCATTTAATATGTGTAAGGACACAACAAATATAGGACAACTGTTACCAAGTAATGTAACAGAAACCATAGTAATGTGACTATGTTCAGTGTCTTTGGTTAATAAACTATCTAATTAACAAGAGCACACGTCTATGAATTATGTCTTTTCTTCTATTTTCTATTCTTGTACAACCTAAAGACCATGGAAACACTGAATTTGGACAATTTGAAGAATTGTTTTCAAATAGCATAGTCAAACTTATGAGTTTCAAACCAAGGAATAAAAAGCCTGCTGCATAGCATTTAAGCTTTGAATATTTAAAACTGCAAAAGTTAAAATACTCATTATATAAAAATATATCTTTAACTTAAAAAATTCTAAAATATATGCTATACATCAGACCCACAACCACTCACATGATCATCACAAGTATTCATTCAAACACACACACACACACACACACACACACACACACACACACACACACACACACACACACACACACACACACACACACACACACACAAACATGCATGTGCATGATTTTTAAAGAAGTAGATCTTCCCTCAACCAGTCAGGGAAAAATTATTTTTGCTGTATGTAAACTAAGTAGTCAGCATTCATCCTAACCAACTTCACCCTCAACAATTTTTCTCAGACCTTCAACATATGATAAATGCATACACTAATCAACACACACTAATATACTTACATATACTCTCTCACTATGTATATATACATATATATATATATATATATATATATATGTATGTGTGTGTATAAATACAGAATCTACAGTATATCAAAAATGTAAATGTTGGCACAATGCTACAGGTGTGCTAAGAAACAATGTCAACACTACCAAAATCAAAAACAAACTCCTCTGCAAATTATATAAACGAACTCTGAGATCACCCAAAATCAGGAAAGAGAATATTCACAAGTCCTGAGAATGGTCAAAATCACACACTTGTAAACCATCTGTTTAGTCAACCAAAAGTAGATGACTAAACATATTTCAGGAAAACACACTGTCGACCAAAGCAATTGGCATCCATAGAGAGTGAGAAGAAGAGACACTTTGACTACACAAACTTGAAGAAGAAAGTGACAACAATTTAATATTTATTATGTTCTCCTTCCTCTTCAGAATAACCACCAAAGCAACATGTCCGAGACATTCTTGTGAAGGCATTTAGACATCAGTCAACTGTATGGTAATAAACAGTAGGTTGCCTGATTATTTGTTTGTTTATTTCTTTGTGTAGTTGCTTATTTATTTATTTATTTATTTATTGACATTTGATTACCAGGAAAGTCCAAATGGGTAGAAGCCCATTTTCACCTGAGGCCCGGGGAGAAAAAAAAAAAACAGGTTTATGGTATATTTAGAGAGAAAATCAGGGAAGAAAATTAGATAGCAGTAAGGAATAAGTGAATAAGGGACAGTAAGGAGGTATTAGGAATGAAAAGATGCTTGTTCACATTTATGGATATAGTTTATCCTGGATTTCAGAAAGAACAGAGACAGATTTTAGTTAGGAAGTTTTTCAGAGTGGTTTTGAAAAGATGGGAGGGAGGGTATATACCTGGGGGATACAGGTAAGGAGTTCCAGGCCTTAGAAACCTTAAACAAGTATAGACTATGCCTGGCAGATTTGCTCGGTTTGTAGACAGACAGGAGTTTTTGGTCACTGGATCTCAATAACCAAGTGGGAACATAGTTGTGTAGAATGTTTTTTAGTGCTGGATAGGCAGATGGATGCTGGATAATTTTATAGACTAAACTACATTTTACTTGATGTGACAGTTCTAAACAGTTTAGACTGTTCACTGCTATACAGTGGTGGGTTTTGAAAGGGATATGTGCTGCAAATTTAGCAAGTTTGTCACAGCATTGTTCAGGTTTTAATTTTTGTGTAGCCTGGAGGTTATTAAGGGTGGGAGCACCATAAAGTAGAGTAGGAGGAGATAAATAGTTGTAGGTGTAGTTGTATCATTGAGAATGTTTTTGGCCTGCAAAGCATCCCTAGTTTTTGATGAGTTTTTCTTATGCAGTTTTGTATATGCAGGTTGAATGTAAGATTATCATCCACTATCACCCTTAATAGTTTTGTGTGAGAAGTGACTTCAATGTTTGCATTATCAAGAGAGAGAGGACTTGTTTTTTCATGAGTTAGGGATTTGGGGAAAAAAGTCGTAGGTTGGTCTTTTTTGGGTTGAGCATGAGTTGTGAGTTACAAAGCCATGTTTCAGTGGCTGGTAAAGCTTCCTGAGTAATTTTCTGTATGGGTACCATGTTGACAGATATGCAAATGAGAGTGGAATCACCTATGTATTGTATTAGAGTGGCCTACTGCATGGAAGTATAGAGGATGTTGGTGAAAATGTTACAGAGGGAGGATCAAGGACAGATCTTTGTGGTACACCAGTGGTGATTGAGAGGTAAGGACAGATTGTGGAGTGTCATTTTACTGACTGATACCTACTGGACAGGTAGCTTTTGAACCTCAGAAGGGTGGGGTGAGAGAGACCTAGTGAGGACATTTGATGTAGAAGTTTGCTGTGACAAATTGTGTCGAAGGCTCTAGACAAGTCAAGAAATAAGGAAGAGACTAGCCTGCCTTTATCTCTAGCTTTATTGACAGTATCTATATAGGTTAGAAGGGCAATGCTAGTACTATGGGAAGGACAGGAGCCATGATGTATAAAGGATAGGAGTTCTTTTTGTAGGAGATAGTCTAGCATTTGTTGAATACATTTTTCAAGTATTTTGTCAAAGAGAGATATGTTTGCTGTAGGTCTAAAGTTATTAGAATTTCCTCCTTTATGCGGAGGGATAATGTGTGACTTTTTCCAGGGAAATGGAATGGGGGATTCCTAGACTGACCTATTTAGAAGAATTGAGACAGGATGGGCAATGCTATTGGCTGCTACTTTTAGGTACTTGCTTGTTAGCTCATCAGCTGAAGAAGAGCATGCTTTAAGAGTAGTTTTATATAGGATGCGAGCACAGGTTTGATGGTGAAAGTGGATGTGGTGATATGTGGCTGTTGGGCAAGGCTGGGATTAGATGTTGAGGAAACCTTTGTTAGAGATGCTATACTATCTATAAAATAAGAGTTGAACTGTATTGCAGTTTTGAGTGGTGAGTTATTGGGAGGGGAGTTTGGGTTGAATTTGTGGCAGGGATGTAAGATTTCTTTAATGGTTGTCCAAAATTTTTTAGGGTTGTGTTTAGTGTTATTCTGAAAGGTATTGTTTTTTTTTTTGTCTTTGTTTATTTGCTTTTCAGTAAGATTGTGAAAAATTCTGAAGTTTTCAAGATATTAAGGTGTTTTATATTTTTGCCATTCTTTCCATGCTTTTTATCTAACATAAATTAAAATTCTACTCTTTTTGGATAGCTAAATTGTATTATTTATTTTAGTCTCTACCTTTCAGGAGGTGCAAGGATATTTAGAAAAAGTTATATTGAATGTAACTACAGCATCGCCTGGGGGGGGGGGGGTTAGGAATTTCCATTTAATAAATGATAGTGTAGTCTTGAACATTTCTGGGTTAAACTCGGAAAGGTTATATGTTGCTTTATAAATATGCTGTTTAACTGGATGTGTGAGATGTCTAGTCATATAGCTTCACAGATGATCACTGAGAGAGTCTAACGTTGTACCTGTGATGGAGTATTTGCTAGGGGTGACACTAAGATCCAGTCTAATAAAAAATTGATGTCTTGCTATAATGTTTGGGGCTATTAATTAGTTGTGTGAAACCATATAAGTTCATGATAGATGTAGGGGAGTTAGACTTTATGTCCAACCAATTGACATTCACTTCACCTAGTATTGTTATACTTATTGTTGTTGTTGACTAAGTATCCATATGGGTAAATGGGTACTGTTCACTTAAAGTGGAAGCCTGGAAAGAAATCTTCCAGCTGTATAAAATTTACTAACAAAGTCGCATTATGCATATAATTTTTACAGACACAGAAATTAGTATACATAAAGGACTATACTGGACAGGAATAAACACCAGAAGTGCTAGCACAGTGATGTGGAAGGCTAAAGCACTGACTACACTCCTATCACCCTGGTTAGAATAGTGACTTGGTCATCTGAGGTTCAGGTAGAGGTAGATGGAAATGCTCATACTGATGTATGTCATATTTGCTCAGTACATCCCACAGGTTAATCACCAGTGGAGGCTGAGGAAACTCTAGGAAGTGGTATCTGAGGGAGGCAGGTGTAATGGCTGAGTTGCTGTGGGGGCAGGATGACAAACCAGCATCCTACACTTGAAATTGTCCCACAGACATCACAATTATACATTTTAGGGGAGGTGGATATAGTACATTAATTACAAAAGAAATCATCCCAATAGCAATATGACACAACAGCAGATTCCTCAGTGTTCTCACTAGCCACATTTGGGTCAGGGGAACCTAATGCAGAACCACTAGAACAGGAAATGAGGAAAGGATATGAGGGCACTCTGATGACAAGCTATAGGATCAAAAAAAAAAAAAAAGAAAGAAGAGAGGTATATATGCCAATGGTCAGAAGCATAACTAGCTCATCTGGTGCCCAGAGTTGATGACCAAAAAAAAAGTCTTCTGTCTGCTGCTTGAAACTGTAGCAGACATTTTGATGTGAATGTAGCAAGTGGCTGGCTGCAGTTATAATACCACAGAAAAAGCTTCAGCATTTCAGCACTGACCACAATTGCAGTAAAGCCATATCGGCAACTGCCTATCACTCCACCTGATACCTTGTGCATGGGTTAGTTGCCCCCTTCACTCCACCCTAGCTAAATTTTGCCAGTAGTAACTAATTAACAGGTGAAGACATTCATATAAATGAAATTTAAACAGTGACAACTGGATCTTTGTTTAATCATTAGTGATGTATGATTTAACCAAAGAGCCATGGAGTATTTTGCTATTGTAAAATGAATACATATGTAAGTTTGTGGCACTCTTTATACAAAGAACAGCCCATGTACCAACAGCAAACTTATCCTTCTGCTTGGTAAATGCTAGAAAATTGTAAGTTCAAACACAGATACTGGAATCATGACATATATAAAATACCAATTTATCTAGTAATCATCAAATTAGAATATTAGCCTATCTAGCTTTGCAGTTTCAAAATAAAGCATATAGTACCTTCATAATAGTGTTCAATTCACACAGACATTCCAGGATACAGGCTATCTTTTTAAGAAAAAGGAAAGCCGAAATATGCAGGCTTCTTCAAAAATGTATCACTGGTTAGCTGCAAATTATATCTTTATCACTCCATGCTTCTAAGTATTCCTTCAAATAGACCTCTAAGTAAGGACCTAATTTCCTGAGTTCAGCATTATGGGTTATTCACTTTTTTATTATAGCAATTGGCAAGTGAGACCAGAAGTGTAACTATGGTAGGGCAAAGGAGGCAGCCTCCCTGAGTGCAATGTGTTGGGGCGGGTATGGCTGGCAATTACTAGTGGGATTTTGTTACAGTAAAGGTATTCAGAAATTAATGACAGTACCATAACTGGTGCCAGGTCTGAAGCTTTGAACTACAGAAGGGCTTAGTGGGAGGTATGACAAGAAAATCATACTGCTTGCCACAATAAATGTGCATTTGTATTTGTAACAAATAGTTTGTTAAAAATAAAGTTTAAAGCAGAAAACTTTTTTTTTGTTTTTTGTTTTTGCCCTTCAACTTCAGAGTTGAGGTGTACAGATCAGTGAGAACGGATTGTGCTTCTCAGTACAGCAGCACCATATCGTCAAGGGACTTTTTCTTTCTTAAGATGGCTTAATCAATACCTCCTTTAGAGTAACAAAAGTGTACCAGCTAGTCTCACCGCCCATGCTACAAGGTTTATTAACCTTGTCTAAAGTACTTTTAACAAAGTCCTTGTGTATGACTCACATATTAAGGAGATGAGGGGTATCAGATTGCGGTGCAGTACAAGGCAATAGATGAGCAAACTACAGCTCTGGTTAAGACCATGAAATATATCTAATTGTTGTGGGAATATTTCCACACTCCATACTGCAGTATATATTTGGATGACATCTTTAAAGGCACTTGCACATTTTTTATAAATAAAGTGTTACACTATCACAACTAACACCTTGCAGCAAAAAAAAGGGGTGGTGTGGGTTGGAATCAGAATACTTGGTTTAAAGCCCTATGTAATATATCATTATTTTGATTGACTAGACCAGTTCTCTGGTCACTGTATATCGAAAGAAATGTAAGTTGTTACCAATCATCACAATTATGTATTACATTAGTAAGGCTAATTAACCATTTTAAAGGAGGTTGATATGTTACACAGTGAAGTCTCTGCCTAAGAACCAGTACTTCAAGGCGAAGAAAAGAAATCCCTTTTTATTGCAATATAATCCCTTTTAGTAGCTGAGTATCTCATTTCTTCATTTAACAGCTTTCTTCTGTTATAGCACACTGGATGCTCTTCACATCCTCTTAACAAACTTACCTCTGATGTGGGTAAATAAGGTAAACAAATTAGAAAAATCAGGAGTTACTAACACAGAATCAGAACACAGGATCCGTATTAGAGCCTTATTAGATCATTAAATGTTCTGTCTGACTGTCTGTCTCAAGAGACCATTCCACATTTACCATTATTTTTCTTTGTTAAATATATCAAAGGACAGGCAATAATCACACAACTTGGAACAGGCTTTCTGCGGTACCTATCTAGTCAAAGAATAGTCTTCACCTGTGTTTTAGTAGACAGTACAATTCATTTTGTGAGGTTTATGTATTTTCTATTGTGGTCTTACCACTTCTCTTCCTATAAGGTGTTTTGAGTACTTACCTTTCTATACCAAGTTTAATATTCTTTGCATTTACATTCAAACCTACCCATGTTATGTTTTCTAATATGTGAGATTCCTAGTCTTCTAAAGTGAGCGATCATGTCATCTAAGTATGTAGCAGCTATCATGAGTGAAGGTTCAATATTTTATCCATCAGCCACCGAAATGTGTCCAAATAGTAGTAATGCCATGCATGGAACTACACCACCAGGGGTCACAAAAGCTGCTTTTTCTTTGGCAGAGAAAGTAAGTAGGTAAGTAGTATCAGCTAATATCCTTTTCTCAAATCTAGTGTTGTCAAGTATCTAGCCTTCCCTAGGCTCTCTAACAATATTTTAGTTCTGAGCATTGGATAGCTATCAAAGTTTGAAATGCTGTTGAGTTTCCTAAGGTCATTATGTAATCTGATATTTCAATCCAGTTTTAGGACCAGCACTATCATCATGCTCCATTATGAATATTATACACTGACATCTATTGCAGAATTTTACCAATGACCCATAGATGTCCATGGCAATACTTTCAAAGGGCACTTCAAATACAGTAATTGGGATCAAGTGACTTTTATATCTGGAGGGCCACATTTTTTTTACATTCTAGACATAAGACACAGCAGTTCTCAATATTTTTCATTATGCCTGGTTATTAAAATCAGGTTAATATTCTTCCAATTGTTTTGCCCATCCCCAGGTGAACTACTAACATGTGACAATGAGCTAGTGACATTACTACTGTCCTATATAGTTTTTGGCACAAGTATATAATGCATAATTTGTTTACTTTCAATACTTACTCTGCATACAATGTCATTAAAATAAGGGAAAAATTAATATGAACCTCTTGTTCACTATCTTCTCCTATATTATCTTCTCCTACAAAAAAAACTCCGACCTATGGCAAGCAGGACTACAGATTCCACCAGATATTTGCAAATGCAAGGCAAACAGTCCAAGTATTGATGAGCACACAAGTTTATTCCACCACAAGAACACAAGAACAGTAAGTTAAGCGCTTTCACTCAGTCAGTACCGAGCTTCATCTGAATAATACATACATTCATTAGCAACTTTAAATAGCAACAGATAGTCACATGACCCACCTTTTCACCCAATAAAAAGTCACAAAATACCTTAAAATTAATTAAACAGTTATTCGTATAAAAACCTAATAAAACATCCCTCTCCCCTGTCGCCACATTTTGCAAAATCATGCAATCAAAAATGTTCAGTTAAATTACCCAATAACAACTATTAAAACAAAATTCTAGGGGCATATAAATCTAAATAATAATGTACTTTAAAACCTGAGGGTTATCTTACGTAAAATTAAATGCGTGTCAACCTGGTAGTGTCAACTTATCCTCATTGTAAAGTTGTTGTTGTTCTAATTTATAAATGGGCAGCCCTTAATTTCAAAACACTACTAATGCTAATATTATCGTTCAAACCTGGAGCCCTACCCGCATCCAGCTTAAGTTGCCAAAGCAACTCCTTGTACTCCAATCTTAATTCCCAGTTACCTCCACGTAGGTCTGGGACCACCTGCTCCAAAACCAAAAATTTAACATTCATATTCTCACAAAACTGGGAATGCTTGTAAAAAGCATTAGTGTCTTTACCCTTAGAAACTTCGTACATGTATTTGTACACCCTTTTCTTTAACTGCCTCTCCATTTTGCCAACGTAAAAACTATTACAGGTCATACAAATTCCTAAGTAGATGACTCCTTTAGTCCCACAATTAAAATATTTAGTAGATTTGTGTTTATATTTTCTGGAAGGAATAAAAACTGTGCCTTGATTAATCATAAAACTACACTGTTGGCATGCACCACATTTGTATGTACCAAATTTAGACCTATCCATACTTAATTTTGTTTCGGCTCTCCTTTCCAATAGTTCCTTCAAATTAATATCTCTCTTCCTAAAAAACTGTGGGTTAATGGGAATGTACCCTTTAATTTCATCATTCAGGGTCAATATTGGCCAATGTTTCACAATAATGTCTTCAACGTCATTAGATGTAGATGAATAAGTATGTATAAAATTACTTTTGAACTCCCCATTTTTTGGTAATATGTTAACAGTATTCGTTTTTCCTGTCCCTAACAAAGGAAAAAATGTTGAATTTCTATTTTCAATAACTTCAGCTGCCATACTGTCAATAAGATTCCTTGGGTACCCTTTTTCTTCAAACAATGCACCAATAAACTTGACCTCATCCAGGAAGACTTCCAGTGTACTGGTCATCCTAGAGGCCCTTATCATTTGGCCCTTCACAATACCCTTTTTTTGGAAAAATGGATGACCACTGTTAAAATGTAGGTACGAGTTTGAAAACATACTTTTTCTAAATAACTTAGATTGAAAACAGTGGTTAATATAATCCTTATATAAAGTCACATCCAAATAATTCAACTGATGTTCATTAATATTATGTGTAAAAACCAAAAATTCAGTGGTATTGTTAATATAACCCAAAAATTCATCTAATGTCTCCCTTGAACCACTCCATAAGAAACATATGTCGTCAAGGTATCTAGTGTAATAGGTGATTTACTTGGACCATTCAGTCCGTAAAACAAATTTCTGCTCCCAGTAGTATAAAACACAATTAGCATATAAAGGGGCACAAGGAGCCCCCATAGTCACTGCTTTCTTTTGTTGATAAAATTCCCCATTAAAATAAATAAAATTATTGTTTAAAACAGTTTCCGTAAACTCAAGAATTAAATTAATGGTATTACTGTCTAAACCAGATTCAGAGACTAAACCAATGCTGTGTGGGATACTTGGGAACAGTTCTACTATATCAATAGTGACCATCAAAATGTCTTTCCCAAATTTCTCTTTGTCCATACCTTTCAAAAAATCCCAGGAATCCTTATTGATATGTGGAATAGATGCTACAAATTTCTTAACCATAAAATCAACATATTTAGCTAATGGCTCAGTAACACTCCCTGTCCTTGACACTATAGGTCTAAACTTGATCAGGTCAATACCTTTATGAGTCTTTGGTATTCCAGAAATAATAGGAATTTTGGGTTTTTCTACATGCAAATAGTTATACAACCGTTCATCAATACTTCCTTGCAACAAATGATCAAATAAATAATATCCGATCTTTGCATATGCTATATTTATCTCGTTCCGGGATACTAACCCGTAATGGTCTGAGTCCTGCAACAAATTATGAAGATGCATCTCGTAATCAACTATGTACATTAAAACCACCCCACCTCCCTTATCAGGCTTCATAACTCTGCATTTCTCTTGATTAAGAAGTTCTATTAAATTCCTTTCTTTCTCATTAAAATTGTCAGCCTGCAAATAATTCCTGTTGGATTCACATTGCCGAATATCCCTTTCAGCTAGTTCTTCAAAAACCTTAAGGGATGGGTGGGTGGGGGGGGTTAAATGCACTCTTCCTTGTAAGTTCATGGCTAGTACCCGGCTGCCCTTTAAAAAAGATGTTTAAATTTAACTGTCTAATAAATAATTTTAAATCAATCAAGGTATTTGCCACTATACCTGGGCGGGAGGGGACAAATTGAAACCCCTTAGAAAAAAACTCAAAATACACATCCGTAGGTGTTAACTCTGTGAAATTAAAATAGTAAAATTTTCTTTCCTCCAAATCATTTTATTATTAACTATATTTCCTTCATTGTTAAGGTCTACCACATCTGTTGGTATAAACATTTCCCTTAATTCAGGGGACGATTCCACCCTCTGTTCAAATATCTCCCTCCTTTCCCCCCTGGAATACTGAAAATCCTGAAAAGATTGTTTCCTTTCTTTTTCTGCAAGTCTTTCATTTCTTCTCAAAACTGGTTGACCCCCACACTTGATTGTTATAACTATTGTTGTTACAAAATTCATCTGTCCTGTCTGAAAAAACATTGTGAACCTTATTAGAAGAGGTAGAATATTTGGGAATAGAGTAAGCCTTTCCTTCCTTGTATTCAAGCAAATCTCTCTAATTTTCTAATTTTTTTGTTAACCACTTTCATACAAAATTGATCAATGTCTTTAAACACATTATCGTAGTTCCTTTTTAAACTGTTAAACATACTGTCATTCAATATTTTGTGACGTACAGTACTGAGGTCATTAAACAATTTTTCAGCCTTATTCTCATAGTCCCGGATCATTAAATTCAGAACCTCTATGCCTGTCCTATTAAAGACCTCACACAGTTGCTGATATAATAAAGTCTCAGGTCGGACATTGTTCGGAAACTTAAAAACATGGAGCCCTTTCGGAACTCTGTTCACTTGTACACATTCTCTAAGATAGTCAGTTTCCAATTGGTTCACCATAAACGCATATAACTTCTCTTTAAAATCATTAAAGTTATCGTCCAAGTTGTTATTAAGACTGGTTACAGTACCTTCATTGAAGTTAAAGCGTTTGGAAGCCCAGGAGTCAAAATTAAAAGAACTCGAGTTGTTATCGGTTCGGACCATCTGCGTCCCTCTGTTTAACCCGGACCTCTTGGGTGGTGAATTAGACTGCCCGTTACCGTGTCGAATTCACTGGTTCATCGTCGTCCATTGAGTTAGGAGGATTCGATGTCATCCGCATATTGCGTGACCTCTGACCCTCTAGTAACTGTTGTTGGTTGCCAGGAAACAGTGAACCTGCTTCGGAATTCCGTTCACGAATCGATTCAGTTAATTGAGTAAGAAGTGACAAAACCTGCCTGATTTCACCCCTAGTCATGGGTGAATTATCAGAAACATTCATATTGTCCTTTAGAACAGTTGGTGTTTCTAAAAATTTTTCAGAATCCACTCCTTCAGCCATGAAAGTCAAAAACAACCAGGAATAATATCAAACAAACCACAGATCAAGAAAAACTCCGACCCACGGCAAGCAGGACTACATATTCCACCAGATATTTGCAAATGCAAGGCAAAAATTTATATTTTGTGACTTTTTATTGGGTGAAAAGGTGGGTCATGTGACTATCTGTTGCTATTTAAAGTTGGTAATGAATGTATGTATTGTTCTCATGAAGCTTGGTATTGACTGAGTGAAAGCGCTTAACTTACTGTTCTTGTGTTCTTGTGGTGGAATAAACTTGTGTGCTCATCAATACTTGGACTGTTTGCCTTGCATTTGCAAATATCTGGTGGAATCTGTAGTCCTGCTTGCCGTGGGTCGGAGTTTTTCTTGGTCTGTGGTTTGTTTGATATCTTCTCCTACAATCTAAGTTATGTTCTCTCTTGCACTACTTAAATATAATCTTGTTATTGTGCATTTTTAAAGTTTTTGTTGCTTAATTAAGTCCACTAACCCAGTTTTACATTATTCAGTAACCTGTCTTGAGGTAAAAGGGCTGTCTCTGCCCCTATAATACTAGCAATGGATCTTCATCTGCGTCTTCCCCTACACCACCTACTACTTTGCTTTTAGGCTATCAACACAGGCATTTCAATGTTCTCCCCAAATTAGTTTGAATGGATACCACCCTCTCATTTTATCTTATTTATTTATATGACATTTGTTTACCAGGTAGTCTGTCTGGATATGTCCGCATTTCCAGCAGAGACCTGGAAAGAAAAGTTCCAGGTATAGATCACATTTCACATTGCAATAGATAGACAATTTGCATTTGTGATAGTAAATATAAAATTACATTTGAAATGCAAATATTTAGAGTCAAATGTTTACAGAAGTGCAGATAAACTTGGTACCTAGAGTCAAATAGTTACATAACTGAGAGGCAACATGGTAGGTGTGATAGAATGAAATAAGTTGTTGACATGAGAGTCCAAGATTATTATATGGGTGTTTAGTTTTGTATATACTAGTGAAGATAGACATGATGCCTTAGTATTGTGAGAAGAGAGTTATACTGAATGCAGTAAAACAATAACATCATGCTGGATAACTTTTGCTTAAATATATACCAGAGACTGATAAAGGTTGTGATATAGAGTTTTCATCAATGTACAGAGCACAGGGGTGAAGATTTTTATGTGGATACATTAGAGTTTAAGGAGAGTAAGGGGAAATATGAAGAAAATACAATGATTGTAGAGATACTAAGATAAATTTGATAGGAAGATTTTCATGGATAAGGGGTAAAAAGTAGATATGAGCTTTAAGTAGGGCAGTAGATGGTTATTTTGTCATAGAGCAGGAGCAGAGCCATTCCTTTTTTAAGTGGTCTTTTAGGTAGAGTTTGAAGGATTGGTAAGAGGTAGCTGTTCTAATGGTAGTAGGGAGAGAATTCCAGGCTTTAGAGACAGAGGAGTAGTAAAGGGAGTGTCCAGCTGATTTGCTTGGTCTAAGTTGCTTTTGGTCATTTGATTGGAGAGGTCAACTGGATGAGTATTTTTGTAGGGTTGCACACATCAAAGTAGTTAGTGATTTTATATGCAGTGAGTAATTGAGTATATTTTAGATAGTTGAGTAGTTCTTGCCACTCAAGGGCTTTTAATGTAATGATGGGTATGGTATTGTAAAAGCACTAGTAGCAAATTTTGCAATTTTATTATAACATTGCTCCAGTTTATGAATATTTCATTTTTGGAGATTAGTGAGAACGGGAGCACTGTAGAGGAGAGGAGGAAGGAGTTAAGTTTTGCTATTGTGATTCTAGAAGTGAGGGTGAGGAAGTTTCTAGCTCTGTAGAGTAGACCTAATTTTTGATGTGTTATTATGGCATTTTGTATACGGTAATCAAATCTAAGAGTGTCATCTAGTATTATTTCTAGCAGCTTAGTTTGTGAGGCTAGTTCAATATAGGTGCTACTGAGGGAAAATATTTTGAAGTTGTTTTTTTTTATTTTGTTTGTTTTAGGACTTTGCTGTAGGGAAAAATAGTAGTAGTTTGGTTTTGTTGGGATTAAGCATGTTGATAGCTTTGTAACCATTTTTCTGTGGCAGTGAATGATTCCTGACTAATTTCCTGTAGATAAATTGCATCAATTGATAAGCATATACATGTTGAATTGTCAGCATATTGTATCATGGAGGCATGTTGTGTACATATATAGAGTGAGTTAATTAACTATATTAAATAATAAGGGTCCAAGGATTGAGCTTTGTGGGACAACTATATTTACAGGAAGAAAGGGGTATAGAGTGTTCTGCCATTTTACTGGTTGGAGCCTGTCTTTGAGATAGTTTTGAAACCAGTTTAACATATTTGTTCAAGGCCTAATGATGACATTTCTGTTAGAAGTTTTGTGTGGCTAATAGTATTGAGGTCTTTTGATAAATCAAGGAATAATGCATGTATGAATTTGTTGATACCCCTGGCTATACTGACTCTTTCCATGAATGAGAGTAGAGTTGCGTTAGTACTACGGCATGGGTGAAAACTATGCTGGGTAGGTTAAAAGTTGTTCCTATCTAAGATATTGCAAAAGCTGCATATGGACACATTTTTCCAGTAATTTTGAAAGTGAGGGTACAATAATGCTATTGGCCTGATGTTTGTGATATCAGCTGAATTACCTCCTTTATGGAGGGCGATGATGTATAACTTTTTCCAGAGCTTGGGGACATGATTCTTGCATAGATCTGTTTATGAGGATGTAAATGGGGTAGGCTATGCTGTTCACTGCTATTTTTAGAAACTCACTAGGTAAATTATAGGCAGAGGTAGCACATATATAGATATATTTTTGTCTGTTGCTCTGTCATTAGAGTGTGGTTCCTTCTTCTTTTGAATCACAACCAAATTCTGAGTACTTTTGTAGTTTCTTCTGGTTTGATTCTGGACCTCTGCATGTTTGTGTCACTGCATTGATATTCTTATCCTCATTCTTGTTCTGAATGCTTGTACTAGCTTGCCACACTGTGCCTATAGATTTCCCTTTCTCCTACATTTTCCATAGTGCTTTAAAATGAGAAAACTTTGTCATGGTATTATATCACAGCTTAAATCTGGAGTTCCAGGCAGAGGATGCAACGGTTTTCCTAAAACTGTCTGAGAGTGTGTGTGTGTGTGTGTGTGTGTGTGTGTGTGTGTGTGTGTGTGTGTGTGTGTGTGTGTGTGTGTGTGTGTGTGTGTGTGTGTGTGTGTGTGTGTGTGTGTGTGTGTGTGTGTGTGTGTGTGTGTGTGTGTGTGTGTGTGTGTATAAGGGGCCAATCTTTCCTGTCACTATGACAGCCTCCATTTTTTTGATTTTTCGGTTATTTTGGTCTTTTGCTTACACAGAATGGAAAGATTGATATGGAATTCATGTTTCTGTAATGTTCATAGGTTCATAGGTAGGTACTAGGCTATCGGCCCAAGGGCCTAAGTAAGTCTAGCCAGCAAGGTCTCCTGATGTACGCCACCCAAGAAAGTTATTTTCCTGTGCCCCTGTCCAGCAGACCCACCGAACTAATCCCTGGGAGTATTTCCTATTTCCCATTCACTTTCAATATTTTTTTGAAGAATGCTAATGAGGAACTTTGCTTGACATAGATGGGTAGCTTGTTTCAGAGTATGTGAATTCTCTGGGACAGGAATCTATCCCTCCAGCATGTCCTGTTTATTGTGGTGACAAGGTTTAGGTCCCTAGAGCATGTGGCTTGGAGAGATTGGGATTTCTTTAGGTGTAGCATGTCCAACAGCTCTGGGTTTGACATAGCTTTATATGTTAGGCAGAGATCACCTTGGAGTAGGTGATATGCTATGGAGTAAAGCTGGAGTTTTTTGAGATGGTCAGTGTAGAGCATCTGTTTGTGGCCAGTAATCCTGTTTATGAGGTACGTCTGAGGCCTTTCTAGCTGCTGCAGATGTCTTGTGAGGTACATTCCAAAAGGGGCATTGTACTCTATAATGGGTCTAATGAGTGTTGAGTAGAAGGGAACAATGACCTCTTTTCTCCTAGATGAGAACCCTTTTCTGATGAGGTGTGCCACATAGAAGGATTTCCTGACTACTGTGGCAATGTGATGATCAAAGGAGAGACTACTGCCCACCTGGGTCCCCAGGTCTCTTATCACACATTCGGCATTAAGTAGACTGCCGCCTGTGTGGTAGTTCATGGGTACAGAGTTTTTGCCAAAGAGGATGACAATGCACTTTTTGGCATTGAGCTTGAGGCCATGGCTCTGACACCAGGCATCTGTCTCAGTGAGGCCCTTCTGTAGGATGTCCACATCATTTGGGGACTCTACTATGGCTCCTAGTTTGCAGTCATCTGAGAACTTCATTAGCCAAAGGCCTTCTGTGTTCATAGGTTCATAGGTTCATACTAGGCTATCTGCCCTAGGGCATTTATAAGCCTAGCCAGAGTGTGTTTGGCTTTTGCCACCCCTTGGAATGAGTATACTGTGCCCATTTTAAGGTTTAGTTTACTGTACCTCTGTCTAGCAGTGACACAGAAGTGACCCCCAGGGTAAACCTATGATCTCCCATCCACTCGTCAAGATTTCTCTTGAAGAGAGTCAGTGAGGGGTTCTGCCTAACATGGACTGGGATTTTATTCCAGAGTGAAGGGAGCCTCTGGGTTATGAATCTGTCCCTCCAGCATGTCCTATTTATTTCTGTGCTGAGGTTCAAATCTCTCGCTCGCATAGCTCTGGTGGATTTGGATTTTCTGAGGTGGAGCATGTCCATTAATTCCGGGTTGGACATGGCCTTGTACTTCAGGCATAGATCGCCTCTGAGTAGGCGGTATGCTACTGAGTAGAGCTGGAGTTTCTTTAGCCTGGCAGCATATGGCATATGTTTGAGTCTCTTGATCCCCTTGGTGAGGTACTTTTGGGGTCTTTCCAATTGCTGCAGGTGTCGGGTAAGGTACATCCCAAATGGGGCATTGTACTCAATTATGGGCCTGATGAGGGAAGAGTAAAGGGGTACAATGACCTCTCCCGATCTAGATGTGAATCCCTTCATGGATAAGGTGGGCAATATAGAAGGTCATTCTAACCACTTTGGCAATGTGAGTGTCAAACGAGAGGTTATTGTCAACTTGGGTCCCTAGGTCCCTAATTACTTCTTCCGTACTTAATGGATTACCACCTATGTGGTAATTTGTGGGCACTTTGTTTTTCCCAAAGGGTATGACTATACACTTTTTGGCATTTAGTTTAAGGCCATGGCTCTGGCACCAGTTTTCCATTTCTATGAGACCCTTTTGAAGGACTCTTATGTCTGCTGGAGAATCAAGTGTTAGCCTGTACTTCAGAGAAGTAGGTACCAAACAGGAAAGGTCCCAGGACTGAACTCTGTGGTACTTTACTTGTCACTGGTTTGAAGTCAGATTTGGACTCTGCAACTTTTACAATGTGGGTTCTGTCAGTGAGCCAATTGGCAACCCATCTTGTGACATAGGGATTTATACCTAGTTTAGTGAGTTTAGCTATAATTCCAGAATGGGGGATGGTGGCGAAAGCCTTGGCAAGGTCAAGTTAGGCTGTGTGAACCACCTTACCCTCATATACAGCTTTAGTGACTGCCTCAAAGAAGTTGATCAGGTTCAGGAAGCATGATCTGCCTTTCACAAACCCAAACTGGGTGGGGTCTACGTTACCAATGTCTTTGTTTATGAGTTCCATGATGATACATTCCATGGCTTTACAGACCAGGCTCATCAGGCTAATAGGGCGATAGTTCCAGGATCAGTGGTGGCACCTCCTTTGTGGAGTGGGATAACTGTTGCTGTCGCCATTCAATGGGCACATATCCTGATAGTAAGACTGAGATTGAACAGTAGTTTTAGGTTTGGGTTTAGCTCTTCTGAAGTTCATGTAAAACATAGCCTGGGATGTTGTCTGGTCCAATGGATGCTGTGTTTTTGGCTTTAGAGAGTGCAGCTTTTACCTGCATAGTTGTGATTACAGGGACTCTGCATTCTTCCTGTATAGATATGGGCCCTTTGGTGGGAGGGGGGGGGGCTGAACCTGTCAGCTAGGATATGTTGCAATGTCTGTGGGTTTCGTTGTTTTTTGTCATTTTGGACTAATTCTGAGCATATCTAAAATTCCACCACAGTTCTCCTATATAACTAAAAAAAGAAAGCCTTGTGATCTAGTGTGTGTGTGCAAATTTTTTTTTTTTCGAAGCTTTATACGATTTTATGTGCTTTTAGTTTTTTGCTAATACTGATCAGAGATATTTTTTCTTTTTTTTTTTTTTTTTCATGTAGCTTCTCCCTTTTTTATTTTTGTATTTATTTTTGGCTGGGGGGGGGGTCCACAACAGGATTTTGGATTGGAGGATTGGGTCTTGGTTTTATTTGGGATTGTTTGATCCATGCATTCCCTGAGGTGTTCATTAGAATGCATTTATAAAGGATTTTG
This sequence comes from Protopterus annectens, assembly GCF_019279795.1. Lineage (NCBI taxonomy): Eukaryota > Metazoa > Chordata > Ceratodontiformes > Protopteridae > Protopterus > Protopterus annectens. Next base: position 523,425,837 of record NC_056735.1, on the reverse strand, counting down.
CGGTCTGGGCCATATTATACAGGGCAGGGGGCTTTGGGGATTTCACCTCCAAATTTTGGTTTTGAGTTTTAGAGTTTATTTTAGAAGTTTTTCACTTTGGTTGGGGGTGGGGTGGGGTGGGTGGGGGATATGAGATTGGCTTATGGTCTGAGATGGTCTGAGCCCACAGTAGAGACTGGTCTGATAGTTGCTCTGGTCTGGGTCCATGGTGTTGTGATGTTCCAGTCCAGTTTGTTTTTCCATAGGAGTGGTAACAAACAAGTTATAGCATTTTTATTTGGAAATTATAAATTCCTTTGTTGGTTGGTAGTTGGTGTTGGGGCTGATCCCATGCTCCTGCTGGGTCGCTTCCAAGTTTATAATGGTTGGTATAATGGTGTGTTTGGAGTTTCCTTCTTTTTCCAGTGTTCAGGAAGGCGCCAAGTGGGGAGGGGGGGTTTTACCGAGGGGCTGTGTAAACTGGGATAGTTTCTGGGCAGTACTGTCTGTTAGTTGCACATGGATAGTCTCTGATGCTTCCTGTTCAACTCCTGGGGTGGGTGTGTTTGGTCCCTTTGTTTTATGCTCCCTCTCCTTTGTGTTTGGTCGGTGGTAGTGCTGGGGTGAAAGCATGGTATGAGTATGCTGGTGAGGGTGCTGTGCTCTCGAGGTTCTCCATTTGTTTTTGTTACTGCATCGATATCGATATCTCCAGCATGTGAGAGTTTCAGTTTTGGCATGCATCTTATCTTATCCTTTTTGAGTCTATGGAGTGGGCATTTATGTTTAGTTTCTATAAAAAGGTGATAACTGGGGGTAGGGGGTGAGAGGGGGGTAAAGTTAGCACTGAACCTATAACAGGGTTTGTGCATCCTTTCTTTCTAAAACTAAAATGCAGTTTACTAGTTTATTCGTAACAGTGACACAAGACTGTCTCATTTCTCCTAGCTGTAGATCTGCCAGCCTTCCTAGGAACTAGTTCACCTAATGCAAGTTTCCAGTTTGCATATTTCAGTCAGAAGCCCTGTCTTTATTGTTGGTACCCAAAATTTAGCAATGTGACCCCCTTACCCTGCATTTGCCACTAATTAACACATTACTTGCTACTTTTCCTTTCAGAGAAGATATTACATTCCTTGCTGTGATTTCATCATTAAAAGCAGTCAATTCATTTGTATACATTGTATCATTAGCCTAACAAGCATTCTGCCAAAGTTACTATCTTATCAGATTTCTGGTGATCAGTTTGCAGTACTCATTTTTTATAATACTTATACAGCCAAAATATCCCTTTGGTTAACCAAAGCCACTCGCAACTTAATGAAATCTAAAGACTGAATGTGGAAAATATGGGTAAAATCCACACTACCCCTCCACCTACAAAAATACAGGGAACTTTGAAACCAGACAAAAAAAAAACAAGTCAATAGGGACAAAAAAGAATTCTATCATAACCCACCAACTGCTCAAAAGTCAAATCCCTCTAAGTTTTGGCATACAGTCAATCAAATTCTCCACCCCAGCAACCCCTCTTCTCCAAACCCCTGTCCTACAAAATCACCGCAAGAAACTGCAGCTATCTTTAATTCCCACTTTATTGAATCTATCAAGAATATGCTGCCCTCAAGTTCCCCAAATATCAACACTGGAATATCTCCTAGCCCTTCTCTCTCCTTAAACTCCAGTAATTATTTTTCCCTCAAACTTATACCCACCTGCTACATTAAATCTCTCCTCAATAAACTAAAATCCTGTTCTCTATCAGCTGACAACATTCCTCCCTACTTCCTTCAAGTAGCAGCAAACTCTCTGGCTCTCCCTGTATCTGTTCTCATAAACCGCTCCATCTCTGAATCTAAAGTTCCCTCCATCTGGAAGGATTTCTACACTATACCTATACATAAAGGAGGTAACTCCTCAGAAATCTCCAACTTCAGACCTATAGCTATCCTATCACCCCTCTCTAAAATCCTTGAAAAATATATTCACAAGCAGGTCATGCAACACTTATTACAAGAAAATCTACTTACCCCCACACAACATGGTTTTCGCCCAAAACATAGCACTACCACTGTCCTCCTATCCTTCTTCAACACTGTCTTTGAACCAAGATCTTTCAAAAGCCTTTGACATGGTCTCCCACTCTCTCCTTTTAAGCAAACTGACTAATCTCAATTTCTCTATCACAACCATTGAATGGTTCTCTAACTACTTCTCTGATCGCAACAATTGGTAAAATGGCTCTCTGCTCTCTTCCTCCCTCAGCCTGTTAAAACTGGTGTTCCCCGACCCCAAGGTTCTATTCCTGGCCCTTTACTTTTCAATATCTTCACTAACCTATTCTATACATCTTGGCCTCAGTCACCATTTGCCCAATATGCTGATGACTCTACAGTTATCTCTATTGCTGACATCCCTACTGAACTTATTACACTTCCCCAGTCTTCCTTTAACTCAGTTGACACCTGGCTCTCCAATAACCAGCTTATACTGAATCCTAATAAAACCAAACTCTTACGTTTTCTCCTCAAAAATTTTAGCAATCTTAAATCCTCCTTTTCCATACTCTCTCTCAACAATACAACTATCACTGCTGAATCTTAAACTAACCTTCGAGGTGTCACAATCAATGATCAATTAAAATTTGATCTACATGTTAACAACTGTATCAGTAAAACACACCAAAAACTGGGGGTCTTACACAGAAACAAAAAGTTCATCACTAACAAAGCAAGGATATCCCTCTCACATGTTATCTACTACCAAGTCTACCGTACAGCTCCAAAATCCTAACAAACCTTAACTCATCACTCCTTACTAAGTTAGAATTTACCTATAACAAAGTTGCCAGATTCACAGCAAACCGAAATTATAAATCTCATTACTGTCTCTCTCTAAAATATTACACTGGCTAGAATTTCCCCATCAGCTTCTTCCCTCTCAGCTTATGGTTATTCATTCCATTCTATATCAGCCTTCTTTCTGTCCCAACATATCCTCCCTTATCTCCTACTACACTCCTTTTAGGACCATTCGAAGCTCAGACCAAGACCTACTACAAACCCATCAACCAAAGAATAAAACTGGCTGCAACATATACAGCTACAACCCTACCAAATCATGCAACAAACTCCCACAGGTAATTAGGACTCTCAACAATGTTAAAGAATTCAAGTAGGCCTTGAAAGAATAGCTGAACAGTGAATGGTCCTGCCATTGTACTCAGCCTCCTTAACTTATTCTCAAGTACTCAGAATCCCTAACTTCTCCTTCCTATCTCCTGTTGCTGCAAACCTGCCTACCTAAAACCTGTACTTAATTTCTTCCTTACCTACATAATCTCACTTTCCTTTTCAACCTAAACATACTTCTACTATCATATCACCTCTATCTGCTATTTATTACTGCAATCTCCTTTACAATTATGCTGCATAACCTCTACAATCATATCTCAAAATCAGTGTTCATAATTAGTTTGTTATTGCAAAACCCATGTATAAACTTGTAATGTCTTGCCTGTATTTAATACTGTATGTTATTGAAAACCCAATTTAAACTTGTCTGTATTCAATATAAATTCTATTTTTGAACACTATTAATATGTTCTTACCAACTGATGCCTGGAGCTTTTCTCCAGATTGTTGATTCTGTACCTTAATTACTCTATTGTAAAAATAAATGTGGAGCTTTTCTTCCCAGGCCTCTGCTGAAAAAGGGCTATCAGCTCAGTCAGACAAACCCAGTCAACAAATGTAAAATAAAATAAAATAAATAAATAAATAAATAATACTAGGCAAAGCTCTTTCAAACCTACCTGTTGTTAAAATAAAGCCACAGCTTCAAGATTATCTTTAGGCACTTATTGGTTTGTCTACACTAAAGAGTTATAAAATGTTATTGATTGTGCCCCAGGAAGTTATACCAGCCCTGACTAACAGTTCTTTCTTGAGTATATCATAGTCTGTGAAATCAGCTTCATTTCCAATGTCTATCCTATCAGCTTGGATCACTAGATTGCTGCCCTGTCAGTTCAAATCCAGTCTTCTGTAGTGATAGAGCTCTCACTAGTTACTTAATAAGATTCCAGGTCATTCTCCTTAGCTAGATTCTTCAATGGCAACTCAGCCATGGACATTTTGAAACAAGACTGGACAGCATGACTGGCATTGTTATAGCATCTCCAGCTTTTGGTCAGTTCCCAAATGAGATTCCATGATGCTCCACTATAATTATTTGATGGTTACTGACACCACACTTTCGTGTGAGGAATACAACAGCCAAAGTACTATAAGGAATTTGTGGCATAAATATGTCGGCACTTGCAGCAGAGGTACTGTGATGAACTAAAAAAATAGCAAAATGCCTTCTAAAAAGAACAGAAATGAAACTATGTTTACTTAGTAAACCACAATCTAGAATACTAACCCACTTGGCTTTACAGTTTCAGTACAAAGCAAACTTTACCTTCATAACAGTGTTCACCACATGCAGATCTTGAAAGATAAAGGCTATCTTCTTAACCAAATGGAAGCCAATGCTCTATGCCTCTCCCAGGCTTTAAAAACAGGTACATCTGAAAGGCATAATTCATAGGTTACATTCTGCATATTAGTCCTGATTGGGCTCAATCTCAGTCCATGCTTACTAGACTTCCTTCAAATAAACCTCCACTTTATGTAATTGTAACTAGCAATTAATATCATGTGATGTAGCTAACTGTTGTGAAAATATTGTCACACTCCATGCTGAAGTATATATTCTGATTATATATTTTTGTACAAACGCACACACACACACACACACACACACACACACACACACACACACACACACACACACACACACACACACATACACACAGCTTCCATATAATGCACATGATACATGACAGTGAAGTTATGATATAAAATACATGTAATGGAAAATCTGGCATACTTTAGAAGTGTAATGCGTCATTCTAAATATTTTGTCTAGGAAAGAAAGCATGTAGCCTTCTAAGATACTACCACAGTAAAATGTATAAATATACATCAGGTATTGTATTCTGCTAGCCTTTCTTTGTTTCATGTCTACAAACTTTGAAATAGTCCAGAGTATAGTGCTATAACTGTTTATAAATCTGATAAGAGCAGCCTTGTGTTTTCCAAAGCAGTTAATTGTCATGTTAAAAGTGTAGCATTGAGAGGTAATGATGCCCCCCTTCTTGTCAAGTATGGTGAAAAAATCTAATTTTAACTTCCCAAAGTCATGGATAAACCAAATCTCTCAAAAGGCTGACATCTAAATTGTGATTTCTTGATGCATTATCTGATTTACTTTCTCAAATGAAGTATGTATCCCCTCTCTCAGTATCTCATATCTCTTTCACAGTTTCCCTGTGGCATTTTTACCCTTTATTTATTATTGGTATCCTTTATTTATCATCTGCATGCCTTGACTTTGGGATTTTGCCTATTGTATATTTTACTCCACTTATATCTTTTTCAGGGAGAAAGATTTGCACATGGCAGTGCTTCAGTCATGGCAGAAACTGCAGTACAATAAAATTTGCCTACCACAAATGTCTCAAAATTAGCATTCACAGTTTCTGTGTTGATTGAACAAATCTGTAAGAGTTCACTGTTTTTGTCTTTTTCTATCCTTTTTCCTCAATATTAATCCTACTTGTTTCAGGGATGTAAAACTTTTCATAGAATTCCATCATTCCAGCCATCTGTACAGAATACTCAGTTATATCTTTATGGAGATATTCAATTATTTATTATTTACTATTTATTATTGTTTACTTGATTCAGAAACATATCTCTCAAAACTATAACCTATATTTTAAACCATCAGACTGTCACCTCAGAATTAATTATTCAGTGTTAATTACAAAGATTTTTTTATGTCAGTTGTCTTAGCAGTGTTTTACAAAAGTAGTTTTGTCATTTATTTGAAAGCCTTCTCCAGCTAATTGAGCCATTCATTACTATGTGCTAGCATCTTTCATGATATTGTTGAAGTTTACAGCAATCGCAAGAACAATTATTCATCTTTACTAATAAAAATGAAACTGCAGGATAGATGTCTGTTAAAGTTGTTGCAGCTAATAACAGGATGTTTTAGTATGAGCTATTATTAAAATATTATGAATGGAAAATATCTGAGAATTATACATTTAAACAATGAACTAAGGCTGGTACAACCAAGTGAAGTGTGTTTGATAATGTATCTAGCAAAGAGAAGCTGGAACAACATAACAGGAAAAAAAGTAATTTTGTTTGCTGAAAGTGAAAATAGGAACTGAATTGAAACATAAAAGAGAAGTGAAAATAGCAAACCAATTTCACTCACAGAAGAGGTGTTGAGCATGAATTTCAGTTATACAGAGGTGCAAATAAGATTTCAAGTCCATTAAACATAGCAAGGATGCAGGAGAAAACCAAACTGTTTATTTATCAATAGTGTGAATATGAGTGAGCATTTAATATGCATGCTTGTTTCTGTACCGTGTTGCCTAAGACATAGCTTTTCTTGTAATATTAAAAACATAACTGCTTGTGTTGTAGCATTTGCAATCTGTTTTATCACAAAAGTGTTGAGCAGATCATAAATTTTATGTCAAAATGTGATGGTTTAAAGCTGCTTCTATCTGTAAGTTTTATCACTTCAAAATTTACACACAACAGTTTAAGTATGGAACTCTGAAGACTGTTTCTCTTTATACAGAAGTTAGAATAGAGTGAGATTAGGTTAGGGTATTGAAACTAAACTGTTTATTAATGTTCTCAGTTTTTGCAATGACCTTTATTCTGATTACAAAATAATGTTCCAAGTCCTAACAACTGCCATTCACATGTTCCAGCTACAAACACTCACTACTTCTCCTAAAGACTTTAATATTTTCTCATCTCACATTTAATGTAAAGATATAGGCATAAAAATACTTTCAGATAATAGGAAAATGTACACAGAGAGTGTTGTTTTGCTGTAAGATAAAATGGTTATGAAGTACGATTTTTGTGGAACTGATACAAGATCAAGTCAATTAACTGAAAAGGTTTTCTATCTTGGTCTTGGTGGAGCATTAGATAAAAAAAAAAACAGGATGAATATGTGGGAATGTGCAAAAGAGCTAGAACAGTAGGATAGACACAGAAAGGTAGTGAAAGGTATTTATGAAAAAAATGGATAGGTTATAGGAATATGACTCCTTGACCACATCAGCTATCAAGCAGCCTAGCTAAGAAATGAACATAATACCTGAATAACATTTTCTTTTATGGTCAGCTACTCATTTTGTATTCTAGAAGTGGCATTTAATCGGGATGAACAGCAATGAAAGCATGCAAAGGGATTTGGAGAGAACATTGGCTGATTATTGACCAATCAGTCTATTGTTTGTATATATTGAGATGCTAGTAAAGATACTAAGTAACAGCAAAATGAATGTTTTGAATGTCAGGATAGGAAGACACATGGCATCACACGACACACTTTTCTAGGTCCAGTTTAAAAAAGTTACCTGAACAGATGGTAGCATTCATTCATTAAAGGATTCTTTGAAAATTACATATCTGAAGTTTGATAGTGACTTTGGTAAAATAATGTTTGTAAGGATTGTAGTTTAACAAAAATGTCTGACATAGGCAGATATACAGCTAGGAAACCATTTGGCAAAAATCAGAATGAGGTTAATATCATGCTGATTCCTTGTATAGTAAAAATAAATAACATGATGGTGCTTCTGTGGTTTGGCTGTCGTAAAAAAATGGATGGTTAACAATGCAATTGTTTTCTTTCTGCACCAGCCTTAACATTTGTACAGAAGCAAATAGCTTATGATTAGGATACTTGCTAAGTCTAACAAATTGGCTACATTTGTAACAGTTATGACTTCTAAAAAAACTGCAAAGTTTTGCGGTTTGGTGGAAAAATCACCTAAAAGTTAAATATGAGCTAGAATCGATGGACCTAGAGATAAGGAGAAGAAAAGAGACCGAAAGCTGGTTATCAGTGCCAGGAACAGTAACACGTGTACTTCCCTTGCAACTATGAAAAAAGAGTCTGGATGACCGTATAGATGATCACACATTTTCACCTGAGATATGTGAGGAATCTACTTAATGGAGAACATTGCTAGAACTCACCTGTGTTATGTCTCAGGTAATGCATCTGAACTCCTGAATGGTCTCCTGGACCATAAACTTTAAAACAACCTATGCATCCGTGAGACACACTCACAACTACAAAGTGCCAACAGCAGCAGTAAAATAGCTTATATTTTTATCTTGAGTTTAATGACTGCTAATAGATGTGCACCTATTTGGATTGAAAAAAAAACTTTCCTTTCTTTACACCATGGTGCATCACTTCCTGGAAGTCACTTCAGTGTCAAAAATATTTTTCAGAATGTTTCTGTTATGACTGTAACTAGTTACATAAACAATATCATTTTCATAACTTTGAAGAGTTGGTTTGTTGTTTATTTAATGAATGCATTTCTAACTGAGGCCAGCTGTACACACTTGTAAACTGACAGCAATTTAAACTATTTACTGTTTTTTCTATGAGTGTGTGTGTGTGTGTGTGTGTGTGTGTGTGTGTGTGTGTGTGTGTGTGTATGTGTGTATGTGTTTGTGTGTGTGTCTATCAGTCTGTCTCTGCATGCTGTGTGTACTTCTGCATGCACATCTGTGTCCATGTATGTGCATGTTGTGAGTACATTATGTGTATGCGCATGCGTATGTGTGTGTGTATTAGCATGTATGCTTGTGTTTGTGTCTGCACATATACATTTATGGGTTTGCATTTGTACACATTTATATATATGTGTGTGTATATTTATTTATTTTGCTGAGAAAGTGATATCATTTGGGTTGTTGCATTGGTCAAATTCAATTAGTTTAAATTTTATAAAACACCACATTTGGATTATCCATCAACAATTTTTGTTCAACGGGAACAGGCTTTCTTAATAGTGCAACCATTTCTCAATGCCTGAAGGATAAATATTAAACTAGTTATCACATATTGCCATTGGTTTAAAGAAAACGTTATCTGTATTGTCACAGAGACATTGTTTGAGAATCATGCTCTAATACCTTATGTAGACCATCACGATGTTTATCACTGAACCAGAAATCTGAAGTAGAAGGAAGGTGTCTATCTTTGTAAATAAATGGAAGCAATCCAATGTATGATAACTATGCTGTCTTGCTCATCTGAATATTTGCTAATAAGAATGTATTTAATTCTTAGCATATTATGATGGAACATTCTTGGATGGAATTAAGGGGATTAAGTGGCAGAGTTTGTGCTCAAACGTGAGGAACCTGCTGATATGAAAATGAAAACAGCCCATCTGTAGAACATTGATGCTCACCATTGCATTGTCTTTTAAGGAAACATATGAATAAACTGTATATATATTTTTTTATGTGTAATAATGTTGAGTTGGACAATAATGGGGTTATTTTTCCTCTACCCCAGAGTGCAGAGGGGTAAAGCCCTAAAAGCTCCCATGGTGGCCCATGTTTGCCTAGTGGCACTGGCACTGGAGGAATCAGGGGAAGTTGGTGTGAATGGCTGATGTTGGTTTGGCCATCCTAGGGAGAGGTGCACAGCCTTGGCTCATGGAGACAGCAGTATGCTGCTTCACCAGAAGGTTGGGCATGAGCAGAAGTATACATGCATCTCTTGAAGATAGCCATAGTGAAGCTTGCAGTGCTGCTGCAGGGAATTAGGAATTAAAGTGAACTACCTGGCTGCAGTATCCTTGTTCTACACACTGGTCTTAGATGCAGGGCGAGTTGAGCCTGAGGGAGGCTAAGTTGGGTGTGGTAGACTGAATGAATGAGAAAAGGAGGTGGTGGATCTGATGGTCAGTTAACAGGAGGTCTACAAATAAAAACTGGGGGTCAGTTTTTAAACTCTGCTAGTGTGATAACTATGGCTGAAAGCTTTTTCTTTTCCTGCTTTTTTTGTCTGAGTGGAGAGTCTATTGGTTAGGCATGGGGTTTTAAAGATGTGGAGGTCAATGTCTGTTGTTATGTACTATATGGCTACTGATCATGTTTTACTCTGTTTCATAAACTGAGGATATTTAGCAATGGTGTGCTGACCTGCATGAAACACTTTTATTCTGAATGAGATACTTGTGCATTACTAATAATAGCCCTTCCACAACCAATACATTTTTTCAATTAAAAACAGTAACAAGTTATAGTAGCAGCCTAGTACTTGATGATAGAAAACCTGAAGATGGTGGGTTCTATTCCCATACCTGGTGCTTGGATTAATTTTCTATTACTGTCACTGCAGTACAGTATATGGGATTGCTGCACTTCTGAGTATGCCACCCTTCAAATGAGTTGTTCCCATCTGCTTCAGTTGGTGGCAACAACAGGTGGACATACAGCATCCCACTTACTGAAAACTGTAGTGGAAAGTCCTCAGTGCCTTGAACAAATGCCCCTTAGACATTATGAATAATCTCCCTCTGAAAAGAGGCTGGAAATCTAGTGGTCCTATTCTGATCAACTCAGTGTAAATTAAGTAAATAAATAAATAAATAAATAAAATAAGCTTGTTCTGTTTAATCAATGCACAATTAATTATAGCTAAAATGTGTAATCTTCATATCATCAAGCAGCCAGACAGTGAGACTACAAATGTCACACCACATTCTAAAGAAATATTCTTTACAGGTGGGAAGTACTCCTAGCATCCTCCCATCCCTCCCATGTTGGAACAACTCTTAACTTTATATATATATATATATATATATGTATATATATATATATATATATATATATATATATATATATATATATATATATATATATATATATATATATATATATATTTTTTTTTTTTTACTCCAAGGTAGTACACATTTGGATGGAAAGGCAAAAAGTAAAAAAAAAAAAAAACATAAAATTTACATTCACCTCTTCTCCAAACACTATTAACCAAAACTAATGCACATAATCTGTGAGATAAGTCTAAAAACACAGACAAGAGAATGCAGTTTACTGAGATTTTGTACAGCAGTTCATGAGAAGCTGTAGGTTTCTCTATAATAGTGAGATAAGTGTTTTTATATTTGTCTTAACTTTAGTACTGTAATTAATTCCTGCAACATACTGCCTTTAAACACATGACAGTATTGATTCATATGTTCATAGGTGTTTACTAGGCTAATGACCAAAAGGGACTTTTTAAGCCTAGCCATGCATCCCAAATCTCTGACGAGTTCTGATACCCTTAATAAGTGTAAGCATGGGCCTGGGAGATGAACCATTTACAGGTTACCGGTTTGCATCAGGGACATAGGTGCCAAACCAGGGATGAACTTCCAGTTTCCCATCCAATTGTCCAAGTTGCACTTGAATTGTATTAGGGAGGAACTCTGCTTCACATGGATGGGGAGTCTGTTCCATAGACAGGGTAGTCTTTGGGATATATACCTATCTCTGCAACAGGTCCTATTTATATCACAGGCAAGGTTTAAGTCTTTAGAATGGGTAATTCTGGTACTGTTTGTTTTGTGGCTATGCAGAAGATACATCAGAGTGGGGTCTGACAACGCCCTCTAAGCCAGGCATAGATCTCCCCTCAAAAGTCTGTACCATACAGAATACAGGGATATGGCCTTAAGGTGGTCTGCATAGGACATACAACTTACACTCTGTATTCTTTTAATGAGGAACCTCTGTGGACTTTCCAGTTGTTGGATATGCCTGGTTAGGTACATACCAAAGGGGACATTGTACTCAATGATAAGTCTGATGAGTGCCGAATACAGTGAAACAATGATTTCCTTGGACTTAATTGCCATACCTTTGTTTATAAGTTGCACAACATAGAATGCTTTCCTCACCACTGTAGATGTGATGATTAATGGCTAGATTACTATCTATGTGTACCCCTAAGTCCCTGGCTACTGGGTCACCTCTAAGGGGTGTGTTGTCAAAATGATATTTACCAGGGATGGATGACTTCCCCAAGGATACTATTATACATTTCTTGCCATTTAGTTTTAGTCTATGACTCTGGCACCAGTTGTTTGTCTGTGTCAGCCTCTCCTGGAGAACATTTGTGTCAGTGTGAGATTCAATGACAGTTTCTAATTTGCAAACATCTGCAAATTTAGTCACCAGAGACCACTGACATTGGTCTTGACTTCTGAGAAATAAATTCTAAAAAGTTGCCATCCAAGGACCAATCCCTGAGGCACCCCAGTTGTGACTGGCCTTTTTGTAGAGGTGGACTTCCCAGTTCTAACTTCTTGGGTCCTGTCTGTGAGCCAGTTGGCTATCCACTGGGTAACATATGGGTTTGTACTTAACCTCTTGAGTTTGTCAACAATGCCCAAGTGGGATATAGTGTCAAATACCTTAGCCAGGTCAAGATAGGCAGTGTGAATGATTTTGCCCTCATCCATTGCTTTGGTGATCTTCTCAAAGAAGTTGACCAGGTTGAGTAGGCATGAACTGCCCTTTATTAACCCAAACTGGGTTGGGTCCAGTGTCCGGGGGTTTACTATATCTCTTTTAATCATCTCCTTGCATAACTGATTTTGTCCATATTTGTGACTCAAATGTTTGATTCTCTGTAAACTGTTTGTGATTTTATTTGGAACTTTTCTTCTTGGGTCTCCACTGAAAATAGGCCACAAGCCCAGCTGGATCAACCCAGTTAACAAATGTCAAAAATAAATAAAATAAATAAATGATAATTCTTTCCATAGCTTTACAGATAAGACTAGTGAGACTTATGGGTGTGTAGTTTCCAGGGTCTGCAAATGGCCTGCCTTTGTGCAGAGGGATGACTGTTGCCTTTCTCCATTCATGAGGCATATAGCCTGTTTGGAGGCTACAGTTAAATAGTAATGCTAGAGGCACTGATAGGTCATGTTTCATGCTATTTAGAAGACATCCTGGGATATTGTCTAAGCCCATTGATGCAGTGTTCTTGGTCTTAGAGAGAGCATTAAGGACTTGTTCCCTAGTGATAGTAGATATGATGATATTTCCTGAGGGAAGGTTGAGGGGGAGAGAGGAGTAAAGTTGGAGCTGAATTTATCAGCCAGGAGGTTTGCTATATCATCTGGCATTTTTTTTAAATTTCTCCAAGTCTTTTGTGTTTCTAATACCATGACGGGAAAGGACCCCATTCTTAAGTCAAAGTACAATTAAAGTTCATGAAATTAGTATTGTTTCAATCTTTGATGTCAGCCAAAAGTGCTCTTCGCAGCACCTGCAATGTGCCCAGTAATGACTCCTTCTGCAATTCATATGGAGTTATATGTATTGGCAGCATATCTAAATACGACTGTAAATTCTTTTTTATAAAACCTATTGTTCCTACTACTGTTGGAACTGTCTGGGTATCTTTCTTCCACATTGCTCTCGTTTCGGCCTACATATCGTGAGATTTTATGACTTTGTGTCTCTCTGTGCACAAGATACTGTAGTCACCGAGTGTGGCAATTTCAATGATCAATGCTACTCTTGTCTTCTTTTCTTGGACCACTATATCCGGTTTTCTAGCATCTGTCTTTTGAACTGTTAGTAATGGATGATCCCATATGAAGTAGACGTCTTCATTTTCTATGATCCTTTGTGGCTCATGTTTCCAGTGTTTTTCAGCCACTTCAATACTATAATGTTTGCACAATCCCCAGTGCAACAGTCTCACCACATTGTTATGCCTTTCAGTATACAGTCTTTCTGCAATTAGTATGTCTCAACTAGGAATGAGGTGTGCAACTATTTCCAGTTCGGTTTTACAAAACCTACATTTATCTGCTTCTCCCTCATGTTCAATGGACTTTATAAACCAATGTGTATGCAGCCCACTATCTTGGGCCACCAATATTAACCTTTTATCTCTTGGTTTGAATGCGCCTCTCCTTAATCATTCCTGCATTCATTCCTGATCAACATGAGGTTATTCCAGAAGTTTTCTAGACCTGCAACTATATGTATGCTTTTTTCTGCATTTATTACCTTCTCATCTGTTCCTTCATGTTATATTCTTTTTTGTGTTTTTTTGGCACATTTAGTTGCTGCCTGATTTTTATCTACTTCTGGTGTGATTTCCATTCCTGCTTGACCCAGATAAGCTTCTGCTAGATAAAGCAGATAAGTCATCTTAGATTTATTCTCCTCATGTTTCAAAACTTTCACTATGATTGGGTCTTGTGAGATCAGCAGATAGGTGTGGAGTCCCAAGATTGCAGATCTATGTGTATATATATATATATATATATAAAACCAGTTTCAAGGAGGCCCATCCTTCCTTGTAAAGGGAATGTATAATCTTGGTATGCACTGAATTTATAAATCATTTGGTGAGCATGTGCATCCTTCTTGTTTTCCTATCTAATCTACCCAACATTTTTTTAGGGCCAGTCAGTCACTCCAAAACTGTAAGTTAGGACAGGAATAGCAAATTGGTTTATAGCTTGGATTTTGTTCCTAGATATCAGTGCTGTTTTCAGGATTAATTTAATTCTTCTGAAGTATTCCTTACTAAGTTCTATTTACATTTGTTGCTGTTTTATTGTTGATCCTTTATCAATTCCCAAATATTTATACATTTCTTCTTGCTCAAGTTATTTTATCACATTATTGTCCCCAAACTGATGCTTTCCTGATGTTGCAGTTTTCCCACTTTATAGGTCGCTTTTGCACATTTATCAAGACCAAATGACATTCTTATATTATCTGAAAAAGTTTTGACAGCGTGCAGTTGTGCTTTCAGTTCCTCATCTGATGAGCTATATAGTTTTAATTCATTGACAAAGAGAAGATGAGAAGTCTTGACACTTTGTTGTTTTCTAAGAGCAAGATTATAGCCATGGCCTAAGCTGTTAAGTAGACAGCTTAATGGGTTAAGGGCAAGGGAGAACAGCAGTGGTGACAAAGAGTCACACTGGAATATCCCCCTTTGAATTTTTATCCCTGGGATAATAATCTGTCCTTTGGGTGGCCACAGTGGTGCAGCAGTTAGTGTTGCTGCCTTACAGCCAGAGGTTCTCTGGTTTGATCCTCAGCTGGGGTGCCTTCTTTGCAGAGTCTGTATGTTCTCCCTGTGGTCGCATGGGTTCCCTCTGGGTGTTCTGGTTTCCTCCCACATCCCAAAGACATGCTGTAGGTGGATTGGACTCTCTAAATTAGCCCTAGGCATGAGTGTGTGTGTGTGTGTGTGTGTGTGTGTGTGTGTGTGTGTGTGTGTGTGTGTGTGTGTGTGTGTGTGTGTGTGTGTGTGTGTGTGTGTGTGTGTGTGTGTGTGTGTGTGTGTGTGTGTGTGTGTGTGCCTTCTATGGAAGGTTGGGTGCCGGGCTGGCAACTCAACACTGTAAAACTCCACTGCCAATCATGAGCGGACAGGTGATCCACTGTGGCGACCCCTAACCGGAAAAAGCTGAAAGAAGAAGGATAATAATCTGTCCTTTATCATGGCTTAATTGCTAAGTGGTCTTCCACTATTTTGTAGTCACTATAATGTAGTCAATTAGTGTAGGGTTTATCTTATAAACTTTTAAGCACTCTTTTATCTATGAATGTGGGATACCATAAAATGCGTTTTTGTAGTCAGTCTATGCCATACTTAGATTTTTCCCCTTTTTCAGTTCTCCACTATGACTTTATTTAACAACAAAATGATCCTTTGTTCCGTATGACTTTCTTTTATTGCCCTTTTGTTCTACTGCCATAATTGATTTTTCGTACTGCCATAATTGATTTTTCATCTAAATGCCTATAAACTCTGTTGGCATCAATTTTCAAGTATAGTTTATATGTTGTCGGAAGGCAAGTTATTGGTCTATAATTTTTAGGGTAACTTGCAAGTTCATTCTTAAGTAGGAACATTGCTTTGCCTGTTGTTAACCAGGTTGGTGTCTGTTTAGGGTGCGCATATAAATAGTTCTTACTCATGGCTAAATCATTGTGCAAAGATGTTTATACTTTCAGCCAAATTTTAGGTACTGATCTGGGCCTGGGGTTTTCCAATTAGAGGCTTTTTTTAACTTTGTTTCAATCTCTCTGCCTGTTACTTCATCCCATTTTATATCCTCTACCTTTAAACCTCTTATTATTTCTTTAACTTCTTCTATCTATTTAGCATCTTTATTATGTTCCACAGGATCTTCATAGATACTTCTCCAATGTATCTATTTCTTATTTTTTTGGTGGTCTTTCAATTAATTTTACCTTATTTCCCAATTCTCTATAACACTTTTTTGGGTCATCAATAAATTGCTTATTTTGTACTTTTCCTTTATATTTATGTTCGTATCTTCTAAGTTTTAATGCTTGTGCTGAAAATGTTAGTTTGTCATTCGCCATTGTGCATGATAGCTCCTGTTCTGTTCTAATAGTGCACATTGCTTTTATCACATCTATCTTTCTTAGTATTTTGTTGATCTATTCCCTCTTTTATAGTCTTCTAACAGTGACACTTTTTGTATTAACTGCTTTATAGTTTTCTATATTCGCTATTTCCATGATGGTGTTCAATTTCTCCCCTTCCTTTCCCTCACTACTTTGTGTTCTTGTGGTAGAACCTTATCGGTTATTAATTTAGCTGCACAGTAATATATGCTGTTTACTTCTTTTATATCACATGGATCTCTATGTACAGTCCTAATTACTGTGTTGATTTGTTTTATCAGAATTCTGACTTTTTGGGTTTTATTAACCATCTGACGTCTATTTCTTTCTTTGATCTTGATATATCTGTCTGTCTATTAAATAGGTTCATAGGTTCATAGGTTCATAGGTTCATGCTAGGCTATCTGCCCAAGGGCATTTATCAGCCTAGCGCCACCCCTTTAGTTTGAAGAAAACTATGCCCATTATTTTGCTGTGCCTCTGTCAAGCAGTGACACTGAGGTAATCCCTGGGGTATATCTGTGATCTCCCATCCATTGGTCAAGATTTCTCTTGAACAAGGCCAGCGAGGGTGCTCGCCTCACATGTACCGATTTTGTTCCACAGCATAGGAGTCTCTGGGTGATGAATCTGTCCCTCCAGCACGCCCTATTAATAACTGTGTCAAGGTTTAAGTCTCCGCCTTTGTAGTTCTGAGGGATCTAGATTTTTGAGGTGAAGCATGTTCATCAAATCTGGGTTTGACATGGCCTTGTATGTCAGGCACAGGTCACCTCTGAGCACTGAATAGAGCTGGAGTTCTTTCAGTCGGGCAGCATAAGACATATTTTTGAGACCCTTTATCCTTTTGGTGAGGAACTTTTGGGGCCTTTCCAGCTGCTGCAGGTGTCGGGTCAGATACATTCCGAATGGGGCATTGTACTCAATCATTGGTCTGATGAGTGATGAGTACAGGGGGACGATGACCTCCCTTGATCTAGATGTGAATCCCTTCATGATCAGGTGGGCAATGTAGAAGGTCTTCCTAACTACTTTAGCAACGTGTCAAACGAAAGGTTACTGTCAACCTGGGTCTCCAGATCCTTGATAACTTCTTCTGTGCTCAGTGGATTGCCACCTATATGGTAGCTAGGGATAACCTTGTTTTTCCTGAAGGGTATGACTATGCATTTCTTGGCGTTTAACTTTAGGCCATGGCTCTGGCACCAGTTATCCGTTTCTGTGAGACCCTTCTGAAGGATATCTGTGTCAGATGTGTTTTCGACTATGGCACCCAGTTTGCAGTCATCTGCAAACTTTGTCAGCCATAACCCTCCTGTGTTTGCTTGTACTTCAGAAAAGTAGATGCCGAACAAGAGTGGGCCCAGGACTGAGCCCTGTGGGACACCACTTGTGACAGGCTTTGAGTCTGACATGGCGCCAGCAACTCTGACCCTCTGGGTTCTGTCACTTAGCCAGTTTGCAACCCATCTTGTGATGTATGGGTTTACATTTAAGCTGATGAGTTTTTCAATGATACCTGAGTGGGGTATTGTGTCGAAAGCCTTGCCAGGTTGAGGTAGGCTGTATGGACTGCCTTTCCTCATCAATGGCCTTGGTGACTGTTTCAAAAGTCAGCCAAGTTTAAAAGGCATGATCTGTCTTTGACAAAGCCAAACTGGGTTGGATCCAAAGTCTGCAAGTTCCCTATGTCTTTATTTATGAGTTCCATTATGATCCTCTCCATGGTTTTGCAGATCAGTGAAGTGGGACCACAAGATGAGGCTAAGATTAAACAGCATTCCTCATTGAGTTCATGGAGCACACAGCCGGGACACCATCAGGTCCCATGGATGCTGTCACCTGGGTGTTAGAGACGGTTTGCACTGAACCTGTCAGCCAGTATGTTGGCAATGTCTGTAGGTTCAGTAATTTTCGGAGTTTCCTCCCAGGTTTCTAACATAGCTAAAGAAGGCCTTATGATTGTCTTTGAGTCCTTAGCGATTTTTCTCAAAATTTGCCTTGGATGATTTTATGAGAGCTCTTAGTTTTACTTATAATGATCAAAGGTGTCTTACCTTTTAAGTATTTTGCTCTATCTTGTAGTAGGTTGTAGAGCTTGTTTATGGCTGGGGTCCACCAGACTGGACGCTTGCTTTGGTACAAAGAGTCTTTGTTTTGTTTGGGATTGCTTGATCCATGCAGTCCTGTAGGTGCTGGTAGAAGGCATTTGTAAGTGATTCAGTGGCTTGAGTAATGTTTAAAGGAGACCACACTAGTCTTTAGAAGTGTGAAGTCGGCTTTTGAGAAGTTCTTCACTGTGGTCTTTTTATCTCAGGTGGGGCGGGATGAAGACCTCCATTGAGATTAGTTTATGATCTGATCTCACCAGTGAGGGGTATACGTTGAACATTGTGATCCCATGTTCGTGATGATGAGATCAAGTATGTTTTCACCTCTTGTGGGATGGTGACTAGTTGTTCCATGGCATTTGAGTTTATGAACCCAGGAACCTTTGGGCTAGAGTGTTTGGGCTTGAGTAGTGATCCCAGTCTATATTAGGGTAGTTGAAGTCACCTAGTATGATGGTGTTTGGAGATACATTTATCCCTCCAGTGTTTTCAGGAAAGCTATGTGAGGTTCCTGAGTTTGAGAGGGTGGCCTGTAACATGCCAAATTGCAGAGCAGTCTTGCCTATGGTTAATTGCACCTGGATGGTCTCCGATGCATCGTGCATTGCCACCAACCTTGAGGTGTGGGTGTCCTTGATGAATATGGACACCCCTCCTTTCTTGGTGTTGTCCGGATTTTGGGGAACGCATGATATGAGGTAAAACCTGATAGTGCTGGGGTGCTCTCAGGAGCCTTGAACCAGGTTTCAGTCACAGCACAGACATCGATGTTCTCCATAGTGAGAAGGGCCTCGAAAAGGCATCTTGAGGTTGAGACTTCTGGTATTGAGCAGCATTACCCTTAGTTTTTTTTTTTTTGTGTTCTAGGTGGTAGGTTTAGAATTTGAGCCTTGCCTAAAAGGCACTATGGGGTGGCAAGAGCCTTTGCCAATATCCCAAAGCCTAGGGTGACAGGTGCAAGCCCAAAGCAGCGTGGCTTGTCCAGCATGTCATCCCAGGCAGACAGACATTGATCCCTTTGAATGACACCAGAGTTTAAGCCAATTATTAAAGCTGATCATCTTATCTCTGTATTGTGGCATCATTCTTGGTGAAGGTAGGATACTGCTCAAGGTCAGGGTCATACCTGCCTGGGCTACATAATCAGAGAGCTCCTCAATGTCTCTTTTCATGTAGTCCAAGGAGGTACGTCTCAGGTCGTTTACACCAGCGTGGACAATGACTGAGTCGTACTTATACCTGCTGTACAGGTAAATCAAGCAACTCTTCTCTTAGCTCATTTTCTTCCAAACTGAGGACACATCTCTTGTTTTCCAATTCCTGCTGGCATTCTGTAGAAGATTCAATAACATCTTCCTGTGGCATATTATCTTCAATTTCATCCTGTGCTGTCTGCTGATCTATCCTATGGGAACTCACTGGCCTATCTCTCCTCACCATTGACTGCATCAGAATTTCCACAGTTTCCTGTTCCTTCTCTTGCTGTCCAGCATCAAGTGAATGTTTATACTTGTTTCCTGTGGAAGGCTCTAAATTATCTTCATATGGCACCTGACCCATTGCTTACTATTCCACTGGTTCCCCTTAATTTGAATATCCATTACTCTATCCTGTTGTGATGCTTTCTGAATTAGATTTTCTACACTAAAATCCTTTACTTTGCAGGTACTCCATAACCTCAGTTTCTAGTTATTTAACTTCTCCATTGCAAATCTCCTTTTCTACTTTTCCTCTTTGTCTTCTTATCTTTTTGTATTGTAAAGTTTTCCATGTCTGGATCCCTTTGCCTATATTTCTCTTTAAATATCTTTGGTGCTGCTCTTTTTGTATTGGTTAGTTTTGCTTTCTCCTTTGCATAAATATTACACCATATTAAATCTCTTTTTCCTTCCATTGTCCATATTTCTTCTTCAGATATTTCCTGATGTTCCTGTTTCTCCTTGCGTTGGGGACTCACTCCATCCTGCTGTGATGTAACCTGTGTTAGATGTTCAACACCAAATCCTTCACTTCACAGGCATTCCACAACTTCAACTTCTATTTTTTTAACTTCTACTTTACTGATCTTTTCTACGTTCCATCTTCATGACATTTTTTTTACTGTGAAATTGTCCATATCCAGATGCCTCTGCCTGTATTTCTCTTGGAATATATTTAGGGCTGCCTTCTTTACATTGATTAATTTGGCTTTCTCCTTTGCCTAAATATTGTACCATATCAAATCTCTCTATCTTTTCCATGTCCATATTTCTTTTTTATACTTTTGATATATCTCTTGGTATTGTTGTTTATATTTTTGCACTTCCACAGATGGTTCTTTTTCCAAACAGATCAAGGTTTCTTGATCTATATACTGTTTTTCACAGATCTGTTGTATTAATGAACACATTTTTTTTTTCTTTCCTCTAATTTCTTTCTTAATCTTTTTGTATATCTTGTGTCTGGAAATTCTGGGCTTTTTGCATAATAGTAACAATACATAATTTCTTTCTTATCCTCAATAGTCCACTTTATCATCTTTATGGCTCTTCTTTGGCCTATCAGTTTTTGTGATTTTTGTGGACTGCTACTCCCTTCTACAACAGGAGGGCCATCCTCCCCCTGGGCCTGGCATGGCCCCATTGTAGTAATGTTTCTGTGTTTTGACAATTCTGCACTGTCATCTTTTCCAGTCCTGGCATCAGTGCATCTATGAGGATTGGGCACATTTTTATCCTGGGTCTTGTGCACCCAGCTATCTTTTTTAGTTTTTGACCTACTTCTGTCCATTATATATGCTATATAAATACAGTCTATATATCACTGTTGCCTTTTTTGAGATTTTGTGAAAACAGGGTCCACCTCATGAATGTACTCACAAAGACTTGAGGATGAATTCAGTTTCAGCACTACTACTCTCCTTTGCTTGCTGACTTTTCATCTCTCCATTCAGACCTCTCCATCTCTCCATTTGGACCCTTTATCTCCCTATTTGGACCCACAGCTTAGTATAGGTGGCTTCATTTACAATGAGCTCTGCACACAACTGTGTATTGCCTTTGAGGTTGCGGACATAGCTAATGAATGCTTTGTGGTTGTTCTTGACCTGGGAGGCACTTTGCCTCAATAATCAGGTTTTACACAATTTTATTTACTCTGCAATGCATAATGGGTCTTTAAAATGTGTGCTGTAGTATGGGGCAGGAGAACATTCTCTGCATTTAATTAGACAAACACTCTGTGCCCTTTTCTCTTATGCAAACATCACCAAGTAATGTATTAATCTGTATCAAATGTGGGGAGAAGGGGACACACTGCTGAGATCTGTGCTGCTAACAGTGAAAGGAATGCTGCTAGAAGACATTTGAAAACTGAAATTCATGCTTTAAATGACATTGTTCCTATGGAGTACAATAAAATAACATCTTGAATAACTGAGTCGGCACCATATTATTGTGTGGCAACCAAGCTAACAAGGTTAACTGCATTTTTTTGAGGAAAGGAAGTTCATGGTCTGGAAGATTTTAATAGCATAAGGCCCCCCTTGTGTGTAAGTACACATTTAATAACAACCAAAAAGTAAAGGTCATATGAATTTATGGTGAAATAAATGAGTATTCACTTACACAGGCAGAAATGTAGACAGTTCTAGACTGTCTAAATGAGACAGACTCATACATGGATAACAGTGTGTCATTGCAGTTGCAGTAACTGTAACAGCTACAGATAATGAAATAATGTATTCTTAAACACATGATTGGTGTCATGCATGAAATATAGCCAGTTTAGCATGTATGCATGATATATAGCCAGCTCCTAATACAAAGGATATATTATTGATTATGGCATTCAAATAGAAGTTCCTTCTGGAATCTTGCACTATATCTGACTGAATATGGTGACGATACGACCCAGACTTGCTCTTCACGGACACACACACACACACACACACACACACACACACACACACACACACACACACACACACACACACACACACACACACACACAGCCATGCATGCAAGCACACTCAGACACAGACACAGATGCACTTTCACACAGACACAAATACACATGCACACAAATGCATGCATGCATGCATACACAGACACAGACACACACACACACACACACACACACACACACACACACACACACACACACACACACACACACACACACACACACACACACACACACACACACACACACACACACACACACACACACACACACACACACACACAAATACACACACTACACACACCATTGGTTCACAATTACTTGTATAGCAGTCCTTTGCCACATCATCATGCAGTGACATTACTCAGTTGCATACTTCACAGTCATTGATGGAATATGTAATGTCAGTACTTCAAAAACATCAAAGCCAGTACTGGTGCAAATAGTAGAAATCTAAATTAAAAAAAAAACTCTTCTCACAGGAATACTGCATTGGAATCCTAATTTCATAAAAGATAGGCTAGCATCCTATATGATTTTTTCAAAAGATTCTGACTCAGGAATTTATTTACAGGACAAAAGAAATGCCAAACAGCTTAGTAGGGCTGATAGCCCTGATATACTATGTTTAGATTTGAAAAAGAGAGTCATGGGATTTGATCATAGCCACCAGAGTAACCTGTAAGCAGCCACTTCATAGAGCATGTTCACATTCAGATAATTTGTAGAATATTATCAGGTACTTAATAATTAAATGTTCTAGACTGTAAACTTCTGCAGCCATAGCCCTTGATATAACTCACAATGTAATATTAATAAATAATTTTCCAGATTTTAAAGTGCTATGAAAAATGTGGGATGAGTGAAAATCTAGAAGAGGCTGCAGTGTCAGTGGTTTTGGAGGAAGAATCTGTGCCTTCCGTCTTAAAACAGGTTACTGTTAAAAGTAACCCTGCATTAGTGGTCTTAGAGATAAGTTACAGAAGTTTAGAAAAGACAATGGAATTATATTTTAAGAAGCGACGACAGAAAATAACCCAGGCTGCAGGGAAAAATAGTGAACATGATATTTCTATTGCTTCTTACCCCCATTTTGAGTTGAAAGGTGACCAAGAGGTCTTATATAAAGTAAACGAATGAAGGAAGGACATTCCTTCTACTTCAGTTACTGGTGTAACAACCTTACAAGACAATAGTGATGAAGCTGGGTCATAGTGATGCATTGATTGGCTAGCAGGGGATGGGAAAATCTAAGGCAAAAGTGTTCAGCTTTTACTCGACAGACAATCATACATGCACTTGAGTCATTACACCACAGGTACCAGCATGATTCCGTCATAGTCCATGTAAGTGTAAATGACCTGGGACATACCTCCCTAGACTATATGAGGAGAGACATTATAAAGCACTCAAACTATGTGTCTCAGGCTGGCATGAGCTTAGTATTGGGCAGCATATTACCATCACTGAGTATGATGCCACAATATGAACAAAAGGTGATTAATTTTAACAATTGGCTGCCTTTCTAGTGTCACTATAAGGGGAACCAACATTTGTCACCTTAGGACATGGTTAACAAATCTCATTGCTTTGCCAAGGATGGTCTGCATCTGTCCCAACTAGGCTTTCAAATACTGTTGCCCTCATAATCCACCCCCATAGTGCCTTTTTTAAGGCAATACAAATTGACAAACCTACTGACATAGCAAAACCGAACCTCAAGTTAGTACTGCTCAATGTCAGGACCCTGAAAAAAAAAAATACATTCTCTCCAAGCCCTCCTCACATTTGGGAATACAGACATCTGCACAGTTACTGAGACATGGTTTAAAGTGGCAGAGAGTATCCCAGACATGCAAGGTTTCAAAGCATTCCATATTTTTTGACCAGTAGCTGCAAAGACAAGGGTTGAAGATGGAGATGTCTAAACATACATAAATAAGAAGGATACTGCTTGGTTAGTCACCATAAACAAAATCTTGTTCTATATCCTGACCAGTTATTGGTCACCCTCCATGTCCCAAGAAGCTCACAATACATACTTGGACCTACTATGGACACTTACCATCCAACCTAATACCTTACTCATGGGAAACTTTCATTATCTGTCATATAGACTGGAAATCCTACAAGGCCTGAAATATACAGGCAGAGAGATTCCTGGACTTCCTAAGTATAAAAACCCTTGATCAAATAGTGAAAATGCCCATTAGAGGATGTAATCTACTTGACCTTGAACTCACAAACATGAGAGAATGTTGCCCCCATGTCTTGCCCTCCCTGGTAAGGTCCAGCCATAAATCTTTCTCCTTGGAATTAGAATCAACTCTGTAACTCCAGTAAAACCAGTAACAGTTAGGAACTACTCCAAGGCTAACTACCTTTCATTTACTGATGTTTTGTCAAAATTCATTGCCCCTTCAAACCTAGAGAACACAGCAGTCTATGCTGAATCGCTCTCAGGAACTCTGTACAACCTTGTCAAAGGCTGCATAGAGGCTGGTCTGTCTACTAGATGTAAGCTCAACACTAATCCCAGAAAAAACTGCCCTGTTGACATTCCAAATTAAACTGAATATACAACAAAAGAAGAAAGAAAATCTGGCAACAATCACGAAGGATAATTCCCATAAAGATAAAACCTCTGTCATCAAACTAAATAGAAAACTAAGATGGCTAATTAGGTCAAACAAAGAAAACTTTGAGGTTAAAATAGCCTTCCAGGTGAAAGATAACCATAAGGCCTTCTTCAGTTATATCAAAAACCTCAAGGCAAACACACAGCAGTATGTTGAACTAGTGATTAATGGTTCTACTTTCACCGAGCCTGGTGATATAGCAAACATGTTAGCAGACAAATTCAGCTGCAGATTTTCTCCCCTATCACCATCAACCATCCCCTAAGAACTGCTCTCAGACTTTACCCCTCCAGCTATAACTAAGGAGCATTACTGTATGCACTCACTAAAACAAACAACACAGCCTCAATGGGCCCTGATAACATCCTGGGATGTCTTTTGAGCAGTCTAAAATACAACTTATCAGGACCTCTGGAGTAACTATTTAACTGTAGTTTTAAAACAGCCTTTGTGCAATGAGAATGGAAGACTATAAAGCTCATTCCCCTTCATAAGGAAGGACCGTCAACAGAAACTACAGACCCATTAGTCTGACTTGTTTATTTGCAAAGCCATGGAAAATATTATCCTGGAAATTACCAAAAGGACATCAGAGACCTACAGACAATGGATCCATCCTAGTTTGGCTTTGTCAAAGGAAGGTCATGTTTCTGAACCTGGTGGACATCTTTGAAAAGGTCACCAAGGCAATGGATGTAGGAAAGCCTTGCATACTGCCTACCTAGACTTGGCTAAAGCATTTAATATAATACCCCACTCGAGTATTTTCAATAAACTTACACAGCTAGGCATAAACCCCTTTACAACATGCTGGCTAGCTAACTGGCTCATGGATAGGACCAAAGAGGTTAGGATCAGTGATGACACCTACCCAAAGTGGCTGATCACCAGTGGAGTTTTTCAGATCTCTCTGTTGGGCCCACCCCTTTTGCATCTACTTAATGGAGGTTAAAGCCAATGTCAAAAGCCCCTGGCAGACCAAGTTCACAGATGATTGCAAATTGGTATTAGACATTGAATCTTTCCAAGATAAGAACAACCTTAAGGAATGTCTAACACAGACAAATGCTTTGTTCTAAAGTCATGCTTTGAAACTCAATACCATGAAATGCATTATAGTACCTTTTGGGAAGTCAGCCACTACAGAAAAATACATCATCAATGAAACACCCTTAAAAGTGTAATCACTAGTCAGGGATCTGCAAACTTGTGTAGACAGTGACCTAGCCCTCAACCAACATGTGTCTATGGTAGTAAGAAAATCCCTTAATGATCCTCAACTTATAAGTAAAGTCATGGCTTCTAAGACCAGAGAAGTCATCATACCACTGTAGTCAGCCATCATCAGACCCATCCCAGTGTATAATGCCCTTTTGGTATGCACTTTACCAGACACATACAGCAACTGGAATGTGTCAGAGGTTCCTTTCAAAAAAGAATACAGGGTATAAACAAGCTGCCTTATGCTGATCGCCAAAAGCCCTCTATCTTCACTTCGTATCATACAGACTACTGAGAGGTGATCTTTGCCTGGTGTAGAAGGCATCTGTGGACCCTGTTTTGTTGACTGTTTTACATAGGCACAAGAAAAAAAAAACTACAAGATCAAAAGACTTATGTTTTGCTTTTTTAGTGAGACAGATACGTTTCTCAGAGAATTCCTATTCTTTGAAACAGGCTCTTCATCCATGTCATTAGCCCTATTTAAGTTCAATTTGAACCAAAAGATGAGTGAGTGGAAATTCAGCCTTGGTCTGGTGCCTATGCCTCTGATGGACAGAGGCAGTCAATAAAGCACCCCCTGTATAAATCAAACTTGTGGGTCACATTTGGTTTGCATGGTTAGGCTTATAAGAGCCTTAGGGGTTGTTAGTCTAGTATACACCTATGAACCTATGACAGAATGATATAGGTATGCAGCTTCTGTACTTCTTGTCCTAAATGCTAGAAAACTGCATCCTATACTGGACATAAAGGCCCACTGATCCCAATATGTATCAAAGAGATATAATTTGGTCATACTGCTAGGGAAATCATGGGACCTCTAGTAAAATCTAGCAGCAACTGATCCCAATACCTATCAGAGAATTATAATTTGTTCAAATTGAAATAGACATCATAGAACCTCTAGTAAAATCTAGCAGTAGATATTAATATATACTAGTTACAGTGGATGATGCTATGAATTTCCCAGACGCTGTCTCGTTACATAAAACTAACGTTAAAGTTATTGCAAGAGAACTGGTACTGTTTTTCTCCAGAATGGGTATCTCTAATAAGATAATTACAGAACAAGATACTCCCTTTATCTTAATAATTCTGTATCAGCTTTGCCCTTGTTCTAAAGTCAGTTGAAGACATTAGTCAATGAAGAGCAGACTGAAATATGAGTGGAGTTGTTTAACAGAAATACTAAAATCTGTGCTAAGGAATGTCAGTCAAGCAGATGGTATAAACTGAGAGCAAATGTTACTGGACCAGCCTAGTAGATCGTCAGCTTGATGGTGGTATTAGATCATGTAATGACTTTAATAACCGAATGACACACCAACGTTTGATAGCTATCCCATACCCTGAACTGATGAATTAACAAAGAACCTTATAAACTCTACAAGTAACCCATTCACTATATAGCGTCTTCAGGCCTAGCAGACATACTGTTGTTGAGGACCTACACACTCTTTATGATAACTCCCAAGCATTTATTTTGTGCTGTGATGAGGGATAATTGTAACATGCTGATTTTAGTAAATGGGTAATATGTCTTTAAAATATGTGCCTCAGAGTGAAGTGTGGGAATATTCCTACAGCAATTAATTAGGCAAATACTATGTATTAGCCAAGCAGGTATTTCCAGTTAGTGCTATATAAAGGAAGTGGCTTGAAGAGCAACAATCAAGAAGTTTTTTTTCTGAACTGAAGGTTCAGAAGGAGTGAGCAGGAGCTTGCCTAGAAGACTTGACAGGTGTAGAGTGTAACAGCCTAGATGTGACTCATTAGGGGTTGTGAAAAACTGTACCACTGATAAAAAGACAACCCAGCTCAAGTTCTGCTTTGTTTCAAACCAATAAGGTTATTATTTTGATTTTTCGGTGACTGAAAAGAATACATTTATTTATGCATGCTTCCAGTGTCTCATCATAATGTACTTTAACATTCAATATATCAGGTGTAAGCCCTTAACTTTCAATTTTAACTATGAGAGCACACAACAGAAAACAAGCATTTTATGTATTTGTGCATTACATTTATTTAATTTAAAAGTTCATTGAGGAGAAAAAACCTTTTCAGTAGACACCCAGGAGGAAGCTCAAAATAAGTTTGATATGACAAAACGTAATACAGTTTCACAAAGCTATTAATTAAACAGAGAGATACAATCAAGTATAACTGTAGGAGATATATAGTTCAATGTTTAACAGGTTACAAGACAAATTAATATGTGAAACAATATTTTAAAATTACAAAAGAATCATGTTGTCACAGTTATTTCTCTCTAAATAAAGTGAAGATGCACAAATATGTTCAGGAAGTGGGTTGAGGTAGAGATCATCAAAATAATTAGTGATGTGGTACTTAGAATGGTAGAGATATGATATTATAAATTATATTATGTAGATAATTTGAGGAGTATGACATATAAAGAGAGATATAAGTTGGGAGAAATAATGGGTATGTTGGAACAGCAAAAACATGAGTGTGCATTACTGAGGGAAGCACGTCTGCATCCTATACCCCTGCAATTATAAATATTCAGATTCCAAGGTCACATAGCTGCAAGGGCAAAGGAACACATTATCTTACCTAACTGTCTTCTAATTTCATCAAAACACTGGCACACCAAATCAGTCTCAGTGTAAGTAAAAGGAATAAACCTTCCACCCTGCTCACATGTACTACCAAGGGAAAACACTACTAATGTAATTTTTTCAACAAAAGCACATGAATGGGATCACATAACATTTAAATAAACACCGCTATAAATTGTTAGGTTTCTACTATAGGTTAATTCTACAGTGTATATTTTAAAGAAGAAAGAATGCTATCCAATAGTTTCAGTTTTAGTGAACTCAGCATTGCTGTTTGTTCAAGTGAACAGATCATTATAAAATTTCAGAATTTTTGAAGTCAGGAGACAATGTAGTTTACAGGCGCATTTATTTTAAGCAGTTCTTTACCATTGTCTGGAGAGAATTATTTGAAAATGTATGAAACAATGGTTCATTCCCTCCATGAAAGGTGAAATCAGCCTTAAACAGTTACAGCAGCTGATCTGTCATCTTTTGATATGAGTTACATCATTCATATTATGTCTGTGACAAAGAACAAATAAATGTTTCAAGCATATTTTAAAAGTGCAATAGCTTTTTATTAACATATGCTCTGGGATGGAAGGCATTTAAATTAAGTTCCCAGGAAATGTCTTGCTCAATGTTTCACATTTGATTTGCTTGGTGGTTTGGGATGTAGGTTTAAATGCCATAAATCATTCAGAACAATATCTATAAATGCTTTGCATTTATTAAGTAAAATTAATTATTATTCCCAAGGCAAGTGACTTAGTGCAGTACTTTTGAAATATGATATTATTCAGCTCTATAATTTATGAATTCATCATAAAGAAAATAAAAATCTTAAAGATTAGCAACTATCCACTGAGAAGATTTTATTGATACTGAACATTAATAATGTCACAGAAAAGCAAAATAAACAGAGCCTCAGTTAGTAGAGTAAAACAATAAAACAGATATGTCAATATGACACTATATCTTTATTACAGTATAGCTTGGTGAACAGCAAGGAGATTTATATATTACTGAATATATATTTGGGACATCTGTCAAGCAGCCCAAATGCTAAATTTGTCTCAAAAATGTCAGGTTTCAAATTATAAATAAATAAGGTCTGAATCATGAGAAGACAAAGTACTTTTCTCAAAAGCGTTGAAACCCTTCTTAATATGTGCAAGATTGCAGCTATTGTACGTTAGTTAAAATAGCACTTTGCATTAGGAAACCTAGTGAATATAGTTTTTGCTTGATCTTATAATGACATTTATTTGAACAGTCAAATGTTAAACTTAAGGAATGCAGGCAAAGAACATTTTTAATGGTATGAAAACTGCCATATGAAGGTACAATATGAACTAAAACTCACTGTGTCAAATCATGTTATTAGCTATATTTGACACTACATTCTCCAAGATGCAGAAACTTCTGAGGTGTTACAGGGAGGGTATCTTTACAGCTGGTGGTGTTTGCAGATCCTCCTCACAGTGTTTTCAAATGTCACTTTGAAATGTCTGATATTGTCCAAAATGGCAATCAAAACTGTGTACCTCATATTGGTATTATAACTCTAACTGGTGTGAGGGACAAAGATTCATCTAGTGCATGAATCATCAAATATTGTGATTAACTGAGCTTGGCATTGCATAGAGATATTTTTCTTTCAAAGTATAGCTAATGGATGGCAGATTATGTTAAGTTCAAGAGGCCAGAAATAAAAACCTTGCTTGGGGCATGTGGGGACCTTTGCAACTTCACCAGGAAAGCAAATCAAGAAAGTTTGTGAATGTCATTTTTGTCTGTTTTCATTTGAAATAGAGTTCAAAGTAATTTCATTTTACACTGCTACCCTAAAATCATTTTAGATTATATTCGGTGGTCAGAAGTATTCATTGATTGTATTGAAGGAGTTCTGTTAAAATTTGTAACCTATGCAATATTATAATGTGTACTTTTTACACAGTAGAACTAAAACAAAAAGTACACATATTTTTATGCACCCCACATTCTTAATATATATACTACCTCTGAGGCTCTAGGTATTTCAATGTTTGATCCACTTTAAGATGTATACCTTAAAATCTCTGCATTTTGTATATTTTGCTTATTTCTAAATTTTGGAGTTTCAAAACTTCGAATTTCTTATGAAAGCAGTTTTGAAACTTTGAAATGTAAATAAAAAAATAAAATAAAAACAACAAAAAAAATTATGTTTTTGCAGGGGGGCTGCACCCCCACACCCCCTGCTAATTAAATATACCAACTCTGAGATTGTACTACAGTGAGGAAAATATACCGTTCCGCACTGTATGGAGATCTCCATTTAAATGGTTCAAAGTTTCAGAACTTCAAAATTTAGAATTAGACCCATTTTGCTTTAGCCGCCAATGCTTTTTTATTTCACAAAATATGGTTTGTGTATTTATTTAATTTTCAGCTCAATCATCAGAGCAAATTTTCACAGTCATCTGTTAAAATTGGTTTTATATTTCTACTATAATTTGTATTGCTTTTGCTACATTCTCATAGGAGACTCCCAAAATTGGGTTTACTTAATTCTGCTGGTGTTGATCTTAAAGATTCTGGCCTGCTGAGTATTCTACCCCCAATATAACAAAAGTATGCAAAAAGCATTGAAATATAGCAGCCCATTAACTGCAATATAGGGGCATCTGCCTCATAACCCCAATCTTTATGTATAGCATCACCAAGATCACATTGACTTGGATTCAGTTGAAATACATTTACTCCATTTGCTTTCAGTCTGTCCAACCTCAGATGTAGTATATCTATAACCTAGGAGTGCAGGGGGATGCAGGAGATCACAACCTCTACAATAAAGTATTTATATTAACATTCTGCTTAACCTGGAAACAAAAGCGGGTAATTTTAGAAAATACAGGATTTAACATGCCACAGTGATCTACCAAGCAGCAGTAAGACTGCTCATGGTAGATCATGTGTGATACATTAACATCCAATAACATGAACTAGACTCATACAAACAAATCATATACACAGATGAATTTACTAATTTCTGTAAATATGAAAGATGGGAAATTATCTAGGACTAAAGCCTGAGATATCCCACTGTACACTGATTTTAGTATGACTACTCTAAAAACTTTGTTCTCCAAGCACCTTTTTAATTATCCTAGTTTCATTTAATTTATAAAACAGTCAGCAATATCCAGTGATAAAGTGAATCAAATAGCTTTGTTACTGTATGAAAAATCACAGTAGTGCTCAGCTCCCTGACAAGTCATTGTATTTTCTTCATACAACTATAATCATAAATGACTGCTACCTCCCCAACAGCACATAGGAGTGAAAAAACTCAGAAAAAACATTTCCCCTACACCTTCCCAATGTCATGTCTGCACCCCCTCACATTGCTTCTTCTTATACATATATATATATATATATATATATATATATATATAGAGAGAGAGAGAGAGAGAGAGAGAGAGAGATATCTAGGGCTATTGAACAAAAGTTCAATAGTCTGAATCCACAATCACCAAACACACTTTAACGAAAGCACTTTCACCAAAAAAGCACTTTTGTTAAAGTGCATTAAAAATAAACAAAAAAAACCCAATAAATCTACTTTTATGCAGGGGGGCAAGTCCCCCTGCACCCCTCATGTGGGGGCTGTGCCCCCCACCCCCCCTATAATATTCTCACTTCGAGATCGCACTACAGTAAGGAAAAGGGAATATTCCCTTATTTGCATGGTAGTACAATCTCCGCAACAGTCATTTCCCCATGACTCCCTCTAGCTGCAGGCATACTTCCACGAAAGTGCTTTTTCGGTAAAAACACTTTCGTGGAAGTATGCCTGGCTGTTTGTGCTTCGGTCAAAAGTTCCAGTTCTGATCCCATATATATATATATATATGGGATTGAGATATATATATATATATATATATATATATGTATACGTGTGTGTGTATATATATATATATATATATATATATATATATATATATACACCAACTACTCTGAGGTCACACAAACATGGGGAAAGGCAAAAGCCAGCTGATCATGCACTAGTGTTCACAAGCATGACTATTCACCACTAAGGTTTAGTAAACAAACTTGTCACCAAGATGGGCTCACAATTATCCATGATCATAAAGTATATCATAAGGTATTTGTTAGAGATAAGACCGCAGTACAGGTGCTGCACTGTTTTATGAACCCATGTCACTGGTCTTTTACAAGGCCATATGGTTCAATGTGCCTTGATCCGTGATGTTTCATTATATGGTGATCTATTACAGCGTGACCCACACCCAGAGAGTCTTCCTTCAAAGACAGCCCTCCTGATGACCAAACTAATGGGTGCTAGAAACCATGCATGACTGAGCTGCTTAGGGCAAGATTCCGTGGCCTGCAATGGAATTTCTGTTTAAACCTCCATCCCCATTGTACTGGGTTGATGTCATAAAGTGGGTGTACAATATCGTTTGAGAGCAACATTCCCATCTCTATGATTATGAAGCATTTGTGTTCCAGATCACAAATGGATAACAGAAAAGTTGATCTGAATGACCCCTATTTATTTTTGGGACATTTTTAGAACAAAGCTATAATAAAGTTGATGTCCACATTTTCTGAGAATGTCTGATTTCAGGAAAAATGATGATGTGTGTTGCATGGTTTCAGCAGTGAATGTATCACTGAATTTATAATATACATTCTGTGAAAATTTTATGACAGCATATGTTTACTTTAGAGATTTTTACTTCTATGAAGTAGAAACAATTGGCAAGAGCAAATATGTTTGTAGATGCTCTGCCCACAGCTACAGGTGTGCTGTAATTTCTGAGCTGTTCACCTGGTAAAGAAGAACATTCATCAACCACATAGTTGGTCTTTGTTAAATAAATTATTGTTTTAATGTAGAGTTTCTGAAAGTTGATAGTGGGTTCCCCATCAAGCTGTTGTTATCTTTCCAAAAGTCTAAAGTGGTTCCTAGTGGACATGATTACTTTTGCTTCAGAAAACATACTTTTCCATAAGTGTAACTTTTGACCAATTTTCTGATTTCATTAGGTCATATTGCTGATAAGTCACCAGTAGATTTGCTAAACTAACACATTTTCTATGCTGTTTTCCTAAGTGCCTTTGAAGGAAAAGATGATTTAAAAAAGTTATAAAATTTTCCCCAAAAAACCTTCCCAAAAAAAAATTTTTTAAAAAAAAACCCAATTTTTTTTCCCCCGTCCTTTTTCGGGCCCGTTTTCCCCCCTTTTTTTTTTTAAAGGGGGTTTTAAAGGGGTTCCCAAACCGGGCCTTTAAAACACCCCCTGCCCCTAGGGGACCAAAAATGGTTTTTAAAAATTGGGTTGGGGTTTTGTTTAAATTTTTATTTTTTTAAAAAGGAATTTTAAAATTTAAAATGTTGAATTTTTTAAATAAAAAAAAAAATTTTTCCCAAACTTTTTTCTTTTGAAAAGGGGATAAATTTTAAATTTTTTAAAATTTATTTCAAAAAAAGGAGTCTGGGGGCCCGGGGTTTAAATTTTTTTAATTTTTAAAATTTTTTTGGGGCTTTTTTCCCGGGGAAAAAAAAGGGTATTGGTTTTCTGGCCCCCTATTTTGTATCTTGGGGACCCCCGGGGGATTTCCCTTCCCCCGGGCCCGTTAAAAAAAATTTTTTTAAAATTTTAAAATTTTTTGGGGGTTCCCCAAAAATTTTTTCCCCCCCTTAAATTTTTAGGGGTGGGTTTTTTTAAAAAAACAATTTTTGTTTAACCTTTTTAAACCAAATTTTTTTAAAAAATTTTTTTAAATTTTTTTTTTAAAAAAATTATGTTTTAAGTTTTTTTTATTTTTTAATTTTTGTGTTTTTTTAAATTTAAAACTGTTTTTAAAAAAATTTTGCTTTTTTAATTTAAAATTTTTTAGCAATTAAAAAAATTTTTTTCCCCTAATTTTTTATGGGGGTTTAAATAGAAGGGCCCCTTTAAAAAAGGCCCCTTTTAAAAATTTTGGGGAAGGGAAATTTTTCCTTCAGTGGTTTTTTTTTATTTCTCCTGGGGAAGAATTTTTCATAATTTATTTATTTGGGAAATTTCCCCAATTAAATTGTTTAAAGCAATCAGTTGTATACCAATTCCTTTACTTGTTGGATTTTTGCGGGATTTTAAATTTGGAATCAGGTTTTTCTTTTTATACTATTATTCCCCCAAATTTACAAAAAGTTTAAAAAAATAATTTCCCCAAAACTATCAAAATCTTCCCCCCCAGGGTTTTTTTGCCTATTTTTGAAGTTAAATAATTATAAGACTAGAAGGAATTATTCTTTAAAATAGCCTTAATTTTAGTGTTTCAAAATTTTTTTAAAAGGGTTTTTTTTGGTAATTTTTTTTTTTTTCTTGGAAATTTTTTGAGGTTTTATTATCATTTTAAATTTAAAATAAGGGTTTTCAACAAGTTTTGGTAAACAAAATTCATAAGAAGTTTGCTTTGAATTTACATGGTTTTTTGGCGTGTGGACCAAAAATTTTTTTGATCGATCTCCCAAAGGATTCTTGGTTGGCCCTTTTGTCCCATTTTGTGAAAAAAATAGTTAAATTTTTTTTCTGGGCCGTGATAGTGTTCCATGGCATTTTTTATAAATCCCGGAACCCCGGGGGGGAAAATTCTTAGAATGTTCCCCGAAATTGGGTAGTTAATCACCAATTTGAGGGGGAATACATTTTTTAAAATGTTTCGGAACTTTGGGTTTCCCCTTTTTGAAGGGGCCCCGAGCTGAAATTTTTAGAAAATTTCCTTTTGTTGATGGAAAGGTTTGAAAAAGGGTTCCCAACCTGGAATTGGGTTTTTTTATGATATGACACCCCCTTTTTGGTTTCCGGTTTGGGGAAAAATATGATTTAAAACCCAAAATTCGTTTCTGGCCTTTACCAGGGTTTTTTTAAAACAACCTTTTAAGCCCCTACTAAACCCTTATCCTTCATTTTAGTTTTGTTTTTTGGGATTGAAAGAAATTTCCCCCATTTTTCCCTTTTTTTTTTTTGGGGGGTTTTTTTAGAATTTTGGCCCTTTTTAAAAAGCACTATGCGAGTTGCCTATCCTCCCGGGGTGAAGGTAAACCTCCCCGGGGCCCGGGTTTAAATTCATGGCAGCAGAATGGATCCCCCTTTTAAAGCCCCGACATTCCTTGAAATACCCTTATATTGGGCATATTCTTGGTGGGAAAACTGCTAGGGTTTGGGGCATAGCCTGGGCCATAACAAAGGTTTATGTTTTTTTTGTAGTAGGGAGGTCTCTGGGTTAACCAGATAAAAAGGCATTTTTATTGGTGGGTAAATCTTGGTTTTGGGGGATTCTAGGCCCCCACATTATTATTCCCCGTTACCTGGGGGGGGACTCAGGTTCTAATGGAGTTTAAATTGTTTTGGGTTTATTTGGCCCTTAAGGGTTATCTTTGAATGTTTTTGGGAGGTTGCTTTTGCTTGGGGGGGGTTTTAGGCCCCCTTTTTAGGAAATTTTTTAACCCCCAGTTTTTTTTGTGTTTTTTTATGGGGTTTATTAGGGGGGAGGGGTTTGGTAAAAAACCCATTTATGTATTTTTTTTTTGGGGGGGGGGGGGCTTTTGGTTTTGTGGGGGGTTTTTTGGTGTTTTTTTTGGGGGGGGGGTTTTTTTTTTTTTTCCTCCCTGGGTTTTTTTGGGTTTCCTTTTCCCCCAGTTTTTTTTCCCCTGGAGTTTTAGAAGAAAAAAAAAAACTCCCTTTTTTTTTAAAAAAAAAAAAATTTTTTTTTTTTTCTAAATAAAAAAATTTTTTTCCCACACCCAGAGAGTCTTCCTTCAAAGACAGCCCTCCTGATGACCAAACTAATGGGTGCTAGAAACCATGCATGACTGAGCTGCTTAGGGCAAGATTCCGTGGCCTGCAATGGAATTTCTGTTTAAATCTCCATCCCCATTGTACTGGGTTGATGTCATAAAGTGGGTGTACAATATCATTTGAGAGCAACATTCCCATCTCTATTATTATGAAGCATTTGTGTTCCAGATCACAAATGGATAACAGAAAAGTTGATCTGAATGACTCCTATTTATTTTTGGGACATTTTTAGAACAAAGCTATAATAAAGTTGATATCCACATTTTCTGAGAATGTCTGATTTCAGGAAAAATGATGATGTGTGTTGCATGGTTTCAGCAGTGAATGTATCACTGAATTTATAATATACATTATGTGAAAATTTTATGACAACATATGTTTACTTTAGAGATTTTTACTTCTATGAAGTAGAAACAATTGGCAAGAGCAAATATGTTTGTATATGTTCTGCCCACAGTTACAGGTGTGCTGTAATTTCTGAGCTGTTCACCTGGGAAAGAAGAACATTCATCAACCACATAGTTGGTCTTTGTTAAATAAATTATTGTTTTAATGTAGAGTTTCTGAAAGTTGATAGTGGGTTTCCCATCAAGCTGTTGTTATCTTTCCAAAAGTCTAAAGTGTTTCCTAGTGGACATGATTACTTTTGCTTCAGAAAACATATTTTTCCATAAGTGTAATCTCTTTGACCAATTTTCTGATTAAGTCATATTGCTGATAAGTCACCAGTAGATTTGCTAAACTAACACATTTTCTATGCTGTTTTCCTAAGTGCCATTTTTTATTTTTATTTTTGCATTAAGCTTGATTGATTGTATGACTTTTGCTGTTTTCCTTCTGAATGACTTTATAAAGGCTATTTTGAGATATTTAATAAGTATTAAAGGGACATGCTGCAGTTTGTCCTGCAGTATACACCCAGTCAATAGTTGGAAGTGCATGTCAAAGATGCACTTGCTGATTGCATGTTCTTTCCCTATACCAGATGATATTGTATGGGGGCTTATTTTTTATTAGAGAAAATAGAAGGCACACAGTAGTCATCACTGAAAATAAGGCTTCTACCATTATAGGGTGACATCTGTCAAGGTAGTTAATGGACAGAGTTTCTTCCTTTCAGTGGTTCAGTCTGGTGTGTTTATTTGCAATCTAGGCAAAGAATTTCATTGCAGTACAGTTTATTGTATTGTGCTTAAGTTTCCACCAATAATTAAAATTGGTTTTACAAATTGCAATGCAGTTCTTCCGGTATGGCCGAATGTCTCCATTTACTTTGCTTGTGGAATTTGCAGAAGGTGCAGGTAGCTGATAAACTAGGACAACTCAGATTTGCACTTTGTTGTTATAATTCACTCATACACTAGCCATTGTGTTTACAATAACTCAGATGTCTGAAACAATCAATAGTTATGCAGCCTATAATCTTTCTGATAAAAAGTAACCTTCACCCCCACACACCAGCACAATGGTTACTTTTGGCTATTGACTTTGAAGCTTAAAATAATTATAAAGACTAGGAAGAGGGATTATATCTTAAAAGTTTAGCCAAAAATATAAATTTCTCAGTGTTTCTATTTATTCTGCTAAATCCATATTTCTGGGTATATAAGTGTTGACTCTGGCTATATATAAACTTTTATTTTTTGTCTTGCAGCTTGATTTTCTAGAGGTTTTATTATCCATTATTTAATATACATAATAACACCGCTCATAGGCAAGCAAATGTTTTTTGGCTCAAAACAAAATTCAATAAAGAAGTCTTGCTGTTGACACTGTTGGACAGTGGCATAATTTGCCCACTACCACATGACTTTTGCTTGTGACTGGAGGCCACAAAAGTATTTGCTCATCTGTTCTGAATGTTTATGCTCTTGCTTCCAAGTTAAGTTGTGCCATTTTTGGTTGTATTTCTAAATAGGTCATGGGTCTATGAATCTGTGCCTGTATAGGAGTTGTTTCCACTGACATCTTTAGTCAAATGACTAGAAACCATCAGGTAAGCATTGACTGCTTCTTTGTTTCATCACTTCAGCATGTGCCAGAAATTGGATGTCAGCTAACAAACATTTGAAAAAAAAAAACAGAAACTTCAACATCTTGTTGTAAAGGTGTTCTCTGGAACTTGCTCCTCATCAAAGCTAAGCACTCTGCAGACTGAAGTCTTTTGAGATTAAAACTTCTCACATATTCTTGTTGATGAAATGGTTTGAAAACAAGGTGCAACTTAAGATGTGCCAATATGTTATTAGTTTGCTGACTGCACAGGGTTCTTAGTTTAACTGATCATTAACCTTGCAAAATGTGGGGGAAATAATTGCATTAACTGTCTTATATTCTAAGATATTACTGTTTGACTTTTCACATGTATTGCTTCTAAAACATTATCCTTTGGCAAGAACCTATACTATCTACATTATCTCTTCATTTTACTGTTTTGTTTTACTGCTATTTGAATAAGAATTTTGTATACCAATATTTTGTCACTTTGTTTGTCTTATTGCTACTTGTTTTAGAATTTTGGCTTTCAAGTGAAAAAACAACTGTCTTATTTTCATCTGGAGGTGGGGCTTATCTCCTTGGACTGGAAAATGGATTTAGCTTAACTGAGCAAGCATGTGAACAGAACGATAATGAATTAGTTATCATTTGGGTTCATGCAGAGAAGTGTATTTCCCAGTCTATGCGCAGACCATTTTCCTGTGCCAAAATACCCACAAACTGTAATATTGTCCATATGCTCATAGGTCTGGACAACATGCTTAAGGCCTACTAGTCAGTGACCCATATAGCATATTGGAAATTATGGGTGTCCATGTAGTAGTGATGCAGATCCTTCTTGGGGGTATAGACTAAGAGATTTTAACTTAGAGGGGCATTTTATTCAATAGGTGGGGTAGTCTTGAGGTATGAAGTTGTCATGTCTCATGATAACTTTACATTAATTTTTATTGAGGCTGAGTTTACCATTAGTTTCAGGTCACTGCAGGGGTATTCTAAATGGAGGTTTTCAAAATTTGTGGAGATTTTATCAGGCTTAGGTTTCATCTAAGAAAATGATAATATCCAGAGAAGAGAGGAAGTTGCTTCATCCATTGGCTGTAGGACTAGCCTTGAAGCCCTTCAGTTTTTTTTTTCCTGAGGAGTTTTTGTACCTTCTCCAGTTTCATTAGATTGTGTATGACTAGATTCCAGAACAGGATACAATACTCTTTCACTGGTCTGTCAAGACCTGTACAAAGGGGACAACAACCTGCCTTGCATTGCTGTTGACCTCACAAAGAACCAAGTGGGCAAATTCACATGCCTTGCAGATGGTAGCAGTTCAATCCGTATCAAATGACAGATCATCATTTGCAAGAAGTCCAAGGTCTTTACCATTTTTCTCAAAAGGAAATTGTCCCTTAGTCGTATAAAAAGTTGGGAGGAGATTCTTGCCAAATGCCAGAATGCACATCTTTTTTTGTAATTGAAGGCTATGACTATAGTCGGGAACTTTAACATCATATCTTATGATGTAAGAATGGTTGTGATCAATGTCCTAATACATACCACACTGAGATTAGATTATTTCTGCAGATTTGCAATAGGCAAGCAAGAATTACCATCTATAAATATAGCCTGTGCATTGATATCGCCTTTATTTTTTTTTCATTTTAGGTATTGCTACCCCTAGTAGTTTTTCATATATATATATATATATATATATATATATATATATATCTTTAAAAATTCCCAGCATTCTAGCAAACTCAGTAGTCTGAGTCATTTTGGGTTAGTGACCTCATCATAAATAAGACTGTCCAAACTTGCTAATTATGTTTATCTTACCGTTTGAGGAGTGTAATCATATTAGATTCTTAATTTTCAGAACAAGTTAAGATCTGTTTCTAGAATCACAACACAACAAAAAATAACTCAGGGAAGTTAAGTAGTCTTGAAATTGTTATAGTTTGACTGCATTTAGTAATTTACCAAATAAACACAGTATATTTTAATTCTCACAGTATGTTTTACAGATGGTGAGCACTATACCCTGTGTGTGGCAGAGAGTGCTCATTGCATGTCACTGCAAGTAATACAGCTTATCTTCGAAACTACACAGTGCTAGGAAAAATGAATTGCTTACTTGCTTTTTCAAAAAATAAATGAAGCATTATCCATATTTATAATGTTCTAAGTCTCTGGACTAAGAACACACTAGTAGCAGGGCATGCCGGTTACTTTGTGCCTTGCCTTTGTTCTAATCAAATTACAGAGTTTTTGTTATTTTGCAGTATGGAGATGTAGCATCACCTGCAATTCTGCCTTGTTTTACTTCTGATATAAGGAAAACAACTATCTAATAAATGTAGAGTGGCACCATAGAATTGCTGACTTCATTATGCCCATATCTGACCATTGGTGAAATGAAGTTCACCACTGTATTCCTGTTCATAGAGTTAATTAATTAAGTTAATGAGTTTTTCTTTAAATGGTTAAATGGTGCATAACACATTGTGCTGCTGATATAAGAAACAGATGCTGAATTAGTAAACAGACTGCAAGACATCAGCTCAACTGAGAAGCAACAGCATTATAAACCATTGAATTGTGCAATACTGTTTGCTGGTTACAGTAAACAAAGGAATAATGTAAATAAATAGTGGACAGTGGTTTAAAATACATTAGGTAATTAATACCTATCCTGAGTTGGATGGCACACTTCCTTTTACCTGAGGACTATCTTGCTAGACAGCTTTCACCTGAGCTAAATTTCTGAGGATACAGTTTCACAAACTAGTAAACACAAAAAGGGGAGAGAAGCCTGGGAAAGGAGCCTAAGAACCAAAGCAAGCCTACAGCTGCCTGAGTACTGTGATAGGTGTTTTTAAGACAGCCTGCTTTGTGTTCACACTGTCTTGCGTTTTCTTTGGTACAGTTTCACAAATTACTTGTAAACTAATATATGTATCTCAAAAATGATAAAAGTCACAGAAAGTTAAATGCAAAAGTTTTTCAGTACACAGTGCTCTTCACAATGATGATAATAATGTCAACCAGATACAATGGAAATTTCATATTGAGCAAATAGTTAAATAATATGATTATAATATTGGTATTATGCAAACAGCTATTAAAATCTCTTTATCCATAGCAGATAGAGTGAACTATCAGTGTGACTTTTCTTACTGCAGAAGTCATCTTCAGTTTGTTGCACAGCAGTTTTGTAAATATCATTCCATCTTTGACATATTTGCATAATTTTTGATAGTTATACTTGAATTCATCCCAGTATAGCAGCACCATTAAAGGCACTTGCAGAGGAAGTCACACAGACTGGCAACCCTTCAACCTAAAATTGAGAAAAAAAAACTGCAGCAAGTTCCTTGCTATAACCATAGCAAACAGTTTGTAACAGATGTTAACATACTAAACTGCACACTTATTTATACTTTGTTGAATGGCTTAGTCCCACTAGGCTAATGGCTTCTTTTCAGGGGAGACCTGAGGTGGTATTTATACTACCAGGTAAAATTTGGCCAGGGAATTGGGGAACTTCCCCTACTCTTTTCAATAGGTACTATGGGTTGTTTTACATCCCCCAGAGCTACCAGCAACTGAAGCAGATGAAGCCATGATTTAATGTCTCATATGAAGGATGGCAAAGTCAGGTTTACAGCATCCCCTTATGCGAAATTGTAGTGTCAGCAAACGATCTACCAGATGTGGGAACAGAACCCATGGCCTTCTGCACAGTCAAGTATGTTACCTGTTGTGCCACTGACACTACAAATGCAATGTTAGTCTTCATTGTAGAAGTCACATTATCACCTGCAACTTCTTAGATGAATCATGACTGTACTTGCAACCCACCATCAGTTGCCGATTTTATCCCCTAACAGCTTGGTCCCTGTGCATCTATCCCTTCACATTGTCCTAGTCACAATTCTGATTTTAAGTTAGAGCTGCAAAGGACACAATTCCCTGTATAGAGTGGGGTTCAGAACTTTATTTCCCACAGAAAGCTTTTCTTTTCTTTCCAAAAAAATGTACCAACCCACTCACCTTAGCTCATCTGAATATACATAGTATTTGCAACAAAATTGCTCAACTCCATGCACTCCTCGATGTCAACCAATTTGATATCCTATGCCTATCAGAAACATGGCTAAAACCTTCTATTAAAGACAATGAAATCACCCCACCAGGATATAATATCATAAGACTTGACCACCCAACAAAAAAGGGAGGAGGTGTTGCAATTCTTTATAAATCACAGCTACAAATCACCACTACAAACCTGAACCTCCCCTTAGTCAATAATGCCGAACTAATATGTTCTAAACTCCAACTAAACAAAAGCAAAACTATTTATATAATTTGTATATATCTCCCCCCAGGAAATAACATTAACGCTCTTGAGTCCATCCTTAGTTGGCTCTCTTCTAATGTTCCACAAGAAACATTAATCCTAGGTGACCTAAACATTGATTGGAATTCTTGCAACAACTCAAACCCTTCCTTCCACATTAACCTACATGGCTTCTCTCAACTTATATCAGGCCCTACCAGAACTAATAAAATCAATAATAATGAAACCACATTAGACTGGATACTTACAAACACTCTCCAACAAACCTATAACTCTGGCACCCTACCAGATGACCTAAGTGATCACTCATTAACTTATATTATTAGAAAAAAAAGCAACATAAATTTTCCAGCCACTTTACGAACATTACTTTCAAAAAAGCAATTTAACTCAGAACTTTTTCTAACAGAACTAAAGCAATGTAACTGGATCCCTCTAAAGATACTCCCTCTTAACAATGCAGTACAATACTTCACCTCCACGTTCTTATCTATTCTAGATCAGCACGGATCCCCTTCAGTTAACCGAAATGCCAAACAAACAAAACAACCGAGATCCATCAGCATGCACCAACTCGCACTATTAGAACCAAAATCAAACCAGCCCCCTGGCTAAGCAACAATACTAGACAAAAAAATCATTACCAGAAACAAAGCCTGGACTAAATGGCGTACTACCAAGTCCCAAGCTGACCATCAAACCTTCAGAGAATGTAGAAACAACACAAAAAAAGCCATACTGTTAGACAAAAAGAACTACTACCTTCATTTACAACAAACATCCAATAAGGAACCAAAAACATTCTGGTCC
This sequence comes from Protopterus annectens, assembly GCF_019279795.1. Lineage (NCBI taxonomy): Eukaryota > Metazoa > Chordata > Ceratodontiformes > Protopteridae > Protopterus > Protopterus annectens. The sequence goes on along the minus strand of NC_056735.1, from coordinate 523,381,966 downwards.
ACCATCAATAATCTTCTATCCCCAGGCCAATCTATTACACCCAACCCACAACACTCTAACCCTGACAACCCTATACAAACAGCAAATGCCTTTAACTCCTTCTTCACTAATACTATACAAAATCTTGCAAATCATCTATCTCCCGATACCTCAAAGATACTTTCTTCTTCTGTAAATATGCCCTGCTCATTTCACTTTCTTACTATTGCTACATCATATATCTCTTCCTTGCTACAAAAACTTAAACCTACCACCCCCTCCGCAGACAAACTCCCTGCCGAGTTCCTGCAAATAGGAGCTAAAGCCATTGGGTATCCCATTTCTATAATAATAAACAGATCCATCAATGAAAAAATTGTCCCTGAAATCTGGAAAATATCTAACATTATCCCACTACATAAAGGAGGAAACTCTAATGAAAATTATGGAAAAATGTATCCATAAACAACTCCTAAACCATCTTCTCCAACACAACCTACTTGCCAACTGTCAGCATGGTTTCAGACCTTCACAAAGTATTACCACTGCACTGCTCTCTTTCACTAATACCATAAACTCTAACCGCAACAAAAACAGTCTCTCTTCAGCACTATTCATAGACTTATCCAAAGCCTTTGACATGGTGAATCACCAACTACTCTTGCACATTCTCTTCTCTCTCACACTTGATCCCCACAGCATAACTTGGTTTAAATCTTACCTTGAAAACCACCCACAAGCAGTACTCTGGAAAAATTCACCATCTGACCACCTTCCTATCTCTCTAGGTGTGCCACAAGGCTCCATCTTAGGACCACTTCTATTTTCCATCTTTATCAAGCTATCTATCCCTCATACTACCTGTATTCAATATGCAGATGACTCCACTATAATCTGCACAGCTACCTCTCAAACTGAACTTCAGACTCTTACCCAAAAAGCCTTTAGCACAGTAGAACAATGGTTCTCACAATGCTGCCTTCTACTCAACCCCAAGAAAACTAAGCTACTACTCTTTTCACCAACACGAAATCACACCCCCCTAAATTTCACTATTACTTCCAATAACAGTACTAGTATTTCTCCGGACACCACCACAAAATTATTAGGAATTACTATAGACAATAATCTTAATTTTGAAAATCACATTAACTCTACCATAAAATCTGTGAACAAAAAATAGGAAGCTTATACAAAATCAAACCCTTTCTTACTCCAGCTACTAGAATTACCCTAGCCAGAACTCATCTGATCTCTACTTTACTTTATGCATGCCCTATTTATACCAATCTCTCAAAAAAAATCTCAATAAACTAGTTATATGCTACAATAACATTGCTAGATTTGCTACCGGATCCCCATTCAGGACCCATCATTGCCTTAATCTAAAACAACTAGGTTGGCTTGAACTTCCCAATCAGATTCAACTACAACAACTTATAATTGCTCACAAAACCCTGTACTAACCCACTAAAACTCCAATACTCAATAGCCTTATTACCCCTTATTATAACCTTAAACATCTACGGTCTTCTAAAAAAACTTTTGATCAACACCACTATACTCAATAACTCTGCAGGAGACTGCTTGTTCTCCAACTCGGTAGGAAAAGTATGGAATAAATTAACCTCAGACATCTCATCTGTGACTTCTCTCCCTCTTTTAAAAAAAATCTCAAAAAGTATCTCAATAAAAAATGGCTATGCCCCTGCACTAACCCAGACTAACCCTGCTTTTCTTTCCCTGTCTTCCTTCCTTCCCCTTTTACCCAATTACATCCAATAACTCAGTAGGGGACTCTCAGCTGCCCAACTTTACACTAAGATTTGAAATAAAAGACCCACTGCCTACTTCCCCTTAATGTCTCTCCCTCTCCTTCATAAGAGTATCCTTGTCTCTCTTTCATAACAGTAACTATTCTACTTCCTCTATGAAAATAATCTAATCCTTAAACTCAACATATACTATCTCTGATACCTTTCCCATCTTTCCTTCTTTTCTGTTCACACTTATTATCATTTCATATAATATGTTTTTTATAAAGAGGATTGTGCTAAGCACATCACACAGTAAGTGATTTTCTATATTTCACATGTGTGTAAAGAGTATTGTAAGTAATCTCTCAAAAAAAAAAAAATTTGCTGTTACCATTATATCTGCTATTCTTTTTATTGTTACACTTTATTAATAGATGTACTAATAATTTGGAGCTTTTCTCCCCGAGCCTCTACTGAAAATGGACATATATCCAGCTAGACTAGCCCGGTCAACAAATGTAAAATAAATAATAAATAAAATTTTAACTCCAGTGCAAATGCCATTCATAAAGATTCACATTCATATCTATTTTTGATGGAACCATTTTGCAACTCAGATCCATGGGAAACATTATTTGTCAGAGCTTTGCAGTGCAATCAAGCTTTTGGAGAATGCTTTTTGCCTCTTTCCTATTTTATTTTCTTATGTAGTTCAGCCACGATTTGCACTGACTTTAATACAGATTATCACTTTTATCTGCAGAGCCATACGTCTCCATCCAGATACTCTGTATGGTACAATGACTGAAGGCTTGATAAAATCAATTGACCACTCCTTGTAATTTTTCATTGCTAACAATAGAGTCCACAAATACAACCTTTTGGTTTGGTTTTACAGACAGTTTTTAATGCAAATGTACTACCCTGGTACACAGTCTGAATATGTATACATTTTTTTATTAATCTTTTGTGTGGGGCAGTGTCTAAGACCTTGTTTAAATTTGTGTTAAATTTTAAGAATCAGCAATACTATCAGATGAAATGGCATTTTTTTACACACAGTAAATAAAATGCAAACATTTCTTTTCTGACAAAAAAATCACTGGTTGATTTAAAACAGACTTTTATGGAAAATAATCAAGCACTGGAACTTTTTTTTTTTTTTATGGCAATATTATGTGGTAAATTTTATCAAAGGATTCAGAAAGGCTAATATTGATGTTTCCCATTTACAGTAAGCCCTTCTGATTTTTAATGCAAAACACAAACCAGGAACCAGGAACAACAAATACAGACAATCCAAAAACTGAAGGTACTGAAGACACCAGCGAGCCAGCGAGAAGTTTAAAAATGTATTAGTAATGAGGCAGCAAGATTAAGTGCTTTTTTCAGTCTATAGCCAAGACTACATCAGAATCTAAAAATTCAACAAACTCTACAATACTTAAATAGTAAAAAATGACATGATCACCACATCAGTTAACAACAGAAGCAAATTTGTTAACCCTATGTCATCAAATACAAAAGAAGGTAGTTGTTAAAACATAAGGTGCAGGGTTTACACTTTGTATGATGTTAAACGCAGTACACTACTGATTGAAATACATTAAGGCCAGGGGGCACACAAGCATTCAACCTTAGTTGCCACGTCATTTCTCTATATTAGATAAAATCTCCCCATGACCCTCCCCTCATATTCTGGGCTACAAAATCCAATCCAAAAAATAAAAAGGAACGATCAGGGTGTGTTTCCACATGCTTGTATAAAGAGTTTTTAAAATTCTTATTCCTTATATCTAGATTGTGCTCATAAATACGCTCTTCAAATTTCTGTTTGTTTTTTCCCACATAAACATACAACATTGAACACACTTTGCCGCATATACTAAACCCATTGAATTACAAGTGCAGTGGAATGAAGTAACCGACTTGTGGGTCCCTACCACTAGTGTGTTACCCTCAAAAATAAATTTGCATTGGTTGCAGAGTCCACACTTGTAGGTTCTCCACCTCTTGGCTGAATTTGAAGCCAGTTTTTCACTGCCTTCCCACATTTTTTTCAAGTTCTTCCCTGTCATATATACTATACATGGTCTATCACCAAACTTCTCAATGTTTCCCATAACAAGAAAATATTTTCTAGTTCTTACATAGTATGTTACCAATTGCATCACTGTCCACAGTGTAAGCTGTGACAAATGCCTTACCATAAATTTTAGTGTTGTTACCTGTAACATATCTGTCATTAACATCCTCTATAATCTGAGTAGTGGAACCCATAAAAAGAGGTTGGATGGTGCCTTCTAACCTTTTAGTATTAATCTCACTACAAATACTAACAATCAATTGCAACAGATACCCTCTTGCCTAGAACATGTCAAGAAGATTGTTGCTTTTTTGCTCAAACATATTGTCATCAGAAATCATTTTAGCCAGACGAATAACTTTTCCCTTTACCACCCCTTTCTTAACATGCCAAGGGTGGCAACATGTGTAATGCAAGAGGGAATTTGAATAGTGGGGTTTCCTATAAATGTTAGTAGTAAGTCTCTCCTTAACATGATCGTTGGCTATTAGCACATCTAGGTAGTTAATGCTCTCACTGCTATAGGCATGAGTAAATTTCAAAAATGAGGTAGTGGAGTTCAAATAGTTTACCAAGCCGGTTGCTTCTGCTTCATTCATTTCCTCTGCTAAAAAAATATCATCCATTTTTAATGCCTGTATTTTTGGGGTACTCAGTATGTACTGTTTTTCCCACTGCACCATGATTATATTAGCATACATGGGGGTGCAAGCCACCCCCATTGCTACACTCCTTTTCTGCTTAAAATACTGTCCTTCAACATAAACAAAGTTGTAGTCTAAAATTATTTCCATCAATGTGACTAAAACTTCAATTTCATCAAAAGAATATGCTCTTAAATCCACTAGAAATTCCCTAAGCCATTCAAGACCCCGTTGTGGGGTATAACATTAAATAAACTAACAGCATCTATTGTTACAAAACATAATGCTTTTGAATAGTTAACTCCCCAAAGTTTTGTCAAAAAATCCCAAGAGTCCTTACAAAGGTGGTGGTATCTTGCTAAACAATTTTTAAGCTTCAAATCCATGCATCTTTCCATAACATGTACCTGGCGTTAACAAGTGGCCTCATAGGAGGATCCCTCTAATCTTTATGAAGCTTTAGAATGCCAAAAATGATTGGCATTATGGGATTTTTCACTTTAAGGAAATTCAGTGTTTCCCCATCTATTTGCCCTTGGTCAAACATGTCTTGTAAGGAAAAATCTATCTTCCAATATGCCACATGATTATAATTTTGTGTAGTTTCTTTATACATATCATCATCAGTAATGTGAACAAACATTTTGTTAAAATAGTCTTGAATATACATTACCACTCCTCCCCTTGTCAGGTTTCATAACCTGCATGTTCTTAACTTGACAAAGCAATGGTAACAATTCATTTTCAGTCACACTCAAGTTGTAAGCATGGACTTTAGTTTTAGTACTAGTATTCAAGTAATTTCTGATTTCAAAATCACATAATTTCTCAAATAAAACTAAAGGAAGAGCAGTGGGTTAAAAGTACTAGTTCTTTTTAACACCTAACTTGCATTTTCCACATTTTCATGGTTAAACATGCATAAAACATTAAGCTTTCTGATAAACAATTTCAAGTCCAACAAAATGCTGTCTGTTTTAGCTCGACAAGTAGGGACAAAAGAGTAGCCTCTACTCGATACTTCAGCATGCTCAGTTTGATCCAAGTTGTCTGTAAAGTTAAGAACATGAAAGTCACCTGTTTTGTTTGAAATTACTATTGGATGTACATTTGAAACATTTTTATCTATCTGTCCATGTTCTGCCATCCATACTGCTTCTGCTGGGGGACCCCTTCAGATGGTTGAACTTTTAAAAGCTCGTCTTTCATATGGCCGAGACCATATGATCGAACTTTTAAAAGTTTGAACGGTCTGAATGGGGATATCCATAGAGCGTGGAACAGGAAGATTTCCCTTTACCACAATGTAGTGCGATCATGGAGTTGGAATATTTAAATAGCGGGGGGTGTGGGGTGCAGGGCGGCTTGCCCCCCTGCTAGCACTGTTTAGTTTTTTTTCTCACATTTTTGAACATTCAAATGTTCCATCATATGGTCTCAGCCATATAAAAGTTCAACATTTGGATGTTTGATTATCAAAAGTAGACCTTCTGCTGGTACCTCTAGTTCCCTTGGTTGTAGGTTTTCCTCTACACATTTACATTGTAGTTCCCTCTGTTCTTCAAATGCTCCAAATATCTCAAGGGCTCCCTCTCTAAAGGGGCGTTGCTGTTGCTGCCAGAATGCATCACTTCCTCCTCATTGCCATGCTGTCTGTCACTAAATGCCTGGTTCTCATTGGTCTTCTGTGGTTGGGGGTAGGCTCAGCCCTCATTGTACTCAGTTCTATTTCTTTCAAGTTTCTTTTCTTTACGTTTAGTAATGTCTCTCACACTGTTGTCAATTTTAGCATACACATTCAAGTATTGTGTTTTATAAGTAGTGAACAGTAAGTCTTTCTTAATCATAGTGTCTAAAGTATTTGCTTCAGCAATGAGCTGCTAAATTTCATGTTGGTTGTGTTTAATTAGCAGCTCCAATAGTTCAACACCTTCATAGGTTCATTGGTAGGTACTAAGCTATTAGCCCTAGGGCCTATATAAGCCTAGTCAAAAAGGTACCCTGACTTTTGCCACCCAAGAAAATTATTTTCCTATGCCCCTGTTGAGCAGAGCCCCAAAGGTGATCCCTGTGGTGAATTTCCTATTCCCCATCCAATCATCAAGAGTTTTCTTGAAGTGTGCTAATGAGGAGCTTTGTTTGATATAGATAGGTAGTTTGTTTGATATAGATAGGTAGTTTGTTCCAGAGTATGGGAAGTCTCTGGGACAGGAATCTATTCCTCCAGCATGTTTATTGTGGTGACAAGGTTTAAAAGTAGGGGTTATTTAAACAAGATAGAATTGATTTATTATCCTATCAAAATCGGGATCATACTAAGTCTGATTTGCTTAGATTGGTAACAACTTATGGGAGGAATACAGTTGGATTTATGAACATTATCCGTAAGCATTGGTATTTGTTAAAATCGGATAATGTCTTAGATAAATATATAGGGGACCGGTGTCACTATTCATTTCGGAAAGGGCAGTTTTTGGGTTCTCTTTTCAGTCATTATAAGAAGGTTTATTATAGAGATACATGTTCTATTACTCAAGCTCATCTTTTTACAGGCCCTTTATTTGGATGCTATCCATGTGGTCATTGCACCTCCTGCCCTAGGGTGTTGAAATGTCGGACCTTTTCCTCACAAAACTGTCCACAAGTTTATGACATATTATGTTTTGCCAATTGCAGTACTTCTTGGGTGATTTATTTGGCCCAGTGCAATTGTCGAGCCTTCTATGTTGGACAAACTTCGTCTTCTCGGTTTTTAAAGTTAGGATAGGGGAACATCTTAGTGATATCAAAAACAAAAAGGGGTCCAGTTCTTTATACAAGCACATTTCCAAACACCCTACGGGCAATTTTTGTTTTATGGTCATTGATCACATTAAGGACAGACATGTACAATCTCATGTTTTACATGATAGGCTCACCTACAAAGAGAAAATGTGGATCATCAAACTAGGGGCTCTATTTTCCATTGGCTTGAATGATCATTTTTGAGGCATCCAATTCAGATGTTTGTTGTTACATTTGGGTTTATATATTAATTTATATATTTGGGGTAATTGTGTTTATTTGTATTACATTTCATGCATTTTTGAACTAGTGCACTATTTTATTGATGCACTAGAGGGCGTTCCATGCTTTCTTTATGAAATTTGTATAAGTTGGAAGACAGCAAGTTAGGTTTTGTCTTCATTTTGTACATCATATTTGGTTGCTGATGAAGGATTTACCGAAACCGGTACAACCATGTTGGTGTACGGTTATGTTATTTTGCTGTCTTGAAGTTGAATATTAAATAACGATTGCTGATTCTAGGAGTTGAGTGCTGCCTATATAAGCCTAGCCAAAAAGGTACCCTGGCTTTGCCACCCAAGAAAATTATTTTCCTGTGCCCCTGTTGAGCAGAGCCCCAAAGGTGATCCCTGTGGTGAATTTGCTATTCCCCATCCAATCATCAAGAGTTTTCTTGAATAGTGCTAATGAAGAGCTTTGTTTGATATAGATAGGTAGTTTTTTTGATATAGATAGGTAGTTTGTTCCAGAGTATGGGAAGTCTCTGGGACAGGAATCTATTCCTCCAGCATGTTTATTGTGGTGACAAGGTTTAGGTCCCTAGAGCATGTAGCTCATACGGATTGGGATTTCTTTAAGTGGGGCATGTCCAACAGCTCTGGGTTTGACATAGCTTTGTATGTTACGCAGAGATTGCCTCTGAGTAGGTGATATGCAAATGAGTAAAGCTGGAGTTTTTTGAGACAGTCTGCATAGGGCATCTATTTTAGGCTGGTAATCCTCTTTGTGAGGTATTTCTGCGGCCTTTCCAGTTGTTGTAGATGTCTTGTAAGGTACATACCAAAAGGGGTGTTGTACTCTATAATGGGTCTAATGAGTGACGTGTAGAGGGGAACAATGACCTCTTTTTTCCTGGATGAGAAACCTTTTTTGATGAGGTGTGCCACATAGAAGGATTTCCTGACTACTGTGGCGATGTGATTTTCAAAGGAGAGACTACTGTCCACCTGTGTCCCATGGTCTTTTATCACACTTTCGGTGTTAAGTAGACTACCACCTATGTGGTAGCTCATGGGTACAGAGTTTTTATCAAAGGGGATGACAGTGCACTTTTTGGCATTGAGCTTGAGGCCATGGCTTTGACACCAGGCATCTGTCTCAGTGAGAACCTTTTGTGGGATGTCCACAATGTTAGGAGTTTCAATTATGGCTCCTAGTTTGCAGTCATCTGCGAACTTCGTTAGCCAAAGATGTTCTGTGTTAGCCTGTACTTCAGAAAAGTAGATACCAAACAGGTGAGGACCCAGGACCGAACCCTGTGATACTCCACTTGTCATTGGTCTGAAGTCAGATTTGGAGTCTGCTACTTTCACAGTGTAGGTTCTGTCAGTGAGGCAGTTGGCAACTCACCTTGCGAAATAGGGATTTAGACCTAGTTCAGTGAGTTTATCTATAATTCCAGAGTGGGGGATGGTGTCAAAAGCCTTGGCGAGATCTAGATAGGCTGTGTGAATCCACCTTACCCTGGTCTACAGCTCTGGTGAGTGTTTCAAAGAAGTCTATCAGGTTTAGGAGACATGACCAGCTTTTTACAAACCCTAACTGGGTGCGTCCAGAGTTTGGAGATTACCAATGGCTTTGTTTATAAGTTCCATGATGATATGTTCCATGGCCTTGCAGACCAGGCTCGTTAGGCTATTGGGGCAATAGTTCCTGGGGTCCATGGTGGCTCCCCCTTTGTGGAGTGGGATAACCGTCTCTCTGCACCATTCAGTGGGCACAAAGCCTGAGGTGAGGCTATGACTGAACATGGTGCTTAGGTGGGGTGCCAGTTCATTCTGTAGTTCATGTAGAATGCAGCCTGGGATGTTGTCAGGTCCCATGGATGCTGTGTTCTTGGCTTTGGACAGTGTGTTTTTTACCTGTGCAGCCTTGATTACAGGAACTTTGAATTCTTCCGGTATAGAGATAGGCCCTTTAGGGGGTGAGAGAGGGGTAAAGTTAGCAGTGAACCTATCCGCCAGAATGTTGGCAATATCAGTTGGTTCTGTATATTTAGTGCCATTGTGCTGTAACCATTGAGATTCTTGACATAGCTATAGAATGTTCCAAAAAAGCCATCAACTCATTGGAATATACACAGCAAAACAACACTTTAATACAAAATAGTAAAAATATAAAACATGTGAACGTTTTCACAGAGTCCTCTCTGCTTCCTCAGACATACTACAGTAACTGCTGCCGATGTTTAAATAATGATACATCTAGGTCATATCCAATCAGTTAACAGCATCTTGATTGAATAAATAAAAGTTAAAGGCATACACTATACAAACACTATATAAACAATCAATCATATAAATAGTGAACTAAAAATATATGTAAAAAACTGTAAAAACATGCTCTATAAAATTAGATAGTGGTAAAACTGTAAAATATATGTACAAATATTAGAAGATGTGACCAAACATAATAATCAATGTTTCAAAGCCCTGTTCCTAAGAAAAGGTTTCAGTGAAACCTTACTATTTAGTCCAGGTGGTTTGTCAGCCTGAAGCCTAATTATCCATTCTTGTTCTGAGGCTTCGGTCTTGTTGTTCATGTTCCCACCTCTTTTATTATCTTGTATGATATGTAACACTAGAAACCTGAAGGTGTGTGTGGCTCCCTCCTTTATAACATGCATCGCTAACACACTTGTCTCTTTTTTATTTTTAATGTCCCTTACATGTTCTAGGACTCTATCTTTGAGTAGCCGATTAGTTTTGCCTACATAGTAGGCTGGGCATTTTGTACAGAAACCAAAGTATACAACATCCTTACTATAACAGCCTGCATAAAAGCATGTATCAATGCTGAACTTTCTAGTTGGGTGTGTATACTGCCCCCACCCCAAATATGAAGGGGCAGGCTATACACCTTCTACATGGAAAGGTACGTAGCCTGTCAGACCTTGCATAGTGGTCTCCATCTAACTTCTTATAGCACAACTGTCTTTTTAATGACATGTTGTTTTTGAAGGTAAACGATGGTGTAGCCCCTATAACAACTTCTAGTTCATCCACATTTAACAATATGTCCCAATTATTTTTAATTATATCACAGACTGTACTGATATAACTTGCAAATGTTAATGGAAAACGTAATACATCATTCTCTGGATTCCTGGTTACTGTGGTACTGGTGGCATAGTTACTTTGGTTATCCTGGTTGGTTCTTGTCCTATCATAATAGGGCTTGTACCTCTCTCTTCTCTCATTCCAAGCCACTTTTATTTGTTTGTCTATATCTCTGGCTTTATATCCCCTTTCAATAAATTCATGTTTTAACAGGGTAAGTGCCTGGGACAAACTATCATCATCATTATATAGCCTCATGCATCTAACTATCTGTCCTTTGATCACGTTGGTTTTAGTGTAGTTAGGATGCATACTACTACTATGTAGAACATTTTTCTTTCTAATGGGTTTCCTGTACATGGAGGTATGAACATAATTGAATCTATCTCTTGTAACTTTTACATCTAGAAACTATATTTCTCTATTTGAGTATTTGTATGTGAAATTCAAAAAGGGGGTAATGGTATTAATGAAATTTAGAAATTGCTGCAAATTATCTTTGTTATCATGCCACAACAGAAAAATATCGTCAACAAAACATTTGTACCATATAATAGATTTAGCAAAAATGTTACCTGTCAAAATATTTTCAGTTTCCCATTGTACAAGTGCTAGGTTGGCGTAGCTATTGGCACAAGCAGTGCACATAGCCACGCCAACCTTCTGTATATAAAACCTGTTGCCAAACACAAAGATATTATTTTCTAGGATGATCTCAAGTAAGGTACAAATAAGTCAAATTTTGGTATTTTCTATCCCTTTTCTATTAAGTAGTTCCCTTACATTGTCTATGCCCCAAGAATGGGGAATAACTGTGAAAAGGGACTCTACATCAAGAGTAACAAGCCAACATTGGTCATCTATACCCTCCAAATGTGCACTAAGGTCTCTCAAAAAATCTTTAGTGTCCAATAAGACAGTAGTACATTCCTTAAGTATAGGATGCAGGTTTTTCTCAACATATATTGACAGTAGTTCTGTCGCCCACTCCCGACTAGATACTATAGGTCGCATGGGTGGGCTTTCTGTGTTTTTATGGAGTTTTGGTAGACCATACATAATTGGAGTCACTGGGTACTCTGTATTGAAATATTCAAAAAGTGGCTCAGAAATCATGCCTGTTATTAACATATCAAACAAAAAACTTGCAGTCTATCTGTAATGGCTTTAACATGAGTTGCAGTAATCTCACAATAAGTATCAGTGTTACTTAAATGTACTAACATACTTGCAATATATTTGTCTCTATCTAAAATAACAAATCCTCCACCTTTATCTGCTGGGCGTATTTCAACACTTTTAAAGCATTTTAAGTCATTTAACGCTTGCTGTTCACATTTAGATGAATTATAAAAAACATTGGTAGCTTCATTACTAAGCACACTTCTTATTTGTTTTTCACACACATCAATGAATAAATCAATCCCAGAATTACTGGGAGGAACAAAAGTACTAGGTTTTTTAAAAACATTATATTCATTGGCTCCACTTTGAAAAATAGTTATTAAAGTCAGTGTCCTGCCAAATAGCTTTAGTTTTTTTAGCACATTCACCAAGTCTACTCTCTGGGCAGGAGCAAAACTCAAACCTCTATTCAAAAAAGTTTTTTGTGCTTCAGTTAAGGAAATGGAGAAAATATTAAAAATCAAATCTATTTGCTTCTCTTCAGGAACTTGTTCTGGTCATCCACACTGTGGGGTCTCCATGTCTTGCCATACTGGGGTCGATTGCGCGACCTCCCTCGTATTGGGAAAGGTTTTTATAGCTATAGAATGCTTTGTGGTTGTCTTTAGAATCAGTGGTGATTTTGTTTTCGTAAATGACTTTGGAGGATTTTATGAGGGATCTCAGCTTCTTACTGAGGCTGACCAGGCAGTTCCTCCAATCATGGGAGTTTACTCTTTTTTGCGACAGTTTCTTTCTTCTGTTGTAGAGTTTGTTTATGGCAGGGGACCACCAGATTGGCTTCCTTTTTTTGGAGCATAGCACCCTGGTTCTGTTAGGGATAGCATGATCTGTGCACTTGTGTAAGTGCTTATAAAGTGCATTTGTGTAGGATTCAGCAGTCGTACCTCTATTGTCCATCTGCATGGGTGTCGTGAAGTTTGCCACTTCTGTCTTAAGAAGTGTGAAGTTGGCTTTGGAGAACTTTTTTACGGTGGTTTCCCTAATGGGGGGTGGGGGCGAGATGTGGATGTCCAGGGTGATTAGCTTGTGGTCAGATATGACCAATGAGGAATTGACCTCTGGTGTGGAACACCGGTTTCCCATGTTGATAATGACCAGGTCTAGGATATTGCTGCCCCTGGTGGGGGTGGGGGAAAGTTGATCCAAGGCATTGGAATTTATGAATTCCAGAAAACATTGAGCAGAAAAGTTGGTACATGAGTAGTTTTCCCAGTTAATGGTGGGGTAGTTGAAATTGCCTATTATGAGGGTGTTGGGTTGTACCCTAATATTTTCCAGTGTATCAAGAAATGAGGAGAGGGAATCCTGGAGCATGGTGGGGGATCTGTAGCAAGTTACAATTTGGATTGCAGTCTTGCCCAGAGTTAGTTGGACTTGGATAATATTGGATACATTATGCTGAGCAACTAGCCTGGAGGTGTGGATATCCTTAATGAATATGGACACACCTCTGCCTTTAGTGTTTTGGTCCAGGTTAGCTGGCCGAAAGGTGTGGTATGAATTATAGCCTGATAATGCGGGGGTGCTTTCTGGAGCCTTGAACCAGGTCTCTGTCACTGCATAGATGTCAATGTTCTCCATTTTAAGGAGTGCCTCGAGTGAATGCATTTTGAGGTTTAGACTTCTAGCATTGAGTAGCATTATCCTCAGATTTTGCTTGCTTGTACCTGTTATGGTGGTGAATTTGTCATTTTTGCCTTGCTTAAAAAAGGCACAATAGTGGTGGCATGAGCCTTAGCTAGTATCCGCAATTCCAAGGGTGACAGGTGCAGGCCATCTCTGACAAAGCATCATGGTCTGTTGATCATGTCATCCCAGGCAGACAGATACTGGATCCCCTTAGAATGACACCAGAAGCTTCACCAATTGTTGAAGTCAATCATTTTGTCCTTGTACTGTGGTATCCTTCTGGGTGACGGCATGATGCTACTCAGGGCTAGGGTCATACCTGGCAGGACTACAAGATCGTTGAGCTCCTCCATGTCTCTTTTCATGTAGTTCAGGGAGGTATGTCTCAGGTCATTCACACCAAGATGGACAATGACAGAGTCATATTTGTACTTGTTGTGGAGTGACCTGAGTGCATGCATTATGTGATGGATCCTGGACCCTGACAGGCAGCTGACAGTAACTTTCTCCTTGTTTAGCCTTTTGAGCGGAACGTCAGTGTGCCTGAGTATAGATTCACCTATGACTAGAGTGTTGAGTACGTTGTTATGCCTTATGGGCTGTGGTTGACAGGCACAATGAGTTTGTGGGCTATGTGTCATTTGGGTTGTATTGGGTAGTGGAGATTGCTTGCGTTTCTGCTTTGGAGGTCTCTGTTGCTTGAGCAGATTTTTATTGAGAGCCTCCATGAATGTAGGTGTGTGTTTTGTGTTTCTATGTGTCTATTTTGATGGTGTAGGTTTTGAGGGACTATGTGATGAGTATGGTGTGATGCAAGTGTCTACCTTCTCCTCTTGACTGTCTAGTCCAGACAGTCTTGGGTGAACAGAGCTTTTCTTCCAGTTAGGCTATATAAGTGCATCTCTCACAGGTTGTAATGTTGGATGGTAGGAGGAGAGGGTTGTCTGTGTGCATGAGGCAATTGCTGCATTATGCCAAGATTTCCAGATTCATCAGGTAGACAAGAGAAAACACTGGGAGCTGACCCTTAGACATGCCTGGATAGCTGCTTATTTATTAAGTACTAAAAATTGTTTCCTCTAGACAAGTGAGGAAAGCTGAGTGCTGTAGCAATTGTAGCTTATTTAGTGCTTACAACAAGTTCTAAACAAGTGCTGAGCTCAAAGAAACAGATATAAGTGCTAAAACTAAAAATCTGGCTAGTTTTAAGGGAAAATTTATAGAGCAGACTTTATGGCACCGGAATAGTTTAACCCTAGCTAAGCGGCGATGCATAAAGTATATATATATATATTTTTTTATATAACAGTAGCAAATGAGCAAACTGATTTAAACAAATTAACCAATTAACCAATAAAAAGCTAAAAACTGAGCCCTGTTCCAGCAGTCTTCAATCACACAAGTTCTAACTGCACACTCCTGCCACTAGGGTGCAGGGGAACTTCTCCAAAAAAGATGGTCTGGATTAGTGCTCAAGTTATACAACCAAAGCTAGATTCAGCTAGTCTAAATTTAGTCTATGCTACAGCAAACAAGGCATACCAATTTCAGAAAGAAACAGTTCAAATAAGCAGACACAATAAGCCTTTAACCAGAAACTCCCAGCTCAGTAGGGCAGAATCACCCTCTCCTCCCACAAGAGTGCAGACCACACCTTCTTAATGTAAAATAACTGGCCTGAAGCCCAAGTGCTTAAACCAGAACTAATACACTTTTAGAACAACAGACACTAAATCTTCAATCAGCAATCAACTTAGAAGGATGTAAGCTACCAGTCCTGCCACAACAGTGCAGACAACAAACCTTCTTAATGTAAAAAAAACTGGTCTGAAGCCCAAGTGCTTTAATCAAAGGCTTAGATTAACAGTTACAATTTAATCAAGCTACTAACAAGCAGGCTGTGTTCTACATGAACTACAGAATGAACTGGCACCCCACCTAAGTACCATGTTCAATCATAGCCTCACCTCAGGCTATGTGCCCACTGAATTGCGCACAGTGATGGTTATCCCACTCCACAAAGGGGGAGCCACCACAGACCACAGAAACTACCGCCCCATTAGCCTAATGAGCTTGGTCTGCAAGGCTATGGAATGTATCATCATGGAACTTATAAACAATGACATTGGTAATCTCCAAACTCAGGACCCCACCCAGTTTGGGTTTGTAAAAGGCAGATCATGTTTCCTAAACCTGATAGACTTCTTTGAAGCAGTTACCAAAGCCATAGATGAGGGTAAGGTGGTTCACACAGCCTATCTAGATCTCACCAAGGCTTTCAACACCATCCCCCACTCTGGAATTATAAACTCACTAAACTAGGTATAAATCACTATGTCACAAGATGGGTTGCCAACTGGCTCACTGAAAAAACGCACACTGTGAAAGTAGCAGACTCCAAATCTGACTTCAGACCAGTGACAATTGGAGTACCACAGGGTTCAGTCCTGGGTCCTCTCCTGTTTGGTATCTCCTTCTCTGAAGTACAGGGTAACACAGAAGGTCTTTGTCTAATGAAGTTCGCAGATGACTGCAAACTAGGAGCCATAATCAAAACTCCAAAACATGTGGACATCCTACAAAAGGGTCTCGCTGAGACAAATGCCTGGTGTCAAAGCCATGGCCTCAAGCTCAATGCCAAAAAGTGCATTGTCATCCCCTTTGGTAAAAACTCTGTACCCATGAACTACCACATAGGAGGTAGTCTACTTATCACCGAAAGTGTGATAAGAGACCTTGGGACACAGGTGGATAGTAGTCTCTCCTTTGATAATCACATCTCCACAGTAGTCAGGAAATCCTTCTATGTGGCAAACCTCATCACAAAAGGTTTCTCATCCAGGAAAAAAGAGGTCATTGTTCCCCTCTACTCATCACTCATTAGACCCATTATAGAGTACAATGCCCCTTTTGGTATATACCTCACAAGACATCTACAACATCTGGAAAGGCCACAGAAATACCTCACAAAGAGGATTACCGACCTCAAGCAGATGCCCTACGAAGACCGTCTCAAAAAACTGCAGCTTTACTCCATCGCATATCGCCTACTCAGAGGTGATCTCTGCCTAACACACAAAGCTATGTCAAACCCAGAGCTTTTAGACATGCTCCACTTAAAGAAAATCCCAATCCCTATGAGCTACATGCCCTAGGGACCTAAATCTTGTCACCACAATAAACAGAACATGATGGAGGCATAGATTCCTGTCCCAGAGACTTTCCATACTCAGAACAAACTACCTATTTATATCAAACAAAGCTCCTCATTAGCACTCTTCAAGAAAAATTTTGATGATTGGATGGGAGATAGGAAATTCACTTCTGTGGCTCTGCTCGACAGTGGCACAGGAAAATAATTTTCTTGGGTGGCGAAAGCCAAGGTACCTTTTGGCTAGGCTTATACAAACCCTAGGGCCAATAGCCTAGTACCTACCTATGAACCTATAAATGCAGTAGAATAAATGCAATTAAGTACTTTTAAGAACAAGCAGCAAAAGCAAAATAAAGTAATAAAGTAGTAAGAGAAGCAAATATAGTAAAAACAGATGAATAAAGTGCAATTTTTATATAACAATAGAAAACAATCAAACTGATTTAAACAAATTACCCAATTAACCAGTAAAAATGCTCAAAACTGAGCCCTGTTCCAGCAGTCTTCAATCAGACAAGTTCTAATTGCACACTCCTGCTACTAGGGTACAGGGGAACCTTCTCCAAAAAAGATGGCCTGGATTAGTGCTCAAGTTATACAAACAAAGCTAGATTCAGGATGTCTGAATCTAGATTATGCTACAGTAAACAAAGTGCACCAAATTTCAGAAAGAAACAGTTCAAATAAGCAGGGACAATAAGCTTTTGACCAGAAATTCCCAGCACAGAAGGGCAGAATCTAGCCTCTCCTTCCACAAGAGTGCAGACCACAAACCTTCTTAATGAAAAATAACTGGCCTGAAGCCCAAGTGCTTTAACCAGAACTAATACACTTTTAGAATAACAGACACTGTGCCTTCAATCAGCAATTCCCAACTTAGAAGGATGTAAGCTACCTGTCCTGCCACAACAGTGCAGACCACAGACGTTCTAGATGTAAAACAACTGGTCTGGAGCCCAAGTGCTTAAACCAAAAGGCTTAGAATAACAGTTACAATTTAATCAGGCTACTACCAAGCAGTAATAAATGGAGCAGAATAAATACAATTGAGTACTTTTAAGAAGATGCAAAAGCAAAATAAAGTGCATTTTTTAAGTAAAGTGCAAGGAGGGAGAAAGAAGGAGCAGATAAAATTCAGAAAAATTCAAGGTTAAGAACCTAAGTGGGTTGGCCTTCTCCAGTGTTCTCTCTGTGTTAAGTAGAGTGAACACCAGACTGGGAGGGGGGGTCCCAGATCAAATTTACAATAGGGGTGGCAACTGCAAAGTCACCAACTATAACAACACCACAAGAATAGGGTGGGGGGAGGGGAAACACAGTTTCAGGACAGATGAGAAACAGAAAACAATGCCAGAAAATATATAAAACAATTCAGTCAGGCAAAATTAAGACAATGCAGAACTCAGAAAGGTTAAATTGTCAAGAAATATACTTATCAATCAGTGATATATTTCCAGACTGTTTGAGAATCACACACCAGCCAGACACCAGGATTAAAAAGTTCAATGAGGTCACGGTGCAAGGGAGAACCCTGCAAAAATCCAGTGGTATATTTCCAAGATCCAAGACCCCTGGGTATCTGCTTACACCGGACACATTCCACCAAATTAACATTTTCTACTTGCAGTTTACAGCATTTAGTGAGCACATGTTCAAATTTTGAAATAGATTGCTGCAAGGTACCATTATGTGTGGTTTCTGTAGTGTTAAATTCAAACACTTGATTAAACCACCCTTTAAGGTCTATGGTATTAGTACCTACTTGAGAGATGTTTCCATCCGAGTTGTGTAGAGGTTCAAGATTCACATCCTGAAAACTCCTGTTTATTAGGCAGTTAGGAGTATGATTAAAGTCACAGTCACTACTGGTGGCATTGTCCCTTTGGATGTGGTGAATTTGAACATTAAGTTCTTGCACAAGCTAAGATGTTAACACTCGCCTGTAATTGCCCCAGCAGTCCAGGGCCACCAGTTCGTCTGTTGCTCGGCATCTCAGCCATGGATAGAACAACTCCAAATGCAAAACACAAGCCAGGAACCAGGAACAGCAAATACAGACAATCCAAAAACTGAAGGTACTGAAGACACCTGCAAGCCCACCTTCCGATTTTTAAATTGTCCTACTCGTAATGTTTTCCACTCCTTGGACCCCGAGCAGGGAGTGCAGTCCTGATAAAAGGCTGGATCCTAATGCACAATCTGGTAGAACAGCTAAAGTTAATTAGCCATGTGCTGTTTCCTGGAAATGCCAGCAGCTCCAGATTTAGAGAAATGCTCAGCTGTGGAGATTACCAATGTTAAAAGAAAAAATTAACACTGTCAAAAAATTCAGTTACGTATTAACTCTTATGCCAACAGGTATGGGGCAGGTAAGTTTAACAAAGTGTTGGGGTTCTGTTAGTGTGTTTATGACAGAAGGCTATATGCATGTATGCGAGGGCATGAATGATGCTGAATGAGTATGTGTTTGTGTGTGTATACATGTGTGTTTGTGAGCGTGTGGGTTTGTATGTTGGACCATGCATGTGGGTGAATTTTTAAGTGTTTCTGTGACAGAGATCGACTGTGGGGAGGCTTTTTTGTTTATTTTTGAGTGTGTTTTGTGATTTGCCCGGATAAAATCCCAAATATGAGAGATGTAAGAGCTAAACTGTGACAGCACTAGTGGTAAACAAAGACCATTCAGAGATATGGTAATGAGACGATAGTGTGGACTTTTTCACTATGGCTATAGCTGTCTTTGAATTGTATTTTCTTACCATCCAGTAGCATGACCTATTAGTGTATGAAATTTAGACAAGCAGAGGAAATCTTTCTAAATTCCAGCAATAATCTACTTTGTTATATATAAGGCTAACTGTATTCATGAAATATAAAATGAATTTCAAAATAATATATATTTTTAACATACAGTGTGGGGAGGCTATTATCATGCATTTTCAAATTTCTTTCATGACACAATGAAATAAATCTGTTTTTATTTTTTTGATATAGCTTTCTCTCTGGCAATCTTGGACTGGATCTTGGGTGCCGTTATTAATGACGTACATGATATATATATATATATATATATATATATATATATATATATATATATTTATATCTATATATATATATTTTTTTCTTTTATAAAACATCAGTCACTTTTTATATTATTTGGCAAGTAGGGTGAAGCCTGTGTGGTTAAGCAACACAAAACATAGGTAAATCTATAATACCCCCACATAGGAGTTGATTACTGATATTATACAATTTGCATTAAAAAATAATCAGCATACCGTTCTTAAATAATTTCATTGTATAATGGCATATCGGTGTTCTTCCTTCTTCTATGCTCAACACTGATGTACAGAGCAGGCATATGGCACATACATCTGCATGCTTGCGCACCATATTAGTGCAGTGATAAAGAAGCAATGACGAAGAAACGAAGAAAGCATCTTTGTTGTGGTTTCTGTCTCTCTTTTTGTCTTTTTCTTTTTTTTTTTTTTTGCAAATGATGTCAAATTATGTCCCAAGAATTCTGGACAAAATGAAAAATAATGGAGGAGTGTAATGGGAAGAATCAGACAAATGTTACTGTAAGTCAGTTAAAAAAGTTAATAAAACAACAGATTTTGGCATTAATGCGCATATTCTGTAAACAAAGTTAAGACTGAAACTCTAATATCTTGCATAATTGACAAACACAAATCCTCAATGATTTACAAGAAAATCAAAAATTGTTATGAGGGAGAGGGCAAAAACATGAAGACAAGGGTCCAGATTCTAAAAGCGTTGCTCTCATTCTAAGTTTGCCCTGATTCCAAAAGAGCTGCTCTCAGTCTAAGTGACTTACGCTGGTGGAAGGCCTATCTATAAATAGGCCTGCTACACAGACCAGACTCCAAAAATGACCTGCTCTCAGTGGTCATTTGCACTAAGATTAAGTCATTTTGAATAGGTCCAAGGAAGGACTGGAAAGAAAGTTCCATTATGTTCGGTTCATACGATCAGTAGCCCAACTTTTTTACTTTTTTGAGTTTTGTATTTTTTTGATTTTTTTTCCCTATTTTCCCCTATCATCATAAAATATCATCACAGTTGTGTGCCAAAAGAAAGTTTAAAGCTGGAAAAATACTTTTTGGCTCTTATCTCTGCTTCTTTGCTTGGCTAGCTGACTGGGTCGTGTAATCTGCGTGCACATTTTGAATGAAATCAACTTTATAGGGAATGATGGGTTTGATTACCATTTTAGATAGAGTTGCATTAATTTACTCAGACTCAAATTTTCATGCTATTTGCCCTGGTTACTTCTGCATTTTGATATTGCTCTCTGCTTCTGTCTATGTTGCCTTTTGCTTCCAGAATGTTATTCTCCTATGTAATATTCAACACTATATCTTTTGAGGACAGCAGATTTGTGTTTTGCATCGCAGATGGAGGTTGTCTATTAAAAGGTAAATACTTGTTTTCATTAAAAACTTCTAAACCTCTTTCTTAACTCTGTTCCCTGATCCTTGGCACTGTCAGGAAATCATTTTAGAAAGTTAACACATTTAAACTCAGCACTATTATTATTATTATTATTTGTATTGTTATTATTATTATTACTGTTAGGTATTGTTTGCTTTCTTGCTTACTGGCCATTAGCCCTGCCATTAAAGGTCTTCAGCCCATCCACTCCTCATCCACCAGGGGCATACTACCACATGAAGCAAGGGTTGACCAGAGATTGCCATCATGAAGAGAAAAATAAAAAAAAAATATTAATTCTGCTCTGTCTTACGGGCATGGCACACCCTGTTTTCAACAATCTGTTGGTTTGGCTTAATGCCCTGCCTAAGACCAGGGGCATCTAAATGTTTCAAGTTGTCATTCTGTCATAGATGGTCCCCAAAGAGTAGAATCCCATACATCATTATAATTTACAGCTAAGGATAATTTTCTTTAATATAACACCCATTCCTGATGACAAGTATGTGCACTTGTATCATTGTGGGAACTTACAATACTTTTCCTCTGGTGCATGTGCTCCATGTAAGGTATGTTAACCAACTTGATAGGTCCAAGTACACATCCCCTACCAAAAGAACTGCATGTTATTTATCTACTCCTTTGATAGGAGTAGGCAGCAGAATGGACTGAGCCATCTCCCACCCCAGGAAGTTGTGAACTGATATCTATTATTCACTCACATCGTCCCTCAGCTGCTCCAGCACATGGACGACTACTTGATCTTGGGTTAATTGGTCATAGTCAGGACTTTATCTCTGTATACCATGGAACATTCAGATTTCTTAATTTAGAATGGCCTGGCTGCACACATATTAACTGTGAAGCACAGGTATTCTTTATCCTTGCATTGCTTCCCAACTTCATTTCATTCTAGTAGATCCAAGATGCTATTCTCCTGGTTTGTAACCAGTACAATTTGCCTAAGGCCTACTCCATGAAGGGTGTCATGCTTAGATCTACTCTTATGCACAATTTTTCTTCAAGTAGTATACCTATATTAAGCCATATTAGACATAGTTAAGTCTCTTATAACTGTTTTTTTTTTAAATTTCTCCAAATCTTTTGGGTTTCTAATACCATGATGGGAATGGACCCCATTCCTTAGTCAAAGTATGATAAAAGTTCATGAAATTAGTATTGTTTCAATCTTTGATGTCAGCAGAAGTGCTCTATGCAACACCCACAATGTGCCCAGTAATGACTCCTTCTCCAATTCGTACAGAGTTACATGTATTGGTAACATATCTGAATACACTTGCAGATTCTTTTTTTTATAAGACCTATTGCTCCTATTACTATTGGAACTATCTGTGTATTTTTCTTCCACATTTCTCTTATTTCTGCCTGCAAATCCTGATATTTTATGACTTTGTATCTCTCTGTACACAACACATGGTAGTCACTGGGTGTGGACATTTCAGTGATCAATGCTACTTTTATCTTCTTTTCATGGATCACTATATCCAGTTTTCTAGCATCTATTTTTTGAACTGTTGGTAAAAGGTGATCCCATGTGATTTAAACTTCATTATTTTCTATGATGCTTTGCAGCTCATGTTTCCAGTGTTTTTCAGCCACTTCAATACCATAATGATTGCACAGACCCCAGTGCAACAGTCTTGCAACATTATTATGCCTTTCAGTATATAGTCCTTCTGCCATTAGTATGTCATAACCAGCAATGAGGCATGTGACTGTTTACGGTTCTGTTTTACAAAACCTACATTTGTCTGTTTTTTCCACGTTCAATGGAATTTGTCAACCAGCATGTGTGTAGCCCATTATCTTGGGCCACCAATATTAACCTTTCATCTCTTGGTTTAAATTCAGCTCTCCTTAATCATTCTTGTGTTTGATCCAGATCAGCATGAGGTTCTCCAAGAAGTTTTCTATGCTTGTAACTATATTTATGCATTTTCCACATTTCTTGCCTTCTCATCTAATCCTTCACCTTATATTCTTTCTTTTGTTTTTTGGGACATTCAGTAGCTGCGTGCTTTTTATCTACTTCTGGTTTGATTTCCATTCCTGCTTGATGCCAATATGCTTCTACTAGATTAAGCAGAGAAGTCATGTTAGATTTATTCTCCCCATGTTTCATAACTTTCACTATATTTGGGTCTTGTGAGGTCAGCAGATATGTGTGCAGTCCCACGATTGCAGATCTATACGTGTAATCAGTTTGGAATGGGGAATATATTATCTTGGTATGCAATGATCTTTATAAATCATTTGGTGAGCATGAAATATCCTTCTTGTTTTCCTGTCTAATCTATCCAACTCATTTTGGGATCGATCAATCAATCCTAAAATGTAAGTTAGGACAGGAAGAACAAATTGGTTTATAGCTTGAATTTTGTTTCTAGATATCAATGCTGTTTTCAGGATTAATTTAAGTCATCTAAAATATTCTTTACTAAGATTTATTCACATTTGCTCATGTTTTATTGTTGATCCTTCATCAGTTCTTAAATATTTATACACTTGCTCTTGCTCAATTTCTTTTATTTCACAATCTTGTCCCAAACTGACGTTTTCTTGATGCTGCTGCAGTTTTTCTGCTTTTAAGGTTGCTTTTGCACATTTATCAAGACCAAATGACATTCTTATATCATCTGAAAAAGTTTTGACAACTCGCACTTGTGCTTTCAGTTTCTTATCTGATGAGCTATACAGTTTTAAATCATCAACAAAGAGAAGATCAGAGGTCTTTACACTCTGTTGTTTTCTAGGAGTCAAATTATAGCCATGGCCCAAGCTGTTAAGTAGACAGCTTAATGGGTTAAGGGCAAGACAGAATAGCAGCGGTGACACAGAGTCACCCTGGAATATCCCCAGCTGAATTTTTATCCCTGGAATAATAATTTGTCCTTTATCATGGCTTAATTGCAAAGTGGTCTGCCACTGTTTCATGGTCACTGTAATGTAGTCGATCAGTGTAGGGTGTATCGTATACATTTTTAAGCACTCTTTTATCCTTGAATGTGGGATACTATCAAATGCTTTTTTGTAGTCAATCTATGCCATATGTAGATTCTTCCCCATTTTACAGTTCTCCACTATGACTTTATTTAACAACAAATGATCCTTTGTTCCATATGACTTTCTTTTATTGCCCTTTTGTTCTATTGCCTTAATTGAGTTTTCTTCTAAATGACTATAAACTCTGTCAGCATCAATTCCTGTGTATAGTTTATACTTTGTCGGAAGGCAAGTTATTGGTCTATACTGGTATATGACTTCTGTAACGGTATAGTAGGTATACTTTTTATTATTACTTTTGGATCTATTTTAGTATGCTGAAGCATGGAAGCCACCTGCAACCAATACTCAACTGAGAGAGCAGAAACAACAAAGTCACATGTTGTTGTAGGATTCACCTTAAGAAAAGTTGTGTGGAATTCTGGAATTAGAATATGATATCAAAAAGTGTATGGGGGGGGGGGGGGGGTCAGATGCCATGATAAAAAAAATATTTAAAGAATACATTGCTGTTGAGTCATCTAGTTTTGGTGTGTTGTGCGATAAGTCTTGGGCTTAGTTTTCTGTAAATTTGATTTTATGTCACCAGTCTTTCAAAGTAAACACTTGCTTTCATTTGCTTATGTCAGTAGGCATATAAACAGCCCTAGTATAGTTTGAAGTACATTTTACTGATATCAAGGTGGCCCACAATATAGTTTTCTTCTTTGTATAGCAGTTATTTCTGGTGCTTATCTCCATTCCTTTATGTAAAGACATTTGTCCTCCACTATGATTCTTTTTCTGTCTCTTATACATTATAAACTCTGACATGTTAACATATAAACTCTGACATGTTAACATTGTAATCATGCTTCCCTGTGTAATATATTGCATGATTGCTAATACACTCTTATTGTGTATTTGTATCAAGGTTATCAGTTCTATATTGGGCTCTTAGATCTACCAACTTTCCATGTAGCTTATGGGCATTGTTGCCCACAGTCTTTCTTTTCTTTCACAGTTGTCATTGTGTTTTTTTTTTCTTTTATCACATCTGTATTACATTCATAAGAAAAATGCTAATATAATGTCTGCCCATGAATCTGTCCTTCAATTATTCTCAATTTTCTTTAGCAAAGGGATTAACACAGTTGTCAGCTGAGAGAGGACTCAGTGTCAGCTAGTGGTGTGGTTTAGTACTGATTTTCTACCACTGATGTGCGGGTCAGCCATTTCACTCAGGTGATTCTCAGGACACCATTCTGTCCTCCTCTCTGTTCCTGTCAGGTTATCACTTGGGATTGTTTTTTGTCCTGGTCCTGGCCAGGAAAGATGTCCCTTGATCCAATCACTAGTGACTGAGTCAGCAGTAGCAGCAAGTTTTAGATTCAGTAAGCGCTGTGTAGAGGTGTGCACGCCCACTCAAGCAAGGTAAACACTGTCACATGCTAATCATAGCATAAGAGCTGAATTGCATGCTAATCAAACAATCTAACATGGTGAAGCTATTCAACAAGCTACAAACCAACTGTGTAGACTCTGTGCTGTATTTTCCTGTGAATTCTAAAACATTTGGAATACAGCCATGGAAAGGAGTCTATAAAGACAGAATGTTAGGGGGTGCTGACGATGGTGCTACAGGCTGAAGCCAATGCTGCCGCTGCTACCGATAGGCATAGGCTGAGATGAAGTAGAGTTTTCAGGCCCCATTTAACTTTTCACAACCTACATGATGTGGAAGTTGTAGAGCACTAGAGGGTGGATAGGGACACACTACAGGAACTCTGTGATCTCTGCCATCCTCAACTCAGAGCCAGAGCCAGCTGAGAGAAACCTGTCCCAGTGGAGACAAAGGTATATGTAACACTTAGAATGTTAGCTGCAGGTTCTTTTCAGAGACCAGCAGGTGACATGCTGGGGTGTCAGAGGCATCAGCATCTAGGATCCTCCACCAATTCCTGAATGTTATATTCCAACGTTCCAGTGACCACATATATTTTCCCCGTAGTTCTGAGGAGATGGCCAGAAATATGCAGGAAATTTATAATGTAGAACACTACCCTAAAGTACTGGGTGCCATAGATTGTACACATGTATAACTTAAGTCACCAATGGGGAACAGTGTAGGCTCTACATAAACAGAGAGGGCTACCTACCACTCTATCAGCTGCCAAGTATTGTGTAATGCCAAGGGAATCATCTTAATTCTGTGTGCTGGCAACAATGGAAATTGCAATGACTCACATATCTGGCCACCTCCCAAATGCACCAGATATTTGCTAGGGTGGATATCCCCCAGAGTCATTTACTGGGGGATACAGGCTATGCACTGGAACTGTGGCTGATGACACCCATCAGAAATGCACACACACCCAAGGAAGGATGCCATAATGAGGCACACACTCAAACCAGAAATGTCATAGAACATGTGTTTGGGCTGTTAAAGTCACGGTTCCAGTGCCTAGATACATCTGGTGGATAATGGAGTACAATCCATGGAATATACAGAAATATTTACAATATGTGCCATATTACACAACATCATCCTGAGGAAACAGGTTCAGCAGGATCAGCAAGGGGAAGGGCCACACATTCCAGCACCAATGCCAAGGTCACCACATCCACAGGCAGATGAGGAGTCAGACAGGGAAACACCAGCTGCTGTGTGTGTAGCAAGACATAAGCATGGTCAGTATGCCCTTGCATTGACTATGAGACAATGCATAGCACACTCACTCACCAATTAAGGGCCTCAAACCAAACTCCTACACACATACATATAGTATCATTGATGTCAGGCAACTCACACAATATTTACCTCCCCGTGTATTGACTGTGTACTATTTGCATCACACAGAGTCAGCCCTGAAATACAACTATGTCAACTGCTGCATTAACAAGGTAAGTCTCAAACCTGGAGTGTATTGTGTAATTGTATGAATGAGTGGAATATCCTTGTATTCCACTAATTGGTACTGTATGCAAGGAAAATGTGGGAGATTGGTACAGAAATGTTCTGAACATATGACAGCAGAAATATGTGTGCTTTATATGTATTCATTATTAAGTAGTAGGTCTCAAGCATCAAAGATTCATGCAGTCATAACCCTGGTCACTGCATAGCCCAGTTTAGCACCATAAATTTTAATGAAAAATCATTAAAGATTAAAGGTAGAACATAATGATACACATTGCAGTTTCTGACTTTATAACCCTCACTAGATCGTTCACAATGAAGTTGGGAAATTTGGTTGCTCTCAGTTGTGTAGCTTTCCATAGCCAATATAAGTCAAAGGTAGAATTACCAGTTCAACACCAGAAATGCAGATATACTAAACACTTTATGTCAGCTATGCACTCTGAGCATCAGACACAAAGCTTACGTATCCCTGAATCCAAAAATAGAAAACATGGCTATGGCACAGTTATCATCACTTGCACAGGGTGTTGTGTGGGGGGGCAGGAGGCCTAGGCTAACACAAAACTTCAGTGAGTGCATATGAGAAAGAAAAAGAATCAGGCAGACATCTGTATAAACCAACTGGCTAGAGAGACAAAATGAGTTTTAAGCTGCATGGCTGACACATGTAACTGTTGTGTGTGTGTCTCTGCATGGACAGAGCAAAGCTTTTTGCTGGCTTAACATCTTGGAATGTTGGACAGGTGTGAGACATGTGTAGTAGAGGTGGCAGTTCATCTTTGTCATTCCTGACCATGAGAACAGGCTCTACCAGGAGTTGCACTGACATGGCCACACCCATGGTCAGATGAACTGCTTCTGTTACCTGAATGCGACTGATGTCTGCTGGATGAACTCCCTTCACAGGGATACCCAGGACCATGACCTCATGGCCTGCTATGTCTGGGTGTGGACAGTACACTCACTGATGGAGCAGTGGAAGTACTGCTACTATGGGACTGTGATCGGGCATGGCCACATTGGATAACAGCAGATGATGTGGCATACCTACACCCACGAGGATGCCATTTCTCTCTCAGCAGACATTCCATCACAGACAACACTGTTTTCATGACAGATACCCCTAGGTCCATCACAGTCACCCCTTGTTCCAACATGTCATTCATTCAATCCTTTGAATCTGCAACACAGTGGAGGCAGTCATGCATGTCAGCCTGTGCCACATCTACAACCCTAAGCATTTGTCTGGAGTATCTATGGGAATATGCCTGCATCTCCATGATGGCCTTAAACATTCCTCAAGTGGCACAGGAAGGCACCTGCACCATGTGGAGGAGGGGAAGCAGGTCCCCTCCAAGAACCAATATCAACCCTCCTGCATGGCACCTTGTCCATGCTTTGGCTAGGGACTGAAGCCGCACTTCTCTGATCAATGGCTTTTCCGTCCACCTGCACAATATCTGAGGGTTCACAGGAATGGGTAGGAATGGCCTACCGGCTGTGTCCAATGGAACTGCAAGGGATGGCTGTATGTCAACCACAGTGTCAGATTCAAATGCTGCACCCCCTTACTGTGCCTCTGTTTATCCAGCATCATCATCAGAGTCTACTGATACATTGACATCAGGTGGCAGAGGGCCCACTCTTCCACTGTCAAGATCACCTGTGATGAAAAGTAAGAAACGCAAGAAAAAGCATTCACAAAAGCAATTAAACAAATACAATAAAAAGCATAAGAATCACCAATAAACTCCAACCACTGTAAGCTTTATTAGATATAGCAAAGTAAATCTGAGTGCCTACATCTTGTAATTATGACTTCATCTCAGGTTTACATTGCTAAACACAGGAAAAAAGTAATACCTTCACTACTATAGTCCAACATATGCTAACAAACTAACAGTGCTGCCACTATTGCAAACAATACAGCAATAGACACAATAGGCCTGACATCAACATCACACACTAAAATACTGTATTTCTTTAAATTGCACAGCAGTACTGACATAAAAATATGTGGCTTACTATATGAAGGTGGTATTCCCCACTGCAAGCCAGATCGTCCTGGGAGAAGTAAAGCAAAAGGTAAGGACAACATCACCACATGTAGCAGTAACACAGGGGGTAATGCTTTTACCCCTTTATATGTCCATTAACTATACTTTCAACAATAATGTAGCTGACAATTCCAACCTAAGCTAATAACTGTAGCAATCTTCAACACCCCCTCATAAAAAAAAAAAATCATATCGATTTCAATTGTTTTACTATATAACAGTGTTCAACTGGTGAGATATTGGAGCCTACCATTAAGGTCCTCCTGTGACATGCTTGCTGTCTCTGAAACTGTTGCTACAACATCCAGGACATGCTGTACTGCACTCTTCTGTGAGCTGTCTGGATCCCTGATATTGGCCAGGAACTCTTCATTGGGTATTAGTGGTGGTTCCCTACTGGGGCCTCTCATGGTAACCATCTGGTCATGGCCCACTACAGCTGCTCTCCTCTGTGCAGATGTGATCATGTCAGTGGCCCTGTGGTGCACCTGCTTGTATGTCCTGATGTGGCCATCCACGGCATTCACATCATCAACCATCTGCCACCAAATTTGCATCCTGCATACCATAGTCCATTCTCCACACATATATCAACCACACAACAAAATGTAATATCAAATGTTGTGTGCTATTTAATGCACATCAATCTGGTAACATGCAGAACTAGAACTATTGACCTTTACCTAAAATGCCTTATCTGCAAGGGTAAGGAAAGAATTAGCATGGACCATATCCAAAGGAACATAGGTGACCTTCAATACACTTGACCTGACCCATTTTGCTTCTGTCAAGAGTATATCTTGCTTATTGAACCTTGTGGACTTCTTGGATACTGATCCCAAAAACCTGTATGAGGGATAACAGGACATGCCACTTATGTTGAGCTATCCAAGGCCTTTGACACTAGCACCCATTTATGACTCATAGTGAAGATCTCCCATCTGAGAATTAATCCAAACACTATTAGAGGTATAGGTAACTGGCTCACAGACAGAGTACAGGCTCTCAAAGTTGAGGACTACACCTCCACCACTTGCCACATACCATTAAAATACCACAAGGGTATGTGCTGGGCTCTCAACTGTTTACAAACTACTTCCCTGTAGTACAGGCAATGGCAGATAGCCTGTGGTTTCCCAAGACTGCAGAGGAGTGGTAACTGGACACACTAATATAGAGTCCCTCAATGTTGGTAACATATTACAGAAGAGGATGCCACATGCAAATGATTGATGCAAAACTCACAGACTGAACAATAAAGTATACAGTGCTTCATTGTCCCCTTTGACAATAAAGCACCCCTGCTAATTATGATATGAATAGCACCCGTCTAAGTTCAAACACAGTGTTGTGAGACTTGGGAACATATGTTGATACAATCCACATTTTAATCACTATGCATCTGTAGTGGTGACACACACATTCTGCTTTGTACACATATGGACATCACATTTAAGACCAGAGTGGTCATACCTCTGTTATACTCTACCCTTGTCAGACCAGTAATTGAGTACAATGCTCCCTTCTGTCTGTACCTCACAAGACACCTGCAGCAATTGGAGAAAATACAAGTTTGTGCCTGTGAGACTCCAAGGCCTCCAAACATGACATACATGGAACAACTGAAAGGCCGGTCACTGTACTCAGCATTATGCAGGCTGCTGAAAGGAAACCTATGCCTGCCTTACAGAGCAGTCTCAGACCCTAACCTTCTGTAAATGCTGGATATTTGCAAATCAAGCAGGATGAGAATATCTTGTCCCAGGGTTCTCATCTTAGCTTGTGATATAAACAGACCATACTGGGGAGACAGATATATCCCCAATGATTCACACTCTTCTGTAATGGGCTCCTACTGCACGTGAAGCAGTGCTCCTCAATGACCCTGTTCAATCACAAAATTGACTACTGGTTGGGTGATTGTAAAGTCACCTCTTGGGTGACATCTAAGCCCCTCGTGGACAGGGCCAGCTGGTACTGCTCAGAAAATCACTCTGTTAAAAATGACTATCCAACTATACTCAATAAGGGTACTTTGTGTGTTTACAAAGCTAGGCTTCTAAACACCCTAGGTCCAGTTGCCTCCAATGAACCTGTGAAGCTATGAGCCTACGCAGGCTTCCCATAATTTTGTCTCCCACATGGCCTGCTGATCTCATGTACTATATGTTCACCTGCACTCTTATAAAAGGCAGACTCGTGCTGTTGCATTTGCATAAAGTACTGTGTTCTGTACTCTGTATACCTAGATAGGTAGGGGTTCTGTACTCACTGTAGTCAACTGGGCAGGTAAGTCTCTGTGTGTCTAAACTGAATAAAATAAGTGTTTATCCCACACTTACTGCTGCAATACCATGGATTGACAGTATTTTGATTCTTGCAGATGTCTACACATCCATTTCATGCAGTCCACCCAACATCTTGTCTCCCACATTACCTGCTGATGTTACCTACTATAACTTCATCTGCACTCTTGTAAAAGTCAGACTTGTGCCGTGGTACTTGCTTAATGTACTGTGCTCTGCAGTATGTATATTTAGGTAGGGGTTTTATTCTCACTGCAGTCAACTGTGTGTGTGTGTGTGTGTGTGTGTGTGTGTGTGTGTGTGTGTGTGTGTGTGTGTGAGCCCTTGCTTGACATTACAGAGAGGACTTTACACCAGAATGTGGGACAGTGTTATATTTGCCTCAACAGACACTGCTGATGTCATCAGCTATAAAATGCTGACGCACTCCAAGTCAGTAAAGTACTAAGGTCTGTAGTCTGTGTATTTAGGTACCAGGGGTTCTTTTCTCATTGTAGTGTGTGTGTGTGTGTGTATGTGTGTGTGTGTGTGTGTGTGTGTGTGTGTGTGTGTGTGTGTGTGTGCGTGTGTGTGCGTGTGTGTGTGTGTGTGTGTGTGTGTGTGTGTGTGTGTGTGTGTGTGTGTGTGTGTGTGTGTGTGTGTGTGTGAGCTCTTGCTTGAAATTACAGACAGCATTTTACACCAGCATGTGGGATGCTCTTACATTCTTCTCAAAAGACACTAGCGATGTCATCACCTATAAAGTGTTGCCTGAGCCACTCCAAGTCAGACATGTGCAGACAGGTATGGGTTCTATTCTCACTGCAATCAACAATGTGTGTGTGTGTGTGTGTGTGTGTGTGTGTGTGTGTGTGTGTGTGTGTGTGTGTGTGTGTGTGTGTGTGTGTGTGTGTGCATATGAGCTCTTGCATGACATTACAGAAAACCTTTTACACCAGCATGTGGGACACTTTTATTACCATTTTCTCCTCAACAGACACTGCTGATGTCATCAGCTATATGAGATTTTTGGATGTGCACGTACTCCCACCAGGTCAGGGTCAGACACTGGCTTGTAGGTCAGGCAGACGTCACCTCATCCTATACCAGACAGATTACAGTGACATATATTTAACTCTATCTACATACACCATGCCATGGTTTGTAGGTCCTGTGTTATCTTGTTGAGAAAGCCTTGTGGTCTCTCCAGCTGCTGCATGTGTCTGGTGAGGTACATGAAAAAGAGAACTTTATACTCTATTACTGTTATGATGAGGTTTGAGTACAGTGTTGTCATGTAATCCTAACATCTGAATATAATGGTGTGATGTATAATGTGCACAACATAGGCTTTCAATACCAGTGTGGGCACATGGTGGTTGAAGTTCAGAGTGCTGTCTACATGTGTTCCCATTGCTTGCATCACTGTGTGTCAGCACAACATGACTGTTGTCAATGCTGTGACTAACATGGAATTCAATTTTTCAGATGGAAAACATAAAAAAGACACATATCTGCATATAGTTGTAGATTGGGTGCCTTTGTCCCCATTCATTTGTCTGTGTTAGATACTCCTGTACTATGCTTTCATCATTGGTGGACCCAATATGCAAGAATCAGCAAACTTGGCAAGCCAAAGGCCATACACTTTAGCCAAAATTGTCAGGAAATAGAGTCCAAACAGTGAAGGGCCAGGCACAGATCACTGGGGTTTGCCAGTGGTGACACCTCTACTGGTACAGGCTGATTCACCCACTTTCACTGTATGTGTTCTGTTGGTGAGCCAATTGGTTATTCATCTACTGATGTAATGATTAATCTCCAACTGGGAGTGTTTTTCACTGATACCTGCATGGTGGATGGTGTTAAAACTGTAGGCCAGATCACATTAGGCAGTATGCACTGTCTTACCTTCATTAATGCCTATAACACAAAAACAATGACCTGTGACAACATCACAGATCACCTATGGCATGACTCAGAGCATACACTTTCCTGATATGGTTGAACACACACTTCAGCACACCCTCCACATGGACTATATTCCCATGCAAGGGTGTAGATCAACATGCATCCATCTGAGTAGAGGGGACAGCACCTGATGCATGTATGTATAGAGACATCCTGACTCTCCTCAACTGTGAGTTAGACTAACATGTGATCATGGATCTCTTCTACATGTACATTAGTCATATTTAGGCTGTGTACAACAGACCTGTGTGAGTTGTTAATGCTACATCATGTCTATTACATCTGACAGACATCCTCAAAGAGGTCATTGAAGGCATGCATGATGACAACAGTGTCATCTTGTGGAACTTGGCCTGGTTATGGCATTTGACACAAATCCACACTCAGGTAATCACTCCACACTGTCATATGTGGTCATAAACAGCTATGTCACCAAATGGGTAGACCAGTGTATTACATATGTGGCATCTCACTATGTTGACATGTGTGATGTGACCTATATCTCAGGTCCAGTAATCAGGTTCAGATATATCAGGGCTGTCTGCTATGCCATTTCCTGTACATTACTTAAGTGATGGATATCATAGATGACAAACACACACTGTATCCACACAGCTGCCTGAATATGGGCAATCATTGACACCAACTGTGATATTAGTATAATACAGACAGTAGCAGCACATAACAAACACTGCTGCCACAGGCATGACAACACCTACCTTGACAAGACACATGGAGGGATTTGTTAATTCAGGAAAAAGACACACCACCCAAGTATAATGTGGACATCAAACCCTATAATCAGGGCAATAGGTATGTGATCTGTGTGCTGGGTAGATGGTAAGTGGTACATCCACCAGCATGTGGTTATAGTGCTGACTGCTCCCTTAAATGTAACACAGGTACTGAGTATGTGAATGATATCCACATCTGAGAGCATAGTACCTTCATGGTTCCCAGCCTTCATCTCATCAATAACTGAGTGCAATGCACACTTCTTCATGTACCTTCCTACACATCTTCCAGTGATGTGTAACTGAAGTGCACCAACCTTGTCACAGTGTATTGTCACACAGCTTATTGGCCATCCCTGTGTATTCTTTCTGTGGAATACACATGACTGTCTGATGGTGCAGAACACCAATCAATCTGTTGCACCAGTTGCATGTGTGTTACCTGTTCTACTTATGCACAAACTGCATACAAAGGTGTTTGACAGCATTAATGGCATGTATATCTTCCATGACAGTGTATATTGTGCCATATATATATATATATATATATATATATATATATATATATATATATAAATATATATATATATATATATATATACCATGCACATAAGACAACTAGGCTGTATTGCCCATACTACCACATACAGGTATAGCAGTGTCCTTCCTAATACCTCCAGCAGATATTATAGTGCCAGGATACTGTGTGTGGTTACCCTCATAGAGTGTGGATGTATCCTAATAGTTGTTCAAGTGTGTGTGTATGTGTGTAGACTCATCTCTTATCACTGTAAGTCACATATGTTATGTCAGAGTAATGGGATTACTGGTGGTATTATTCAGATATTGTCCACGATTGTGGCTGGTTTCTGTAATGTTTTTCATGAGCCTTTACCTGTGCCTACCATGCTGGAGACCCTCTGCTGAGAGTACACTCATATTCAGGCATATAAGTTTGCACAGCTTCACAATATGCATTCTATCCCAATTGTATGTCAGATCCCTGATAGATTTATGCTGCATTATTCATGTACAATGTTTATCTCACCCAGCCAAACTCCCCATTGTTATGTCGCCTTATGTGTCAGTCACATAAGACACATTTTCACTGTACAGTCTCTACTGTACCATATAGATATGTGATTGGTGCTGCTGCAGGCATCTTCCATTTACATGCCCTCCTCTGCTGTATATTAGATAGTTTCACCTGTCTTCTTTCCCTTTGTTCATTCCTACAATTCATGTGTATGTCCCTATTCAATACACGCACTTCCCCTGAGTGTTCATTTACATGGCAGTCCCATTACAGATCATTTACACAGCTTCAGTACACAATGCCAGGAATGAGATATCACAATACTCTGCACTGTAGGCACACTGTCCTGTAATGTGTTTGGACCATATACTTCACATTCATACCTCTCAGCTATCCAGATATTCACCGGATGTCCAGATGTGTTCCTTATAAAATTTGTGGCTTTCTGCCACATCACTGGGATGATCTCAGCACTGTTGTGAGTCAATATTGCATACATTTGAGTTTATACCTCTCAACTGTCCTGATTTGTGCAAAATGTCCATTTTTTTTCTCGTATTTTTGAGCTTTTCCTCATAACATTTTGGTTTTCTGGCACATCATTGGCATGTTTTTGCAGACTTGAAGTCAGAAAACCGATGACAGACATTTGTGTTTCAAACTTCATGCTTTTCAGAAGGTGCAGCCTACTGTACAATCTATTATTCTATCAACTTTCCAAGTTTAGAAGAGCAATGATAAAAATCTGTCCCTATTTTTGGGCATTTTTCCATCATTATTTATGTCTTTGTCCAGATTTCTTGCTCTAACAGGTTGAGAGGTATGTTTGAGTTACATTTTAACACATTTCTATTCAACATCTATGTCATATATGCCCCTATTTATGGTTAAATGTCCCTGTGTTACATTGGCCTTTGTGTGGTTGTGTTGCACTAACAGATTGAAAGCTATCTGTAAAGCCCTGGTGATCATTGTGGCATTTTGGGCAAATTTGTGGACTGTAGGTGCACTGCTTCAATCACAATTGATATCCGCATTCGCTTACATATTTTCCTGGCCACCAACACTGTTGCTAGCCACGAAACCTAGGTTAGGTGTGCCATGTGGCATTAATATGCATTGCACTTTGCCATCTGTCACGCACTGCTGTGCAAACTTGTATAATCCATGTAGGCTTCACATGGAGCCTACAAGGAGTTTATTAAATCTCAGGGTCTGCTTTGAGATAGAAAATAACTATGCAATAACTCGATCTCTAAGGTTTATGTTCTTATTCATAGATTGCTATATGCAGTTAAATTGATTTATATATATTTATTTATATGTATAGTTATGTAATTAGTTGTTTAATTATAGACTAGACAGAAACACACACATTATATATATATATATATATATATATATATATATATAAATATATATATATATATATATATATATATATATATACATATATACAACAATATTCATTCAACTTTTGGGTTTATAGCAGTGGGAAAGGTAAATCCCTCTTACCGTTGATTTAAAGGTATTAAACTAATTCATAATTTATTAAATGATCCATATGTACATTTCACTTCATTTATAAAACACTACATTGCAGTTGAGTTACATTGGCAACGTTATAGTTGTTTCAGAGGTGGGCCATGAATGTATTTTTTAAGACTACTTATCAAGGAGATCCAAATTAGGCAGTCTCACTGTGGGGGTGTATCATGGCAAGTATCCAGCAAATATTTTAGATTCACCACTATCTACATTACATTACTTACATATTTGGGCATCATGCTCATAAGATTTTTTTTAACACAGGTTCCATTTCCTTGCAATCCCTGAAGTCGCATTGAACCAGAATAACTTTAAAAGTAGAAGAACTATCTTATGATTGAGAACTTGATGGAGATCAAACTATTACTGGGTCCAAGAGAGGTTGTGCTGCAGCCAGATTGGATAACTCTCAAGCAACCAATATCACATTCAAAAAGGGCAAATGCAAATCCCCAACTCTACCAAAAACACAGCAGGATTAAATAGACAAGCCAAAACAGCCATGGTTAAAACCATAGTAGAAGAACCAGGTAATAAAGGACCCATTTCTGGAGACAATAGGGAAGGGGAGGGTATAGTGAACCAGACACAGCAGGACTCCCTTCAAGAATTTTTGGAGTCTCTTCTAGACACAAGCAAGGGTTTGGCTTTCCAGTTAAAGTGAAGGAGAAATTAGATTCTAATTGCTCATAGTTCACCCCCATTTTCTCAGTGAATAAAGATAAGTCTCTTCCCAAGGATCTAGAAAAATCTTTACATAGTACAAAGGCTATGTCTCAAATGAAATGCTGCATCCTGATTAGGTTGTAACCAATGAGTCTTGCTGGCAGTGACCCAGTAATGCTATTGGATAATAGCATTACCACAGGGGCACATATAACTTCACATTCCCAAAACCATAAAATACACAATCATTATGGGAGATTACACAGAAGTTTTTGAGATGCCTGATGTAGATGGGATACAATGGTTGTTAGAAACTGAGAAATCATGTTACAAATATTTGATGTCAGCATTGGCAACTGCATTAAAATCACCAGTTAACAAACAAAAACAAAAAATGGGACTTGTGGACAGCTGAATTTACTAATTGTTATGTCTGTACTTATTGAAAATGACCTTCAGTTGGCCTTGCCCTTAATTTGCTATCTATTGACTATCAAAGAGTCCCATCATATCATTGGGGAATAGCATGACTGGGTTATGTTCAGGAAACTAAAAGCTGTTAATGGGATCAGCTTTATTCCAATACTTGATTAAGTGCTATAATTGACAGATCCTCTTTCAATAACCTTGGAGTTAGTGGGGTGTCACAGACTATGAAAAGTGCTTTTGTCCTGTTTGTTGTTTTTGTCACACATGTTCACACTTTGGGAAATCTCATCCAACCTTTAATTATTGGTTGAAAATGAGTTAGTCCAGACCTATGGCAGAGTCAAATTATGAAAATAAATCCTTTCAAGCAAAACATCAACTCTCCTTTCAAGGCAGAAGCACCTTTTGAGTTAAATGACCCTTTCTTTCACAATGGAGACAGTAGCAACAGGACAACTCAGTTGCTCATTAATGTAGATACACTTGCTCAAGATCTAAAATTTACCCCAACACTCAAGAGACAAATTCTTTATTGCAAGGGTTCACACATGGGTTTCCTCTGAAGTCCAAAGCTAGTTAAGAACCTAAAATCCAAAATTGGAAAGGACAGTATAGTACTAGGCATTCTCAATGAAGAGCTGCAAGCTGGGAGAATAATTGAGACATTTATTACCTAATCCTGAGAGCAAGTCCTGACCTGACCCATTGGTCTAGTCCCAAAGAAAAACAAAGGTGAATTCCATCTCATCCATCACT
Source organism: Protopterus annectens (assembly GCF_019279795.1). Taxonomy (NCBI): domain Eukaryota; kingdom Metazoa; phylum Chordata; order Ceratodontiformes; family Protopteridae; genus Protopterus; species Protopterus annectens. The sequence continues at coordinate 523,343,541 of NC_056735.1, read as the reverse complement.
TATCCTCCCCAAGTGGGTCCTCAGTCAATGATTTCATTTCAAAGGAAAGTTCCAGGGTAGAATATGCCATCCTGGAAGTTGTATCAATAATAATTCAGGAAGTCAAAGATCCTTGGTTGGGTAAGCTTGATATTAAGTTGGCATTTAATTTGTTGCCCATATACAAACAAGATTGGCCAGGGCCAGGTTTGCCATTTCAGAGGCAATTGTATTTTGGCAAGACCATGGCAAAGTGTTATTCAATAGTATGTTCCACTTTTGAGTCCTTTTGCACTGCTTTACATTGGTGTTGGCAGCAAAGGGCCATGAGCTAAGGTGCCAAGTATTACATGAGAATCTTTAGAGATTTATGCAATCACTTAGGGGTTCATCTAGCAAAAGATAAAACAGAAGGTCCAAGTCACTGCATTAATTACTTAGGCTTAGAAATTGACATAGCCAATAAATCTTTCAAGCGACAAGTGACAAAATATATCTGTTAAGAGTGACTATTGATAAATTCCTAGTTTGTTCCAAGGTCAGAATAAGTCAGGTCATGTTCCTGATGTGCTTGCTCTATTTTACATGCAGGGCAGTTGCCCTGGTCAGGACTTTTGTGAGGTCAATGGCAACCCTATTATAAAAGGAGACAAATTAAACACCACAGGATGCAGATTCCAAATAGGGTGAAAGATGACCCAGAGTCTTTGTTTCTGGAAAGTGTTTCTTGCACAATTCAGTGGGGTTACATTCTAGTAGTCAGAATGGGTTTCCTCTGACTCCCTTCTACTTTTCATTGATGCAGCATCAAGCACTGGCTTTGGGGTATACATGGGAAGAAAATGGCTTGCTGCATAACGGCGATCCTCCTAATCTCAGTCAGTCAAGAGAGATAACATCCTTTCCATTTGGACTGCTGTTTATATTTGTCAGGATGATTTTAGAGACAGAAAGTTGCCTTTGCATTCTGCCAGTCAAACTGTTGCACAGATTCTTAAAAGCAGGACCTCTGGGTCATAGAGAGTTTAATCTGTTTTTGAGGTTATTAGTGCTGATAAGTTCAAAAATGAATTTAATCTTCTCTGTTATACTTGTATCTGGTACTTGTAATTTGATAGCCAACAGCTTGTCCCATCTACAGATTTCCAGGTTTCGATTATTCTCCCCAGGGGTGTTTTTTTCCCCACGTCTCTCCCCCCTGAAATTTGGCTCCTTGGAGAAGATTGATGATTTCCTTACTGTGTAATTCCTGGGTCTCAAGCACCAAAAGAGCTTATGCTTCTCCTATTTCTAAATTCAAATCCTTCTATATGTCCTTACCAGTGAAAGATCATCACTCATTCTGTGTACACAAAGCACTGCAATGAATGTTCATAGGTGTGTACTAAGCTAATGGCCCTGGAGCCTTCACAAGCCTAGCCCATAGAAGTACCCTGGCATCATGCTGCCAAATGTTAGTTCCCAGTGCCTCTATCAAGTAGATCCACTGGAGTGATCCCCAGGGTGAACTTTCTATTACCCATCCGCTTATCAAGATTTATCTTGAAGAGGGTGAGCGAGGTGCTCCACTTGACATGTATGGGAAGTCTATTCCAGAGCATGGGCAGTCTCTGGGTGAGGAAGCTGTCCCTCCAGCATGTTCTGTTGATTGTGGTAATGAGGGTTGAGGTCTCTGGAGCATGTGATGTGGAGGGATTGGGATTTCTTTATATGTAGCATTTCTAACAGAGCTGGGTTAGACATCTCTTTGTAAGTCAAGCAAAGATCGCCTCTAAGTAGGTGATATGAGACACTGAATAGCTGGAGTCTTTTGAGTCTGCCCATGTAGGACATGTGTTTAATGCCTAGGATCCTCTTCTGTGGCTTCTCCAGCTGTTGCAGGTGTCTAGTGAGGTACATGCCAAATGGGGTATTATACTCAATGACTGGTCTAATGAGGAAAGAGTAGAGAGAGATGATGACCTCTTTCTTCCTGGATGCAAAACCCTTGTTAATGAAATGTGCCACATAGAAGGACTTTCTGACCACAGTGGCAATGTGGTGGTCAAAGGAGAGGTTGCTGTCAACCTGCATCCCCAGATCTCTTATAACGCCTTCAGTGTTCAGTGAGCTCCCATCGATGTGCTAATTAGTGGGAAATTAGTTTTTACCAAAGGGGATGACAACACATTTTTTAGCATTAAGCTTAAGGCCATGGTTTTGACACCAGTCATTTATCTCAGTGAGGCCATTCTGTAGAATGTCTGCATCACTTGGGGAGTTAATAATGGCTCCCAGCTTGCAGTCATCCATGAACTTGGTCAGCCAGAGTCCCTTTGTGTTGGTCTGGACTTCTGAGAAGTAGATGCCAAGCAGGAGAGGACCCAGGACCGATCCTTGTGGGACTACACCCGTGACTGATCAGCAGTCTGACTTTGAGTCTACTACTTTTACACTGTGTGTTCTGTCTGTGAGCCTAGTGATATTGGGGTTGATGCCTAGTTTGGTGAGTTTATCAATAATTCCCAAGTGAGAAATGGTATCAAAGGCCTTGGCCTGATCGAGGAAGGCTGTATGCACTGCCTTACCTTCATCCACAGCCCTGGTAACTGACTCAGAGAAGTCAACCAAGTTGAGCAGGCATGATCTCCCTTTCAGAAAGTCAAATTGCATGGGGTCTAGAGTTTGGAGATTTCCTATATCTTTGTTAATCAGGTCCATGAAGATGTGCTCCATAGCATTACATATCTGACTCATCAGGCTAATGGGGAGATAATTCCCAGGGTCTGTAGTTGCTCCCCCTTTATAGAGAGGATGACTGTAGCAGTGTGCCATTTGGTAGGGACAAAGCCTGAAGTGAGGCTGTGACTGAACAAGGCACACAGATGTGGTGCCAGTTCGCTTTTTAGTTCATGTAGAACACAGACAAGGATATTATCAGGTCCCATGGAAGCTGTATTCTTGGCCTTGAACAATGCAGCTTTAACCTGTGCTGCAGTAATGCTGGGTGACTGGCATTCTTCTGATATTGTTATTGGTCCTTTAGGGGGGGAGAGAGGGGTAAAGTTGGCACTGAATCTGTCAGCCAGTATGTTGGCAATATCTGTTGGCTCAGTATATGAGATACCATTATGCAGTAACTCAGAGCAAATCTAGGTATTGCTGTGGATGTTCTTGATATAACTATAGAAAGCTTTGTGATTGTTTTTAGTGTCTAACGCAGTTCTGCCTTCATAGCTGGTTTTAGAGGATTTGATGAGGGATCTCAACTTTTTGTTGAGGCTAATAAGGGAGTTTTTCCAGTCTTGGGACTTCAACTTTTTCTGCAACAGTTTCTTCCTTCTGTTGTAGAGTTTATTAATTGCAGGGGGCCACCAGATTTGCTTCCTTTTTTGGAGGAGAGTATCTTGGTTCTGTTGAGTATGGCTATTTCCATGCATTTATGTACATGTTTGTACAGTGCATTGTTGGATGATTCAGCAGTCATGCAGCTATTTTCCATTGGCATGTGTGTCGTGAAGTTAGCCACCTCTGCTTTTAGGAGCCCAAAGTCAGCTTTGGAGAAGTTTTTCAAGGTGGTTACCTTTGCAGGGGGGGGGGGGGGTGAGATGTGGATTTCCATGGTGATTATTTTATGGTCAGATCTGACCAGGGAGAGATTGACTACTGGTGTAGAGCAATGGTCACCCATGTTAATAATAACCAGGTTAAGGATGTTAATTCCACTAGTGGGGGTCAGAATAAGCTGGTCCAGGGCATTGAAACTGAGAAATTCCAGGAACCATTGGGCCAGTGTATTGGTGCTTGAATAGTTCTCCCAGTTGATGGAGGGGGAGTTGAAGTCTCCTAGTATGATAGTATTGGACTGGACCTTGATAGATTCCAGCGTGCTTAGGAACGTGGAGTGAGAGTCTAGGGACATGGTTGGGGACCTATAACAGACTATGACCTGGATCGCCATCTTACCCAATGTTAGTTGTACCTGAAGTATCTCAGATGCGTTATGCTGGGCTACTAGTCTGGAGGTGTGCATATCTTTTATGAATATGGAGACACCACTGCCTTTGGAGCTACAGCCCATGTTTCAGGGCTAAAAGGTGTGAAATGAGTTATAGCCTGGTAGCACAGGGGTGCTTTCTGCCACTTTAAACCATGTCTCTGTTACAGCACACATGTCAATGTTCTCCATTTTGAGGAGTGCTTCGAGTGAGTGCATCTTGAGATTTTAACTTCTAGCACTGAGCAGCATGACTCTCAGATTGCATTTATTTATAGCTGTTATGGTGGTAATTTGGTCTTTGGAACACCATCTAAAAAGGCACTATAGGATGGCAAGAGCCTTAGCCGGTACCCGGAAACCCAGGGGTGACAGATGCAGGTCATCTCTGGCTAAGCATCAAGGTTTGCCAATCATGTCATCCCAAGTAGACAGATACTTGATCCCCTTAGAATGGCATCAGAAACTAAGCCAATTGTTGAAGTCAATCATATTTTGTTTGTACTGTGATATCATTCTTGGTGATGGTAGGATACTGCTCAGGGCTAGGGTCATACCTGCCTGGGCCACATAATCTGAGAGCTCCACCATGTCTTTTTTCATGTAGTCCAGGGAGGTGCATCTCAGGTCATTCACACCCACATGGATAATGACAGAGTTATACTTGTTCTTGTTGTGGAGTGACCTGAGTGCATGTGTTATGTGTTGGATTCTGGCACCTGATAGACAGCTGACTGTTACCTTATCCTTATTCAACCTAGTGAGTGGGATATCTGTGTTCCTCACTATTGGGCAAGGTGTTTAGCCATAGGGTCTTAGGTTGAGGGGCACACTGTGGAGGTGAGCTATATGTCCTGTGGTTTGTGCTGTGTTGTGGTGGTCAAGTGCGTTTCTGTCTTGGAGGTCTCTGCTGTTTGGGTAAATTTCTATTGAGAGCTTCTGCAAAGGTGGGTGTGTGGATTTTGTTTTTATGAGAGAGATGTGATGGGGGGTGTTCTGGAGGGCTATATGTTCCATGTGGTGTAGTGCAGGTGTTGACCTTCTCCTCTTGACCAGCTAGTCTGGTCTTGGCTGGAGAGTGTGTAGCTTCCAATTTGGTGATATAAGTACATCTCTCACAAGTCTGAGTGTTGGGAGGTAAGAGGAGAGGGTTGTCTGTGTACATGAGTCAGTTGCTACACTGCCTCAGAATGCCCAAGTACACCAGGTTAATAGGAGAAAGCACAGAGCACTGCCCTTTAATCATGCCAGGAGCCGTGGTCATAACTACTAAGTACTGGAGCTATTTCCATGAAGAACAACTAGTTCTGATGGCACTTAGGTGTGCTATAATAATTGCTACCAAAACCTGTTGAAGTGCAAAGCAATTAAGTTATTTGAAGTGCAGCAGAGGAAGAACAAGCAAGATTCAAGGGAAAACTGAAGAGCAGACTTTCTGGCACAGCAATAGTTTACCTTAGTTCGGCATTGGTAGGCAGAACTTAAACAAGTGTAAACCCACGCAAACATGGGCTTTTAAACCAGAAAGTTGAAAGGGATGGAAAAACTGCCCAAATGGCCAATAAACTAGAATTTCTAGGCCAAAACCCACTCCTCTTGTGGTAGATAGGCTACCTCATACTTACCACTCCCACTGATAAGCTAGAAGGGTTCCCTCCAACACAGAAAAGCTTGGGGGGGGTCTCAGAAGCTTATAAACAGTCCTGGATACAGCAAATCTGTATTTGGACTAGACTAGTTACAGGAAAGGCAAGAAACAAACACAGTCTTTTAAACCAGAAAGTTGAAAGGGATAGAAAAACTGCCCAAATGGCCAATAAACTACAATTTCTGGCCCAGAAACCACTCATTTTGTGGAAGATAGGCTACCTAGTGCTTACTACTCCCCCTGATATGCTAAAAGGCTTCCCCCCAACACAGAAAGGCTTGGGGGGCTCAGAAGCTTTCAAACAGACCTGGATACAGCAAATCTGCATCTGAACTAGACTAGTTACAGGAAAGATGGAAAACAAGCTTAGAACTTTTTTTTGTTTTTGTTTTGTTAAAGAAAAGCAGCTAAAACAGCAGTAAAAACAATTCAAATGCAGTGCAAGCTAGCACACTTGAGTGTGTAACAATATGAAAGCAAATACAGTTTAAATAAATGCAATTAAATTAAAAAAATACTAAAACAAGTGCAGAAAGCAGTAAATTTGGGAAAAATCAAAATGGAGGTATTTAGAGTATCAGACAGAAATGATCTAATACTCCTCTCCAAAGTCCCAAATTTTTCCAGCAGTTAGAGTGTCACAATACCAGAGAAATTATTACCATATGAGAGAATACATTAAGAAAGTATGTCAATTAGGCATTAATCTTATTTGACAAAAAAACATTTTCATGTGCTTTTCTTATACAGCGTTTATAAATATCTGTAAGCTTGAATATAGAATTATTTTTTTCCAAAAATTATTTGCACACATAATAACAATACATTACATTTTTGCATATATCATGAAAAACATGAGATAAAAAGACCATTTCTATGCTAAATGCAATTGCACCCCATTTGAAGCCCTGCAGACATGCATTTTCCTCAGGTGTAAATTTTGGACTTGACTGATGATTCAGTATATTCACTTGCCTCTGACTTACCTCTAAAGAGTTGCTAAAATGTCATTCATGTCATTATAATAAAGAATGATGAGTAACAAAGCATTTTGTTGGCTATTCATAGGGTCCATTGTTCTAAATTTCAGACTGAAACCTGTCTTAAAGTACTACACTTGCTGTGACAGCACTTGTAGAAATCTCACTGGATCTGACCCTTTCAAGTTTCATTACATTTGAGAAAGCCTGCCTGAGCCTCAGCAAAGACAAATTGTATTTCTGAAATGATACATAGTGTGTACAAATCCCATTTGTCATTCTAGCTGTGAGTGTGCTGCCAAAAGGCAAATCAGATTTCTCAAACTGATTTCTACCCATGTATTTTGTGTCAAGTTCATAAGCAAGCGGTTTAAATCTAGTTTCATCATAAGAGGAAGGCTCAAAAAGCTTCTATCTGTACAACTTTTCATTTATCATTCAAGGATTTTAAAGTCCATCAGCAAAATCTGCTTGATTGTTTTCTTTCTTTCAGTATGTTTGAAACACTTACTTGGCTGATCATATTTTCATTTGCAGTATTGAAGAGCCTGCAGATTGAATATGAATGCAAATCACTTTATAAATGCATTTAAAAAGAGAAATGTGTGTGTGTGTGTGTGTGTGTGTGTGTGTGTGTGTGTGTGTGTGTGTGTGTGTGTGTGTGTGTGTGTGTGTTTCTTTCTATAAGGCTTACAAAATGTATCACACTAAACACAAGTTAACAATGAGTGAATAACCTCCCCCTCAAAAAAAAAGGTATGAATACACATATAGATGAATGTGTGCATGTATGTTTGAATGTACTATTATTTATTTATTTACTGATTTACTTACTTTTTAATCCATGATTTAAAAATTGGAAAGATCTTTATCCAAACAATGCATGAAATGGTGGAAATAATTAAATGTGGACCTCATTGTGTGGAAAAGGATTTTTTTTTTTAGAAAACTAAATGTGTGTCAAACAAACTAGAATTCATTACTTGCCATAGTGCAGTAACTGCCGTACTGCATAAGTGAATTATTCTTTTTTCTTGAAAACAACAACACTCATTAAAATTATCTACATTGTTTCTACTGTGTTAACATACATAAGATGCATCCATTTGGTTCCCCATTTCACAGCTTAGACAAGGTATGATGCCACTTCTTTATCTTCAAAGTATTTAGTGATTTTACTTTTTCTTGAATGTCATTAGACAGCATTCCTTTCTCTTTTTTGCACATATATGCTGTGAGTGTATGCATGGACATGTGTGTATCAATAGCTTTATTTATATAGCTATGTACTTATGTATATTGGACACTCTTAATTGGTTGTAGGTGTGATTGTGCATGTGCATGTGTGGTAGTGAAAAACAACTGCTCCAGAATTAGCCATAAGGAGATATAAACCTTGGCTCTAGATGATTAGCAGTGTTGAAGCGACTACCTTATCCCATGTGCACGAATGGGAATAAGGGGTTGTGGATATATGCATGTCTATATCTAAATCTAAATCTATATCTATATGTCTCTGTCTATGTCTATGTCTGTCTGTCTAGCTATATATACAGGTAGATACAGATTAATTCATTGATAAGTTACTCAATGTAAGATTGCATGGGAGCCTTACTCAACCAGCACTCAGTCAGTGCAAGGCAAAGTTCATCCTGAATGGGGTACCAATCCACTACAGTTCACACACACATGCATGTGGGTGCGTGTGTGTCTCTGTGTATGTGTGTGTGTCTGTCTATGTGTGAGTGTATGTACGTGTATATTTATATTTGTATATAGTTATAACTGTCTACAAAATTTATCTATATATGTATTAATATATATCATATTTATGGCCAGGATTCATGAAAGCCTACATTTAGCAATAAACTTAGATGCATGATGAGCAGCAATGAGTGTGCTGTTTGGTATTCATTAAACAGCTCTGTATGTTGTGCCCAGCTGCAAAACAAGGGTAAGCAACAGAATATGCTAGTGAAGGAATAAGGAGGTGAATTACATGCTAATCAAGCAAATAAATATAGTGGAGTGATTCAGGAATGTGTAAAACTCATGCCTACATACCACACTCCATTTTGGACTCAGATCCTACACTCTTTGGAATACAGCCATGAAGACATTTAGAAAGAAAATAGGGGTTGGTGCTGCTATCATTAATCTGTGTATGAAGTAGGTGTTGCAGCTGATAATTTCAGACCTTGGTCTGAAAGGAGAATAGTATTTAGACCATGTTTGACATATCATGGACTTCATGATACTGAAATAACAGCGTGCTAATGAGTGGACAGGGATAACTTAGACAAAATAGCATCATCTGCCTCCTTCATCAGTGGTATTGGGTAAATCCTGGAGAACCCAGCCTATGAAAGCCAAGGTAAGTGTAGCTTTATGTATACTTACTACAGGCATACATCAAAAACATACACGGGATATAGTAGGGGCATCCCAGGCCTCAGCCTCAAGATTATTACATCAGTTTCTCACAGCAATGCTGCAACATGTAGGGGGCCGTATCTGGTTTCTACATACTTCAGCAAACCTCACCACAGAGAGCTACAACCATGCAACATTTCTATAGCATAGCACATTTCCCTGATGCTCTGGGGACATAGACTGCAAATACATAAAAAGCAAAGCACCACCTGGTTAACAGAGAAGGAGTTACATGAATAGAAAAAAAACAATAATAAGGGATCATCTATAATGTGTGCAGGTAATCCTGGCAGTTTCTACAACTCCCACATATGGCACATCTGTGATCTGTATCTAAGGTTTTGTAGGGGTGACTTTCCACAAGAGAATCTGGTGGGAAATATAGATTATGCACCTTGGTTCATAACATCTATGAGAAGCCCACACATCTCCACAGTGCAAGGTTATAATGATGCACATGCTCAAACTAGAAATATCATAGAGTATGTTTTCTGGCTCACTCAAGCCATGTTTCTGATGTGGATATGTCCTGCAGTATACCCCATCCACCACAGTCAACATATTGACAGTCTATGCCATGTTGCATAATCAAATTGTTAGGAAACAGTTGCAACATGGACAATAATGCCAAGCACCGCAGTTCCCAGCACCATGGCAGGGACAGCAGACACAGCTGAGGAGTCTGATGAAGAACCAACAGTTGGCATCCTGGCAGATATGTTATAGCCCAGGCTAACAGGCAGATAATAGTGTACACATTTACTAAGTGAAAATTTAACAAACTAAGCACATACAAACAGTAACATCAAACATTCACAACCCAGAAGATACAACTTTTATTAGCAGCATTAACAAAGGTAAGTGATGAACAAGTAAAGAAGAGAAAAATGATTAGCCTTATATGTATTAATTATACTTTGCTAAGATAAAATATTTTTCAACTTTGCTGTAATGTCAGCAGTGACTCATTAGTAATATATGCAACATAAATATAGAAAAACAAGTAAGCTATTAAAGATATATAAACATGTTTTTTAACAGCACATGTATACAACCTGGACATCCAACCAAAGCAGGCCCATGCCAGACCAACCCCCACAATATTAAGTCAAATTTACAATCATCCACATTGGTACATGATCAATCATACATCTCCATCACTAATAGAATATAATAGAAATCTATACGGCACAGATTAGGATATGCCATTCAACATAGTAAAGCAAATATGTATTGAACAAATGCATATGCTTGCCCTGCTCACTACTGTGCATCACACCTACAAATTGCCCTAGTTAGGCACCACAACAGTGAACAGAACAATATCAGCATCGTCTGTACAAGGTGATGAACAAGCTGTAATTCATTATTAATAGGACTGTATTAATACTAAAACTTTTACAAGAATACAGGGTACTACCTAATAACACTCAGTCCATCAGACATAGGCAAACCTAAGTCACAAAGAAATATGCAGAGGGCAGGTCACAGTCATTTGCATTTGCACAGGTTTGGGGGGGGGGGTTACATGAGGGCAAGCCTGACATAAGGGACTGTGTGTATGTATGTGTGTGAAAAATCTGGTTAACAGCAAATATGCATTGTCAGAGCCAGTAGCATTAGATGTAAAGAAGTTAATATTAATAATTTACATGCGTATGTGTGTGTGTGTGTGCGTGTGTTTATGTGTGCATATGTGTGTGTGTGTGTGTGTTTGTGTGTTCATGTGTGTGTGTGTGTGTGTGTGTGTGTGTGTGTGTGTGTGTGTGTGTGTGTGTGTGTGTGGTATGGGTAAGATGAAGTGTGCCATTATGCAGGAATGCAATCAAAGCAAGTGAGCTAGTCCTACACCCTGGTATTTTAGACAGGTGTGAGCCATACATGGTGGACAATTCATTTTAAAGCCAGTGCCATCACAATATGAAGTACCTCTGCCAAGAGTTGCACCATCATGACCCTCACTATAGGTGCTAGCTGAACATGAACTATGTCTGTTGGATGAGTTCTTATCACAACAATGTCCATGACCATGATGATGACCATGTTGCTTACCATGTCTAACTGTGGACACCTCAATTTCTGATGGATCAGTTAAGTAGTATCACTGTAGGAGCAGGATCTGTTATGGCCACATTGGCTAACATCTCACAATGTAGCAGCTGTTTGTCCACATGGATGCTGACCCACCAACAGCAGACATTCCATTAGAGACATTGCATTGATCCAATGTGCAATTCTTATAGTTCAAGGACTCACCCACATTGTTCAGGCAGTTTTGCAGGTCAGAATGCACACCATACAGTACCTGACTATCCTTATTGAGGCACAGATGGAACTTGCCTATGCTTCCAGGAAAGCTCTATATATACATTGTGTGGCACCATTGAAACACCAACATGGGGAGTGGTGGTGGGGTGGAAGGTATTCCTCCTCTGAGCCGCTTTACTGATACTCCATATGCTACTTCCCCCTCATGATGGCTCTGCAACTGGAGTAACCACACTACCCTGATTAATCCTATCACCATCAATTTGTTCTATCTAAGAGGGTCCCATGTCATGGGTATGCATAGGCCTATTCACTGTGTCCTAACTCTGAGATGGAGCTGTTGGAAACACAACCTCAGTGTCAGACTGTCCCTCTGCATCATTTTGCATCTGTTAATCATCTTCATCATTGTCAGAGGTTACAGATACCCCAGCATCAAGTGGTAGGAGCTCCACAGTGTTGATGGCAGGCTCACCTATGATTATAGCAATAAAACACAACAAACAAAAACTGATCAGACATATGTCATGTAACTTTGAGTAAAGCAATACTAGATGCAAGTGCAGTTAAACATTTCTTTAAGGTAGATTTAAAGATCAATATATAAACAAATATAACTTTTTAGTTATATCATTTGTAGGTAGTTATCGGCCCTCAATACCAAATGTGCCTAGTCAGACAAAATGGAGATGGATACAGTTATGATAAGCACTAAACAGAAGATGACACATGAAAGATAGCCTTATTTGTAAATTTAAAAAAAAAATAAAATGTATCTGTATTATTTAGCTATCTAAATTTATGTCTATCTAAATTGCTTACCTAGAGCATCAATAATAAACACCCTTTGCCTATCTTCCACGTCTGCACCAATGTCCATCACAGCACTTGGCAGCTCTGCTGAGCTGCATGGATACGTTACAGTCATCAGGAACCCCTCCACTCAGAGGAAGGTGGTTCAGTAGCAGTATCATCCTCAATTAGCTCTCCATCCCTGTATTATAGCACTGGCTGTCTTTTTGGCCTTGTTGATCATGTCACTGGCTTGATGTCTGATGTCAGTGTAGTCTTGACCATGGTCACCAGCAGCATTCACATCACTGACCACCTGTCACTATGTATGGTCATAGAGGGGCTTGTCAGCTACTAGTTTCAGTAAGAGACATGGGTTATACTGATGGAGTATCTGAATAATAAGCTCATTCTCACAGTGTCTGAGAATACGGGTTTATGTGGTCTAGATCATTCAGGTGCAACTCTTACACATTCTAAACCAAGACAAACGGACAAAGTGCAGACATTGCTTTCAATTTGCCTAGGAAAACAATAATGAAATCATAACTGTGTTACTTGTAAAGAATGTAAAATACCTTGACAGGATTTGTAATAACGTTCACCAAAAATAATACAATTGGAACACATTTACTCAGTGAAATGGTAATATTTTAACTGATGAATCCAAGCAATCTTTTCTACTATGTTACAATTTCCTTAGCCCCAGGTTATACTTATAAAATATAGATTTACCCACCTGGATAAATTGAATATAAAAATCAGATGTCAGATCATTATCATTCCTGAATAACACAATCTGTTTGAAATGCTGAACAGGTAAACATGCTGTGAGCACCTACATGATGTCATGTACATGTCCTAGCAGTTCAAGAGTGAGTTTTCAGAATTGTTGTTAGCTAACGTGTTGCAATTGTGACTCACTGGCATTACTGCACAACTAACTGTTTAACACTGGTGATAGTTTAATGTGCACTTACAGAGGGTGTGCCAGGGAGAAAAGTTGTGCTAGTTTAGTGTGCATTTACAGAGGATGTGCCAGGGAGAATAATCAAGGTTTGTTATTGCATTGAGTGACCTTGGAGATAATCTTTATATCACTTTTATGAATGTATGCTTAAAAGTGTCTGTAAGTCACAGCAAGTGCATACAATTTAAGCATACAAACAGAAATGCATATGACAGTATTTGTAATAAAGGACAGGATTACAATATTTTCAGAAACTCATTACATTTGTTGGAGACTTGCAGTCGTCTTTGCAGGCTTTACCCGTAAACTAAATAGAATGCCAGTCTATCATGTGTGGTCCATAACCTGTGCAGTAATCCTTTAAGCAATTTATCTTGAGCTTGTTTCTTGTTTGCTGTTCATTTTTTACTTTGATCATGTTTTCCCCATGAAACAAGTAGATAGTTGTTGTCAGGCAGCAGGTCTTTTTTGGATAAGAAACATTTTTACAAGTGGGGGTATCACAGAGATTGCTACTTTCAGCATGTTACTTGGTACTTTTATAAAGCTGAATATAAATTATAATTAGAACTGCAGTGCAAGGAGAAGTGGTTTGAGTTGAGTGCTGCTTGTTTTTTATACTTGATTTTGATTGGCATTCCAGTAATGTATTTAAAGTATAATTTATTTGTTCATGCCTAACAACCTTTTTACTTCCATCTAGATATTAAGTAAGCTGTTATGCAGCCAATGCTTTGAAATATTTTTTTCTTCTACAATTCATTTTGTCTTGATTGGACTCTCATAATGATGGTTTTGGACCCAGGGCAGTGTATTTAATTAAAGTCCCAGTTTTTGCAGTTTTTAGCATAGCTCCACCCCTTTCTACTTGGTCACACTCCTTCCCATTGGATCCACCCATTCAGATGTCTTCTGCAGCCCCACCCCCCTTTTGATTTGAAGTCACCAGCCACCACAGCTAATTGTGACTCACTGGCAATACTGCACAATTAATTGTTTAACATTGGTGATAGTTTAATTTGCACTTACAAAGGGTGTGCCAGGGAGAAAACTTGTGCTGGTTTAATGTGCATTTACAGAAGGTGTGCCAGGGAGAATAATCAAAGTTTGTTATTGCATTGAGTGACCTTGGAAATAATCTTTAAATCACCTTTATGAATGTATGCTTAAAAAGTGTCTGTAAGTCACAGCAAGTACATAAAATTTAAGCATACAAACAGAAAGGCTATAAAAAATGTAAATTATAATGAATCATGTTAGAAATGCACAATAGGTGAGTAATACAAAAGAAAGGGAATAACACTCTATTGGACTGCATACATTTGTTTGTACTACATGCTTCACTGGCTTAACTGGTGCAAATATCCCATTTGTCTAGACATCTTCTGTGACAGTAGAAAGGACAAGTGTGATAACCTGGGTATATTGCTCCCTAAACATAGCGTTAGCATCCCAAAGCTTGAGTATATGTGATCTACTTTTTCTGCCTCAAACTAGCTGTGTTGATATGATAAACACTGTTAATCTTGTCAATGCTTCATGATTATTCCATGGTTTCATGGTTCAAATATAGAGATGGTCTTATCTGTGGTGTAAAGTAGGGATACTTAATGGTCACATTTTAATGGTCCAAGAATACAAAAGTTGAGATGTCATCACACAGACATATTTTGCAATTTTTGGGGGGCATCTTGCTTTGTGCAGTTTGGCATTGTTTATCCATAACTGTCAGCAGTCACTAGCAATTCTTGACATTTTACTTCCTAATGCAAAAAAAAATAATAATAAAAGAAAATTAATTTGGAATCCTATCAGTAGCTGCAATGAGACTGGTACTATTGTGATTCAGTCAGCACTCTGAAAAATACTGCATGCCATGGAGACATGTGTTGTATGACATTCTCTCTGGCTCAGAGTTTTAATGAAGTATAATATGAATAACAGCAGCAATAATGCAGGGTTTGATCCCAGCTTTTGATATTTTGAAGTTTGTATTCACAATTAAGGAAATGTTTAAGTCCTGGAACATGAAGTACTGATAATAGCAACAGAACATTTTATATACAAGATGTAAGAAACTTGACATGCACTAAAGTGTGAGGAACTAAAACTAGTAACATAATGAATTTTGAAATACAGATATTTAATCAAAGCCATTGTAAATATGTCAGAAGAAGAGAAGAAGTAATCAAGAAAGTAAGATATTTCTTTAAAAAAGACAAAAATCTTACATGTATAAGCAGTGTATAAAATTACCTTATATAAGCTCCTTTGTGGCTCTTCCTTCATAAGTGTCAGTATGTGAAGGCATGATGATGTATAACAGAAATGCAAGTTATCATGTGGTAACACTGTTAAAAGCATGAATGTTTAAGGGTAAATTAATAAGTGCTGGATTCAATGCAAGATATTTTAGAAGGCCACCACTTGAAGAAATCGCCACACTGTTAACTTTTTTAATTGTTGCCTTTTTATTTTTTAGTCTTTTTTCCTTTGCATGCTACTTGGCAATGCACATAGTTGTCTGTCAGCAGTGACTAACAGTGAACAACAGTTGTCTTCTGAAAACAAAAGTGAAAAATGAAATTTGGAATGCCATCAGTAGTGCAAATGGGTCTGGCACTGGTGTGCTGCAATTAGTGCTCTGGATAGTACTGAGTGAAGGAAATGCACTGCTATGTAACTTTCTCTGTGGCTCATCATGTTAATGCAGTACATTCTGAATAACAGCAGATGTAATGCAGGGTTTGAATTCCTATTACAAGCCATTTTATTGAGAAGATCAGAATAAATATTGTGACAGTCTTTTTTATTAGTATTTGGACATGAAATACTACTGTCTAGTTGCAAAATAAAAGTTGCAGTGAAACTCTGTGCAGTGAATGCTAAATAAGTTAACTATACCCTGTGTAAAGTGTGTTAGGAATAACAACGATCATAGCTAATTTAAAGTACACTTGCATATGTATACTTTTACTAATATGTATTGGAATACAATATTTCTCAATATAAATATCATTAGATCTGTAGGACAGTATGCCATGCAAAGTTTATGTGGCCCCTTCCTCAACATGTTTTACTGAGATCATTCAAATCACTGAAAAGGGAAATTGTTTTATAGCAGTAAATAATGGCTTCCAAATATAAGTCAAACAACATAAAACTCAAATTCAAACACATAGAGGCTTGTCACTGTTAAATCTCCACTCATGTTGAAATTGTTACACTTCAGCATACAAGCAAGAGATGTTAGTTCTCCTGTGGTATTAGCTGTTAGTAAACATTAATTAGCAGTTCAGTCTTATTTTTATTCATGAATTCATGGATTCCATGCCAATGTGATATCAGTCACATCTGTAAAATGGATGTCCCACCAAGCCATTATGTTCCAGTTTATATAAATGTATCTATTGCCAGTACTGATTATTACCAACACTGTAGAAAATATCATATCATATCAGTGTGTCACAAGACTATATGTATGAGTACCATCCACTATACAAAGGAACACGGCCAGAGATGACAATGTATCCTTTGAAATGTAATTCAGATACCAACAGCAAAAAACATTTGATGATTTCACAGTGGAACAAATGTGAATACAACGAGTATCACACATGGCCAATTCGTAATGCTATAGTTCACATCTGCAATGTGAATTGAACCAATCATACCCAATTTCTCAGCCAAGCCATTTTTGTGCTTTCTATCACACAAATGCAGTTGGTAAGGTTGTCAGTCATTGTGCCCAGGCTGGTACATGTGAGATCTGAATTGGGCACCAGTTTTCTGATGTATATCTAGATATCCTTCAGAAGGCATGACAGGTGATGGTGAGGGTGGTGCTCCATTTAGAGATGAAAGATGGTGTCACGAAGAGGCCAGAGTCTTGTGACACTTTTAATAAAACCTTATAGCCATAGGCTTCTGCAGGAAGATTATACTGGGTCTCAGTTCAAGGCTGAGGCTTATAATATCATGGCAAAGGCTGTCAGCAGTGCAACTTGCATTTCATGCACTGATGAACAATGCCAATGCCATTATACTGGCATGAAGAGGTGCAAGCAGGATCTGCTGAGCCAATGAGAGGCAGAATTTACAACTGCAAACACCCCTGAGTTGTGTAAGTATATGACCCATCATCATCCAAAACTGTACCATGGAGTAGTAAAACATATACCTTCTCATGATGCTTCTTCTTTTCTGTTTTCTGTTCCACACAACTGCTAAAGAGATAACTCAGAATAGAGGAACATCAGGAATGATGGTCACACCCCAGCACTGGGTAAGTATGGACCAGGTATGAATGCAAGTATAATCATAATACATCATAAATGTAGTCAATTGGGCGTGGCCAAGGATGAACACAGGATAGCAGCAGATTTCTTGAGCTCCACCAATTTCATTACACTGACAGGAATTAATTATTTAAAAATTAATTTTTGAAGTAATTTTCTTTCTAAATATGTTTGTTTTATATAGTTCTTGAACTATATCTAAAAAAGAAAGGAAATCTTAACAATATTCCTGTCAGAAATCACTTTGGAAATTTTCCTGTCAGTTTATCAGTCTGAAATGAGTTCCAGTAAGACAAATTCTCAAGACTCCAGCATCAAGAAAGAACTTCAGTCTCTGATAATTATAATCCAGCAACTTACTGCTAAGATGGATAAAATGGATACTAAAATAGACACCTTCATAGAAAAAACTACAAAACAAATAGACTTGTTACATATAGACCTGCAACAACAGAAGATCCAGATGACAGGCATAGAAGAAGCTGTGAATGACATGGAAAATAGAATCCAAGAAGAGGAAATCAACATTGAGTTTCTGCTGAAACAAAATACACATTTACAAACAAAGCTGGATGACCTGGAAAATAGATCTAGGCGCAATAACATTAGGATTTTTGGACTGCCAGAAAATATTGAAGGTAACAATATTACTTCTTTTTTAACAACATGGCTCCCTAAAACTTTAGACTTACCAGAAGCATTCTCTTTTGGCATCGAAAGAGCACATAGATCTATAGCTAATACTAACTCTAACAAAAAATATCCTAGATCAGTTATAGTTAGATTTCTATCATCTTTTGATAAAGAGATGGTTCTTAAATCTGCTTGGGCTAAAGCTCCTGTTAAGATTAATGAGACAACTGTGTGTTTTGACAATGACTATTCTTCCATGGTAATAGCTAAAAGAAAAGTTTTTCTGCCACTAATAAGGGAGCTTAAAAAAGCACAGTTTAAAACATACCTTCTTTTTCCTGCCAAGCTTAAAATCTTCCTTCCTGATGGTCCTAAAATTTCGATGACTTAGACTCTGCTTTACTGTTTATCAAAAAAAATAAGATTTTGGATAAAATAGAGGAAATGGAATGGGCTAGTCCTTCATTAAAGAGACTGGCAACTGAAACTTCGTGGAAGACTTCAGAGAAGAAGAAGAGACTAAAAAACAAATGATTTGTTCTATGTTTTTCTATGTTTTTTTTTCTCTCATCATTTTATTTCATTATTAATCTTTTTAAATATAGTTCCTGCATTTCCAAGAAACCACAAATATTTTGAAAAAGATTTAATCAAAGTTATTCTCTGTGTGCAAAGAAATGTTTTGTTTCATAATCAGTCAAAATATCTGAAGATTTAATGGCAAGCTATGATTCAACTTGTTTCTCTTTCTGAAAAGGAGAAGTAAGGTCAGTAATTTGATACATTTTTTTTCTTTATCTTTTTTTTTTTTTTCCTTCTTTTCTTCTTTTCTTTGTTTAAACAATGACATACTATTTAGATTATGTAGTGGGTAAAGGGTGGGGGAGGGCAGGGAGAGAAGAGTAATGAAAATATGATTAATAGAATAATAACATATTTATTCCTTGTAAAAAGTTTATATGTTCTTCAAATGCTATTCCTAATTATATTTTCTTGATTATACTGCTTATGCTTGTTTGTAAATAATCTGTCATGCTTTAACTAATAATAATTAGAACTAAATAATAGTAAATAATATGTTTTATTTTTAACTCTATTAATACAAACAGTAAGTAATATTCCATTGTATATACTTCTTATAGCTTTCTCTTACATTTTTTTTATTTCTGCCTTACACCCTTTTATTTTCTACTCTCTTTTTCTTTTCTTTATTAATATATAGAAATGCTTTTGATCATATAGACACAGTAAATAATAAGATTTGCATAAAAATATTGAGTTTTATTACTTATTAATAATTGTGGGCTTAATTTCACTTACATTGTGAAGGTTTTGTCATGTTTAGATGCATTTACACTGCTAAATGAATGTTTGTCACTAGTTTTTAATAAGTTTCCCGCCAAAATGTTAAGAGAGACAATCTGGAATGTGGGCTGTCTCATGCACAGTGTCCATGAGCTACTTCAAAAGCTTCAACTCTCAGAATTCTCACAGAGAAGCTGAAAGCAGTTAGTCTAACCTTTGACCTAGATATCACACTGACACATCACAGATTCAGGAATAATAATCTACCAGGAAATAGAAATGATGCAAATGTGACTATGTGAAGGAAAATGAACTCTTTAACATCTAAATGTGAGTTATTTTATATAATTACTTAAATATCTATGTTATAATTCATAAAATATGTCAGTTATAATGAGTTTAAATTATACAGTTTCTTGTAGTAAGTAAATGTCTTATTTTAGAAGGCATAGAAAATGAAACATTTATTCAAGTGTTTTTGAAAATCTACTTAACAGCAGCATAATAATCTGTGTTAAAAACTTATGTTCCAAACATATACATTACTATAACTCATTTAATTCATCTGATTGACAAGCATAAATAATTTTATAACTCTATTCTGGAAGAAATTGTCATGTGATATATTTTAAAGCAGTAGTATAGCATGGTTGTAAAATCTGGTTACTGAGATGTGTTTGCTGTGCATTATTTTGTATAAAGCAGACAGATTTATTGTAGGGACAGCAAGTAGGATGGTGCTCAGCAAGGACACAACTCAGTGAGATCAGATATATATATATATATATATATATATATATATATATGTGTGTGTGTGTGTGTGTGTGTGTGTGTGTGTGTGTGTGTGTGTGTGTATGTGTGTGTGTGTGTGTGTGTGTGTATGTGTATATATATATATATATATATATATGTGTGTGTGTGTGTGTGTGTGTGTGTGTGTGTGTGTGTGTGTGGGTGTGTGTGTGTGTGTGTGTGTGTGTGTGTGTGTGTGTGTGTGTGTGTGTGTATGTATATATATATATATGTGTGTGTGTGTGTGTGTGTGTGTATGTGTGTGTGTGTGTGTGTGTATGTATATATGTATATAAGTGTTTCTGAGAATCTGCATAACTATGCAGTATGATTTATAACAATTTCTATGAATACAATATCTTATTCTATTGACAATAATGAGTTTGAGTAAATGCTCATATACAAGCAATTCAAGGTTTTTTTTGGAAGCTGTTAATTGCATTTACATGACAGAAAATAGATGCATCTTAATATATGTAATGTCTGAATCATATTAGCCAAAGTTTTTGATTTAAATGAATGTTAGAACTTATTTTTCTCTTCTCTTGATTTCTAACATCAAGATTATTTGAATGCTATTTGAATACAAGTGTTTTATATTACATAGATGTATATAGTAGTATGAACAGTTTTTTTTTTTAAAAAAAGGTTTATTTTAGTTTATATGATGCTGTTTTACCAAATGTGTAGTCTTGTCTTGCTAGATAATTGAATTGAAAACTGTTAACCTCAGTTAAATATAACTAGTATTAAATTGATAAGGTGGTAGCTGAGGTACTGCTGCTTAGGGTAGGGGGTTAACTTGAGTGGTAAATACTACTCTAAGTTGGAGTTTATAACTCCAGGCTGGATGCAAGGTTTAATCCTTACATTATTTTCACTTGTTCATTGTTATTTGTATATAGTTTTGACATCCACAATATATTTTGTACATTCATTGTCACTACAAACAAAATTGAATCCTATACAAAATCCCATAAGAGATTCAATAAATACAGTTATATTTAAAGGTACACCTAAAGGAGGAGATGTAACATTACTTATCTTGTTATTTGTTATTTTGATCATAAGATTCTTAAGTTTTAAAAATGCCAAATGACATCTTTAAAAGGAATTTCTTTAAACATTAATGGAGTGAATAATCTGTGTAAAAGGGCAAGCCTAATAAGATACATTAATTTACATAAGGCCAACTTAGTCTTCCTGCAAGAAACCCATCTCTTGAAAAAAGATATTGATAAACTAGCCACAAACAAATATACAGTATTGGTTAGTTCAGAGCACACTCAGAAAAAAAGAGGAGTAGCTATTTTATGGAATAAAAGTATGCCCATTCCTAAAACCATTAAGTCTTATCAGGATGACAAAGGAATGTTTTGTATGGTTACAATACAAATTAATGGGAAGACTTACACTTTAATTAATGTATATTGGATACCTGGAATTGGTATTAATACAGTGAAACATCATCTTGATAAGATCATATCATTCTCTATAGGAGATATTATTTTAGCTGGTGACTTTAATTGTATACTACATGAAAGTGATACTACCACTATAGGAAAAGAAGAATTACATCTAATGCAAAACATTTAAATGATTTTGCTAATTCTTATCATTTGAATGATATTAATAATCAGATAGATTCAAAATCATTACCATACACCTTTTTTCTAACAGATACAAAACGTATTCAAAAATAGATAGGGTCTTTATTTCTAACCAGATGGTAACAGATTTAATTAATTCCAAAATCATTTCATGTCCTATATCTGATCATAATTCAATTGTTTTGAATTCATGATAAAAAATACTCATAATGTTCAGATAAAAAGGATACCAGCATACTTAACTCAACTAAAAGACTATAAAGAATATATACTTTCAGAAGTAAAACATTTTTTAGACATAAATAATACTCCTGAAGTCTCCATTGTTTATGTTTGGGATGCCTTAAAATCATATATATATGGACAAAGTATCAGATGGTATAATAATAAAAGGAAATCTTGGGATAAGGAATTTTTAGATATTCAAAGTAAATTAGTCTCTTATAAACATAATAATAAAGAAAATATTATGGACAAGAAAGTTATTGAAGAAATAAACAAACTAAATGAGAAATACAAAGAAATTTTAACTCATAAAGTTAAAATAACTTTAGAGAATACAAGTTTTGTCTTATTTAATAAGCCCCAAATACTTACATAGACTTAAAAATAAAACAAAAAGGTTGAATAAACAAAACCATATCAAAGAAATCTTTTCTCTAAGGAAAAGAAGAATGTTTCTAGTATACCAGAAATACTAGATGAATTTAGAAATCACTTTCACAAAATTAACCATAATAACATTAACATGGAACCTAAAGATAAAATAAAGGAGTTTATAACCACAAACATGAATAAAAAGCTTAATAAACAACAGATTAAACTATTGGACAAGAGTATTTCATATACAGAAGTTATTGCACAAATAAATAAGCTTAAATCAAACAAAGCACCAATGATGGTATTATACCAGAGATATATAAAATCCTTTCTAAAAGTACATATTCATTAATACATAAGGTTTTTATTTTGGCCCAAACTGAGTTAATAACCCCCCCCATCTTGGCAATATATATTTATTTCGCCAATTTTAAAACCTAATAAAGATCCAACTAGATGTTCTTCATATCGGCCCATCTCATTACTTAATGTTGATTATAAAATGTTTATGAGTATTTTTGCTGATAGATTGAAGACAATCATTCCCAGCATTATATATATAGATCAGACAGGCTTCATTGTAAATAGAAATACTTTTGATAATATAAGAAAAACTTTAACATTAATAGATTTTGCAAATAGGAAAAAGAAAGATTTAACACTTATTAGTCTTGATATAAGTTCAGCATTTGATTCAGTAAGTTGGGACTATCTGTTTACCTTAATGAAGTGCACAAACTTCTCAGATGCATTTGTAAATCTAATTGAGCATTTATACAAAGGAACGTTGGCTTATATTAAGGTAGGAACATATGTTTCACATAAATACCCATTCTTAAAGGTACAAAACAAGGATGTCCACTTTCTCCACTATTATTCACTTTAGTAATGGAGCCTTGGGCTAATTTGATCAGAAACAGTACTTACATAGAGGGTTTTGAAATAGATGAAAATACAACATCCAAAATTCAACTTTTTGCAGATGATGTTCTAATTACATCAGCAGGATCTAATTCTTCTATGCAGTCTCTATTTGATAAAATGATGAATTTTAAAAGTATTTCTGGTTTAATATTCAATGAAGAAAAACTAAAATACTACCTATATATACACGAAAAAATATTCTCATTAGTGATTTTACTAAATATGTACCCAATTCAGGTCAGATAACTTATTTAGGTATAATACTATCTAAAGATATGAAATCTATTATATATAATAATTATAATACCTGTTTTCT
>NC_056735.1:523240017-523317517 GCF_019279795.1 Protopterus annectens | reverse complement strand
ATATGTATGCACCAATCCTAGATAAAGAATGCTTGTGTAAAATCTTACCGTGACATGAATAGAAGCACATCTTATAAGTTCCTTCCAGCAACCCCTCCCCTGCTATGTAACTACTATCTCCTCTTTATTCTCCTTATCTTCTCCAACCATCCTTTCCTTTGCAATAATTAGTCTGACTCAGTCTCTGACCCCATAGCTTCCTGCAACTTTTCTCAGTTAGCAACTGGTCTATTATCTCTCTCTGATAATATAATATTATTTACCTGTGTTATCTCTACATAGTTATGCACATACATCAAGTTCTGTGGTAGATAAAAAATATTAGTATCTACTATTATTAGAAATGTGTAATAACCTTAGTCTATATATGTGAAAGTGATGTATTAAGAACTCACTGTATGTATTACTCTGTATCCATGTGTTGCTTCTCTGGTGTAATGTTTTGAAATTGTGTACAGTTGTTCTGTTGTAAATGTGGAGCTTTTCACCTCTGGCCTCCACTGAAAAAGGATCTGTGTCCAGTCGGACTTTCCTGGTAAACAAATGTTAAATAAATAAAATAAAAAAAATTAAATAACATTAAACTTTGAATTTTTGTAAATGGATCTGTTTAATAGGAATAATGCTTATGTCATATATGCCATAGTGACCTAATTGTTTGCCTAATGTCTATAATTATACTGGGATTGATGTGTTTTATGACACACTCATGACTTCACACTCATATCTGGATGTGACAAAGGTTGCCATATATATGTGTGAATTTGGTTATATTTTGAAATATAAAATGGCATGGAATTGATGGTACTTTATATGTTTTCTCTTCCCCACCATATCTTTGTCTCTATCTTTTTTTGGAAGCATTACTACTGCAACACAAATGACCATCAGCACCGGGAGCTAGACTGACCATAGGGGATCACATCTCCATATCTCCACAGGATGCTGTGATATCACCTCACAGGCAACACAGAAACCAGTACATCTGAGTCCAAAGTTATCTGTGTTGTCTCCACAACTCCTGGACAAACTGTTCCAACTGTGTCAGGTAGCTGTTCCCCAGGGAGGGGGGGGCTGGTGCAGTGGTACCTACTAGTAGAGGTGACAATTTCATCCCCCATCAGAAGCTAATAGAGCTGGTGGAGGGTGTTATGGAGAGGGGCCTTGGTGTCCAAATCAACAGAAATGAATGCACTGAATTTCCAAGTCGATGCCCCTTCCAGCACTGACCTTGGTATCTGCCACATGAGACACTGATGACAGTCATGAAGATGAGCACTAGATTCTGACTATATTCATGCTGGGCATAGATACAGCTCTGATGTCACCTACATATCTCTAATTACGATGTCCCCCCAAACTTTTCTGCTCACACCATCCCTGTATTGTATCTCCTGAATGTCTGCACCTGCTACTTAACCTACTTTACCTACATAACCGTGTTATTCAAAACCAAAAAAAGTGGGTAGCTATGTTTCCACCACCACCCTGCACATTCCTCTGATCTTCTTACCCTCTGCTTATCCCTAATTTTCACTATTGTCCTATCAACCCCTTTTCACACATTTAATATGGTCAAAAATAGAATCATACACAACACACAAAGCCAGAGATGGCCCACTAAATGGCCTTTCAATTGTTGTCCACACCATTTGTGTGATGCTTGGCATCATATACCAGTGGTTAATAACAGTAAATGACAATTTTCATCATATGAAAAAAACTGAAGGTTTTACCTTCAGCCGCATTAGTACAGTTATCATTGTGCAGAAGTGCTTAGCCCTGCTGCACTATAGAAACGTAGACTGTGACACTGTGAGGAGACTGATACTCTTACATGCTTATTAGTTTGCTGTGTGTAATGTACACCTTATGGGATGTTACAATAGTCAGTACTGTGATGACATCTGATGCCTACATTCTCCCAGGTGGCAACCTTTTTGTCACTTTCCATTAAAATGGGTGATTTTTATTGTGTTACATATGACCTTCTGCATGGTCTTCTCAGATAATGCTCAGTTCTGTAGCCTGTTTTTACATATTGTCAAAGGTTTGAATTAAGAAATACGACAAATGATACTTTTTCACATTAATATTATGACTGCAATTGTTGGCTACATATGTCATTACTCCATCATCATCCTTCTTATGTCTTCAGCATTGTTTCACTATCATAAACCTGCTTTGCTCCAACTTCTGAACACTTTTTTGTGCACAGCATGACAGAATTATTATGAAGACAAACCTCAGATTATCATAGTGCAAAGATGGCCAGAAGTAGCCCATAACCAAATATCTTTGAATCTGCCTTCCTGTCTCCCTATCTTTCTCTATTCCACTTTCTTTGACATCACTCTTTGCCTTCAGCTTTTACATGATACCTCCACCAAGCAGCAATAGTAATTTATGGTAAAGGACAGGTCACAACTTATGGCAAAAACTGGTGAGTTTTTACCTTTGGTCACATTAATCTGATGCCTCTCCCACTACTGTGCTTTGCCAAGCTGTGCTACAAAAAGACAGAATAACAGTACTATGAGGAGTATATGTAGAACAGGCTATAAAGTTGAATGTAC
This sequence comes from Protopterus annectens, assembly GCF_019279795.1. Classification (NCBI taxonomy): domain Eukaryota; kingdom Metazoa; phylum Chordata; order Ceratodontiformes; family Protopteridae; genus Protopterus; species Protopterus annectens. The sequence continues at coordinate 523,314,941 of NC_056735.1, read as the reverse complement.
ATCACATCAGATGTTTCAATTGTAACTACTGTTATGCAGCATCTCGCAAACAGACTTGCTTCATATTGTTTCCATACTCTTTTTCAAATGCTTTGTATGTGTTGTGATTAGGTAATGATTATAGACTGCTGATGCAGATGGACAAGTGTTTGAATTCGGCATCAGGTCTAAAATTATAAACTATCATCTGTCATCACATGTTACCTTGTTAAATTATGGATACATATGTTTACCCATGAGGAGTTCCCTGGTTGGTCCTTTATGTGTTTCATGATCACCGCTAGCCTGCTTATACCTTACCAACAATAAGTGCAAGAATACTAGTTTAATCAAGGATTTTTGTAGTGACACTATACAACACTAGGCACAGTATAAAAACTAATGCTCGTATATACACAGAAGGTGTTATGATTAAATCTTTAGCATTTTAAGTCTGGCTTATAGATGCATGTTATCACATTCACATTATCATCACAGTTAATGCGATGCAAACAACAACTAATTGTTAATTTGAGATTATCTGTAGCTATATAGCACTCATTTGTCTAAGCAACTGAATCTTGGCTGCATCTCCGGTTTTGAGTGGAATCTTACAACTATTCCACAAAAAGGTTTTAGTACAGTGTTACTTTTCCAGTTCCATCAATAGCTATCTTCTGCTGTCTGATATCTTTGTGTTGTGTACAAGGCTAAGAGTCTCATATATTCTGAATATAAATGCATGTTCCATGGTTTAAATTGTTTTGTTATTCACCTTGATGTCACCATATATATAAGGCTGCATAGGTGACACTTGGGTATAATTTACTATCCTGTAGCCACCCTGCTGACTTACACTGCTGCTATCACAAGCCATTATAGGCTATCTTGTCCTGAACCAGCATACTCTGACACACACAGGCTGGGATTCACTAATCCTCCATGTAAGACTAAATAAGTCTTACACGGACACTACAGTGTAAGGGTATGATTTCAGCACATCATGCATATTCATGAGGGTGCACTGACTCAACTCTAAGACTTACACAGAGCATGCACGAGTGCAGGGGGCATGTCAGACTGCCGAGCAGTCCAAATATCCATGCCCCTGCAAGTGACTAAACTGCAAATGTCAACTGAAATGAGCGAGTATGCTCAATTGTCCACATACCTAACACTACACTCCCCACATTCTAAATCCCTGTACAAGTTTAAAATGTAAAGCTTTCCTTTTTTTTATTATTCCCAATATAGCTGCCCATATTTGTGCGTGTTTGCGTGGGTTTGCCCATTGCTTAGCTACAGTTAGCAGTGTAAACATCGAAGAGGATATGCAAATTAAGCCAAATAGCAATAGCATAGTGGTAGAGCCCTCGCACAAAGAAGAGGCATTCCCGGTTCGAGTCCTGCCACTCCCCTACTTATTTTCTGTCAGAAATGTGTACATAAATAGAATTCCTGACATTTACCTTTTAAATCTCAGTAAAATGCATTGAAATGGCCTATGTGGTAGTGAACAATATTTAATATATATATAAGCATGTGGAATGGTCATGCATACTGATAAATGCATAAGTAACGTATCTTAAGCAATGTGAAGCACTACTAAGCAAAGTTTAATAGTATTAAGCACAGTTAAGTACAATTGCTCATAGCTTAACACTGCTATAACTAGCGCAATAGTTTTGTGCGGAGCTGCGCATTGCGCCAACTTGTGCAAACAAAACATGTTTGCGTGGAGCTGTGCACCGCGCTAACTAGCGCAATGTCAGGCAGCATAGACCAATGTAGAGCAACGTCGAGCAACATTGGGTAAAGTTGAGCAAAGTTGAGCAAAGTCGGCTAAACACAGCCACACCTCCAAGCTGTTCTGGCCAGTAGTAAAATAAAAAGCAATGGCAGGCCTCGAACCCAGGATACTGTGCACCATAATCACAGTACTAAACCACTATGCCATAACAGCTTTAAATACGGATGCATTTCCAACACACTCATATATATCAATGGAAGTTTACCCATTGCTAAGCAGGTTTGCTCTTAGCTGAGAATTTTCAAAACTGGCCAATCACAAATAAGTGCAGGAAATGAGGCATATTTAAACTCCATAGGCAGGAATAATTGCCATAACTGGTTGTAGCTTCCATCTGCAGACAGTATGGCCGGTGTTGGAGAGGGCTCTTGTTTTCGAGTGCAACAGTGGGGCATTGAGGAGTCAAAGGTTATGGTTCGGCTCCTTGTCCATCATCATGATGCAAGACTCCTGCAGGGCCAGTTTCAGGGCACTGAATACAAAGTGGAAGCCTGGAAATGTCTAACACATAATCTCACCAGCGCCACAGGCGTCCCTCGGACTGGTGAGCAGGTCAGACACCACTTTTCAGACCTGAAGAGATGCAAGGATTACTGACTGAACCAGTGGATACAGGAGGCCCATCAAATGGAAAATGCCCCACTACTGAGTATGTAGCAATGAAATGAAGTATGTAAGAATTGCTATAGTAGTCCATGTTATGGATAGGTATGTCTCAATAGCCCTTCATTTACTTCACAGCTGCAGGTGTCTGTGCTGCGAATCAGCAAGCCTATGCAGATAGGCTGCTAAGGCTGCGCCACCAGGCAGGTTAATAATTATTCTGCATGTGTTGTCATATAAAAGAAGTGAGAGAGCCTGAAAAAGAGTGTTATAACCCATTAATAAAGGTATGAGTGTTGAATAACTTCTCTGCATGTACTGTTATATAAAATAAGTGAGACAGCATGAAAAGGCGTTGTAACCCATTAATAAAGGTATAATATGTTTTGAATAAAAGACCTCTGCATGCACTGATATATCAAATAAATGAGAGAGCCACTAGAAAAGTGTGTAATGTAATAAATAAAGGTATAGTTCCTGGAATGTGTCCGTGTCACTTTCTTTGATATGTTGTTGTACCCTTGCATTATAGAAATAGTAATGTTGTAGTAAGCGCAGTCAACCCACACATGGGTAGGCCCATATAAAGTAGATGAAGGGAGTGCCAGTAGCTGTTAAGCATATATACAGTCATCAACTGTCGGTTCATGGCCGGCATGTACAGGTTAATCTGGCACATGAGTAGCTTGTTATTCTGTTCCCCAGAAATGTCAGTGTGCTGCTAGAAATGTAGGGGGCTATCAACATATACCTGATAATGTCACCTGAACACATACAGGCAAGTTTGATATTTAAGTATAAATGAAATATGTAATATGTAGCAGTAACATCTGCATCCAGGACAGTTTGTATGTCAGATACAGGCCGGGTATATCAAGAACTAGCAAAACCCATTTTACAATTTAACAGACATTGCCCAGTGTAATAATACATGTAGGGGATATATAATTGCAGTCAATATGAATGTAGTGTAACCTACAAGTATATATAAGTTATTAATGGAGGTATCTTTTTACACCCTACTGTATGTGCCTAAACAATGCAATTCCACACCTCAATGGGTATGTCTAATCTCATAAAATTTGTTGGGACACATGTCCAATTGGTTTATAAATATCTGCATTTACTTTGATGCATGTGCCCTGTTCACATACCACAATCTTGGTGGCCTGTTGCCACCAATCAATCCTGCATGCTGTTGGAATGGCCACTGTTGTTCTATATATGCATGTGTTATGCTTGCTGTTCAACTGTTGGAACTCTGGTGTGTTGGGTTAATGGGAATACTACTGTATGCTGTTACAACTAAATTGGAATGCTGTTGGCTATTACTAACGCATATTGTCATTAAATCCTCCTAAACATAGAATGTATGGGAAGGCCAGTCCCAGCGGACCCACCTGTCCCACCTCAGCTGGCGATGGCACCTGGCACCAGCAGGTCCGGTGCCCAGCCCGGGACCCCCTCCTCCATTCGTCCTGTGCCACCTTCAGGTGGAAGTGCTACAGAGGATGGGGCTCATCCCCCCGTGCAAGCATGGCCGGAGGAGGGCCACCTATCACTCTCCAAACTGTCCAGGCTGTGGTCCGTACGGAGATCGAGTGTTCAGTCGCTGATCCTCTATGCCAGCTCGAGGCAAGAGTAGCGCAACTCACAGGTGAGCCTGCCCCTCCTACGCAGCCCTGTGACTGCGTGACTGCCCATGGGTGGGGATCTCAGTTCCACTGTTGCCATCTGTGGGCTCATGGGCTTGCGATTTCCAAACACCCTTCCCCATCAATGGTGTTTACCCACCCCATGTGTCACATTCCACCCCTGTATGCGTCTTGTTTGTCTTGTCTGTTTTCCTCCCCAAATATAAATACTTTCCCTACCCCACATTCAACTCTCACCTGAAAAAAAAGGGCAATCTGCTCCCACAAAAAAAAAATTATGCCTCATATATAGCTGCCCATTTTGCACACATGTCCACTGGACACATAAACTGAAATTTAATTGGCAGTACATCATACTTTGTTGTCCTCACCCATCTCTCAGGGGTGGAAGGTTTCAAAACCAAAAATTTTGTTTTGCCATGCTGTTAAAGGGGGACATGGCCCCCCACCCCCCTGACTTTGGGTGTTTTTCTGTGCCCTTTTTCCCCTTTTTCCCACTTTTTCCCCTTTTTTTCGAAAGAGGGGGGGGTTAAAATTTTTTAAAGCAGTGTTGGGTTTCATTCCTTTTCTTGGAAATTGAAAAACCCCCCAAAAAAAACCCCCTTACAACGTTAAAAGTCCTTTTCTGAGTCAGGGCCCTTTTTGTCAGAAAAAATAAAAACCTTGCAGCTAACCCCCGGCCTTGTCCCTGCTGGACCCTCCAGGTAACAAACAATTGGTGTTCCATATTCTCACCCGGGGAAAGAAGGACAAAGGGTTTATTCCTTTTTTCCCTTTGGGTTTTAACCACCCCTTTAAAGGCCCCCAGGTACCCCGCCTTTTTTTCCCCCACCTATGTAGGAACAAAACCTTTTTTGGGGAACCAACTTGAACAGGCATTTCCCTTTTTGAAAAGGTTTTATTGTTTTTTTCCCAAAGTACTGACTTTAAAGGGAATAATTAACTAAGAATTTTTATATTAAGGGGAAATTAAATGTTTTAAATTATATTATAAATGCCTTAAGAAAGTGGGTTTCCTTTAAAATTGATAATAAGGTTTTCCTTGGCAAAGGGAATTCACTTTTATTATAGTAATTGGAAATTGGGCAGGGGGGGGAATCACCTTTAAAAAAGAATAAGAAGGTTGGCTTGTAAATTAATTAACCAAGCTGGTTCCCCAAAATCCCATTAATGTAAATTTGTGGGGTTTTTTCCCCTTTTCCTGGTTAAAATGCCTGATTTTTAACGGAAAACAAAAGGGCTATCAGCATTCTGCAACACTAAATGTTGGAAATAATCGTACCCTATGGGATAAAGGAAATAAAGTAACAGACTGTGCAACCAACTACAATTCCTTTTCATGTTTAAAATTGGAACAGAAAAGATAACAGGTAATTCACCCTAGCCACATTTTGGGGCCCAAAGCATTCTGTAACAAGGAAGAAACCCCTTTAATTTCAGGATAAGCCCCAAAAAACTAATTTTCTTCTGACCCCTACCAAAGTACAATAAAGGTTTCATTAAAATTGGAAAATCAGTAAAATTTGCTTTTTTGGAGCAATGAATTCATTAAAAAAAATGTTAAAAGGAAATTAATTTACTTTAAGATTTCAAAAAGTTTTGAAAGAAATTTAAATTTTTAGGGTTAATTTAAGAAAAAGAAACTAAACCCCCTTGATTTGTGTAGATTGGGGATTACAAATTGCATGACAATTTAGGGGAAAGGGGCCCGGGGGCCCATTTTTTGGGCCTCCCCAGTTTAAAAACCCTTCTGACAAACCCGGTTCCACCCGGGAAGGCCCCTTTGGAAATGAAAGCTATGACTACAAAATTTTAAAAATTTTGTTACGGGTTTAAAAAAGGGGCAGCTTAAAAGGGGCACCCAATGGTAGACCAAAATGCCAGTGGGAACCTTAAGGGAAACCTTTGGCACCATTTCTACCCTTGAGTCGGAAAAAGAAACGGGAAAAAGGAAGGAAGGAGACTATACCCCAACACACATGTGGAAAATACATTCAAAAAACCAAGTAAAAAGGAAAACTAAAAAATTCAAAAAGGTTTGAACTTTTTCTGAAATTGTAATATTTGGTTTTTTAAAAATTGGGGGTATGAATCCATATGCGGGAAACCTGCCATGGAAAATTTTACTGTTCAATAAAATTTATTATGTACATTAAATTCAAACACTATGTAAGTTTAATTAATTTTGATGGCTGTTTGGGGATAATACATGGGGTTAAGTGGGTGGATTTGTTATTTTTGCATTTCCAGCCATGGGCCTGAAAATATGGGGAGAACCTTAAACATTCAAAAGTAATCATATAATATCTCCATAAAAATTTTTCCCCATGACGGGGGACTTAATTATTGCATTGAACCAAGGGTTTTTATGTTTTAATTATATGATATATAATTTATAATTTATAATTAATTTTGTATAATTAAATAATTAATATTTTTCAATTTAAATTTTTCCATAAAATAAAAATTTAAAATTAAAAAAATATTATTAAGGCGGAGAGAGACAGAGAATTACTGTGACAGATGGGGAAAAGATGGCTCAACCAACTTAATGGGCACCCTTTTGCTAAAACTTTTCCAGAAAATGGGGGTTAATTTAAAGGGTGGTGATACATGGGAGGTGGTATTTTGGGTTATACATGACAACATTTTGCCAATGGAACCTTAAAAGTGTCATCCAGGAAAAGGTAGTTTTCCCCATTACAAAACCCATTATGGGTAAATCCCTTCATTACCCCAGAATTAAAAGGGAAAAGGCCAAGACTTTCAAGTTATACTGTCAAAATTAAATTTGACCAAAACTTCATGTGTGCTATGAACCCAAGTCTTGGCAATATACAAAGCTTTTAAAACCCCAAACTTTTGGGAATTATAAACGATCATTCCCATGGCTACCCCTGATCCCCGTACCCTTGAAATTGGGAAATTCTTCTTAAAATCCATATGAAAATACTATTTTTAAAAAAACCTTACACCTATTTAAATTTAATGGTTTGGATTAAAAATTAACCATTAGCTTGAGGACACATAATAAATTTTGGTTCAAAAAAGAGCAGGCTTCATACCCCTTAGCCAATCCCTTTAACTACCATGCCCAATACCACACATATTTTTAAAACTATGTTTGACTGATGATGGGGGAAGGTTTAAATTTCCATTTGTAGGGGAAGTTAGGGGAAAATTTGTTTGTAATTAGTTCCCTTTTCCCACAAAGATTATTGTATTGCTGGGCAAAACTATGCAACGGTCCATTAGCCTTGGTTATGTTCCCTTGGAGAAAACGTAATGACTTAAGTTTGGCTGTAACAAACCTAAACTGTAGTAACCTAGCATAGCCTAAAGAAATTTTTAACAGCTTAAACCTTTCTTTTCCTGTACCCGATACTCAAAGTGTTTTAAATGAACACAGTGTTCACTAAAGCTCCATCGGGGCCTCCCTTCCTGTTGCACGTGTGTGGTTAGCCTGTACATCCATAGTGTGAGGATAAATGGTTCTAGCCATTTGTAAAAATTGCCTCAAAAAAGTCCAAAAACCCTGTTTTTAAACTAGTGTGTTTCTGAATACTGTATGGCTTTACATTGCAATGGACTATTTTTTGCAAGCTGTTATCCCACTGTTAGGGGTCATTGTTTTGCCATGGCCAACGGGATTTTCTTAGGGGTTTCTTTTGCTGCAAAAATGTTTTAAATTTGACTGGGCGTCAGGAAATTGTGGTTAAATATTGTGTATTGAATGATCTTAGAAATTGTTTATTTATGGATTGTATCCCACGTAAATGTTAATTGCCACATTTGGTAACAATTTTTCCCTTTGTCTTCAGGGGTTCCCCCGCAAAAAGGAGTGGAGGGGGCCCCAATCATTATAACCCCGCATATAAGAACCAGCCGGGACAGATGGGAGCCCGGTGATGTGCCAACCTTTTGGTTGTAAGCTCTAAGACACACCATAGTTTTACTAAGACATGTCTGACCTAGCACAGTTGAATGGGTTCCCCCCTTCCTGGGGGAGGAGCTGCTCCGACGGGTCAGGCCAAAAAACCACATCAATCATCGGGGGCCCCGATTCACGGATGTAAATTGAAATCTGTAGACCTTATTTTTTTAACTTTTTTTACTGTGTGTTAAAGATTCCGGGTTTCTACTTATATTTAAAATTGTAGGGGTTTGTCAACATTGTGCTATGTAAGTTAATTTACATTCCCATTTGTTGCTGAAAATGTTTAATTTGGGCCCCTTGGTGTGCAGAAGGGGCCCGCTGGTGAGGTGTTCTCCTTTAATATAGCTAATAAATTATTTCATGGTGGGGTGTAGGCTACTGTAAACCCCTTAATTGCTTTGCTTTTGTTTCTCGGGGCAGAACCCTCAAACCTGCAACACGCCAAACTTTTGCTACAATTGGACAGGAAAGGCAGTTAAAACACCCAACACAAACAACTCACAGCAGAATTTTTAAATACACAGGAAATTTAACACTTAAGGCACTCCAATACCACACAACCAAATTCCGGGAGGGTGGGGCCTTAGGGGGGTTTTCCAAACTTGAACACACAGGAAACTTTTGGGACCCAAAAAAAACAAGTCAAAGTGAATGTACCATGGTACTGAGAAACCCGAAAGTTTGGGCTGGCACATAGTAGCAATGACCACTTCATATGAGGGGATGTCTACCCCTGTTTTTCATACCTTTTGCAATCCAATTTGTGTGTACCCCGATCACTTATGGATGAAAATTTTTACAAATGCCACATTTTCATGTAATTTTGGGTATGGTAGCCCCTGTAGGGGAAAAGACAGATTATTTTAAATAAAAGCATTAAATAAAAAAGCCCATTAGATGACCCCTATTTGGGCTCATGTTTTGTTTAAAGGCCAGTAGAAGGTACCATTCAAAATAAAAGGCTTTAAATAATTTCCCAATATGATTGATGCTAACTTTGAAAAATAATTATAAACTAGGGTCCCTTATCATGGTTCACACCTTTAGGTATACCTTCCTAAAGCTGTTGCAAGGAGAAAAATTCTCTGGGACTAAGCCAAAGGGGGACCAAACTGTAAAATTCATTTAGAATTTATTTAAAACAAAACCAATTACTGGTGTAAATTCATTATTTATTGTACAGATAAAATTTATTGGCAAATTATGAATGCAATTATGGGATGAAAGTTAGGATCATTACAATATAATGACATGCATTGATCATTCTTAAATGTTGTGTGTCACTAAGTTTAAATTTAAAATCAATTAAAATAAATAAATGATGAAATGCAAAATGTGAACAAGAATTATAAAAACATAAAAAGGCAAATACCAATTTTAACTTTGCTCCCAAGGTCAAATATTTATCCTTTTTGGTTTCTAAATATCTTTAAGGCTTTTCCTTCAGACCCCTTCCCTCTTTATATTTAAATTTTAATAAAATGTCGTTTTTTTTTTCTGATGATTGTATTTTTTATTTGTCAAATTCAATTTTTTAACTTTTTTTAAATAAGGCAAAACTATTTAAAAAAAATTTCCTTTATTATTGTTGGGTTTTTTAATAGCATGGCTATTTTTAACATTTTAATGATTCAGAAAAACATTTATTTAGTAAAAATAATTATTCTCTTTTAATACAGCTTTTTAAATTTTATTTTAAATTGAAATTATGGGTTAACTTAGCACTATTAACTATAATAAATTTTTTATTTTTATGGCCTATAATTTATTAAGTCACCACTTTTAAAAAATTGGAAATTCAATATATATAAAGACAAATAAATCAGGCCTGCTTTGTCGGAAACCATAGTAAAATGGTTCTTAATTTCTGTCTCTGTTATTAGGTTTGAAATTATATTTTTTAACTTTTTTAGGAAAAATATTTTTTAGAATATTTTTACCTTTATATGTTCCTTAAATGAATCGTGGGGTTGAATTAATATCGCTAAAAGGTGTATTTTAAGCCTTTTAATTTAATTTTTGGACAAATTAATTAAAATTTGCCTTTTTCCCTTTTAAAGGGACATTTAAAATCTATAAATTCACTTTTATTTAGGTTTGTTTTTTTCTTAACTTTTTTTTGAAGTTTAATGATTTCCCGTTGATACCTTACTTTTTTCCTTCAGTAACTGATGGATATAAACAAAAATTAAAATGTTAAAACCATATTGAACTTCTTTTCCCAAAAATCCTTTAACTGATTTTGATTACCTAATAAACAACATAAATTTCATGATTTTGGCAAATGAGAAATGTTTATGTTAAGATTTTGTTTGTGAAAAATATGAAAAAATTATTTTTATTTTTATTGCTTTTAAAATTGTAAATTTATAAGGGGCAGCTATTTAATTTGGATAATTTTATTGCTTTAACTTTTGGCCATATAAATAAGGGGGAAAAAATAAACTTTGTCACTAAATTTTTAACTACTTTTACTAAAATCCAAATGATAAGGGTTGTACTATAACTATTGGGAAAAATCTAAATATAAACCATATTTTCAGGGTCCCCTTTTTATTTTGTTTGGTTAAAAACCTTCCAAGGGCATTTTACCTATGCAAGTTATTTGTTCCCCATTTTTAAAAAATATCTATTATTTTGGGCAAAACAGAAGTCATCAGAACCTTCCTAATCTTGGGTCAAGTCCAACAAGGAAATTGCCCACATTTTTTCCAACATAGTCTGGTTGATTTTCAATTTTTAAAACCTAAGTTTAAAGTTACTTTTTGAGGCTAATTTTGAGGTAAGTAACCATAAAGGGGTTTTAATTTAAAGGTCAAACCCTATGGTATGGAAATAGGAGATTTTGAATAAAATATTTTGGCCCATTCCTTGTGGGAAAAGGGCCTTTGCTTGCAGGTTGACTAATTACATAAGCACTGGCAATTAGGAAGTGGGAAATGAACCCCTTTTCTATAAAATTGGGGTGGGCATGGAGGTTTTTAATATTTAAACAAGTACAAAGGCAGTCAATGGCCCCAAAACCCCTGATGACTTTTTTGGTTTTTTCCCAATGGTCAAAAGGGTTTCCAAGATGATTTCAAATTTTTGGGGGCCCCTTAATTCTTTGGGGGCCTTGAAAAGGGGTTTAAGGGCTTTTCCTTTCGTTTGCCCTTCCCTTGTTTTGCTTCTTAAAAGTACAGGTAAGGCTGTTTAGCACTTGTAGACATTTATTGATGTCAGCAACTTGACTCGGGGTTTTTAAAATTGAAATTTGTGATGGGGGGTTTTTCAAATAGATTTTAACCTTGAAATTGGTCGCCTCAATCAATGGTTTGGACTGCCTTTTAAAAAGGGTCTTGTTGTTACAATTTAAAATGATCCTGAAACAAATTGATCAAGCTGGTTCCCTTTTTAACCTTTGATCCTTCCATCTTTCGAATTTACAGCCACCTGCCCACAAACCAATCCTGTACATTATTTAATACCCCTCTAATCACCCTCCCTTTCAATCTCTAATAACAGTAACATCCTCCACCCTACAACCCTAATTTTCCCAACCACAATCCTCTTCTACACACTAATCCAAACCACCTTTCCCAAACCTTAATCCCACCTTTAGCCATAACTGCTTTCTTTACTCTTTCCCAACCTTACTAGTCAATAAAACTACCCATTTCTCACTCCCCCCCTCCAATTCACAAAAGTCATTCCATCAAACACTCCATCCAATTAACTCCTTATTCTCACCTAACCAAATTTCACTCTCACTTATAAACATTGTCCGGGTCACCACCACAAATCACAAAATCCCCACCACTCAAAAATAAATAATTTGAATTTCATTTTATTTTTTTTGGGGCTTTTCTCCGGGCCTAAATGGGTTTGGGGGGGTGGCCTGGAAAAACCCGGCAAAATATTTTCTCCCAAAATAAATCTGGAAATTCCAAAAAGGGGACTTTGCTCCCAAGCTGGCATTTCTAGGCCAGTGGATTTCCCATAAACGGGATAAAAAATAAAATAAATAATATGACTTATAATTATGTAAAGTACTTTTTTAAAAAGCCAAATAATTGTAAAAACAAATAAAAAAATATATCATAGTAATTAAGTAATTTTATGCAATGATAATGACTTTTTAAATAATGAAGAAATGTTAATGACACACAATGTTAAAGCAACTGTAAATATATATATAAAATATATATATTGTACCCCCTATTTGTTAAACATGCCAGGGAAACATCATAGACCACTGCTAGCTTTTTTAAGTTCAAAAGAATATTATTTGTTAATTTTTAAATTTTTTTACTTGCTTATTTTCCAAAAAATTCATTCCAAAACTATTACTGGTATTTTTTATTCATTTTGTACTCTGTCTAAATAGCCAAAAAATTATGTTTTTTACTTTAATTTAATTCAGGGTTGTGGTGTAAACCACTGGAATACTTGTTGTTGTATGAATATATTTTATTTTTGATTTGTTTAATTAATTTTTGTAAAATTTTTATTTACAGTACAACCAATGATGAAGATTTAGAAATTTAATAAAAGGAACCACTTGTTGAAACTGCATTATATCCATCTTACTGGAAACCCCAAAATTAGAAAAAATTTTACTCACCACCACCAATGAATGAAAATTATTTTAAAATGTCTATTTTGATAAACATTTTTTCTGTTGACAAAACACATTTATTTTCACCAAAAGATGTGATGTACACTATTTGTTCTGCAACATACTGATTATGTCATCTTTTTAAATGTGTGCAATCTCACTGTTGTAGTCAGACTTCTTCTATGGTGCTTGTGCTTCATACATTGCACTGTAGACTGTGTAGTTAGATAGCTTATTCAAATCCAGTTATTACTGAGTATGATGTCTGTGCATCTGCAGTACTTGGTAGGAATGGCTCCACTCACAGATTTGATGTGTAGGTTTACAATTGAAGAGTCCTTTTTAGCACATATATCTACTTTGCCACACAATAATGATGTCATCCTTTAAAACGGGCTCTATCTCACAGTTGTAATAAAATTCTCATGTGCTGCTTACAATTTCTGCATTTTCCTGTAGCTTATGATCTTAGATATGTAGGTGGTAAAAATCTAGACATTAATCCATAGACTCATTTGTATCAGTGTGTGTGACTCTATATGTAGATAGTAATGCTATCACCCACAGATATGATGGGTAGATGTATACCGAGAAAGGGGTCTTCCACTACTTTCTGTCCATTTTAGCCCAGACAACTGCTTTGATATACACGGATGAGGGCATTTACTAAGATGTACTTTATTTCACCCTTATTTTAAGAATTACCCTGTGGCATCAGGAAATGGTACACTATTGGGCGTGGCCAAGGATGAACACAGGATAGCAACAGATTTCTTCAGCTCCACCAATTTCATTACACTGACAGGAATTAATTACTTAAAAAAATTAATTTTTGAAGTAATTTTCTTTCTAAATATGTTTGTTTTATATAGTTCTTGAACTATATCTAAAAAAGAAAGGACATTTTAACAATATTCCTGTCAGAAATCACATTGGAAATTTTCCTGTCAGTTTATCAGTCTGAAATGAGTTCCAGTAAGACAAATTCTCAAGACTCCAGCATCAAGAAAGAACTTCAGTCTCTGATAACTATAATCCAGCAACTTACTGCTAAGATGGATAAAATGGATACTAAAATTGATACCTTCATAGAAAAAACTACAAAACAAATAGACTTGTTACATATAGACTGCAACAACAGAAGATCCAGATGACAAAGAAGCTGTGAATGACATGGAAAATAGAATCCAAGAAGAGGAAATCAACATTGAGTTTCTGCTGAAACAAAATACACATTTACAAACAAAGCTGGATGACTGGAAAATAGATCTAGGCAATAACATTAGGTTTTTTGCACTGCCAGAAAATATTGAAGGTAACAATATTACCTCTTTTTTAAAAACATGGCTCCCTAAAACTTTAGACTTACCAGAAGCATTCTCTTTGGTATCAAAGAGCACATAGATCTATAGCTAATACTAACTCTAACAAAAACTATCCTAGATCAGTTATAGTTAGATTTCTATCATCTTTTGATAAAGAGATGGTTCTTAAATCTGCTTGGGCTAAAGCTCCTGTTAAGTTTAAAGAGACAACTGTCTTTGACAATGACTATTCTCCTTGGTAATAGCTAAAGAAAAGTTTTTCTGCCACTAATGGGAGCTTAAAAAGCACAGTTTAAACATACCTTCTGTTTCCTGCCAAGCTAAAATCTTCCTTCCTGATGGTCCTAAAATTTTTGATGACTTAGACTCTGTTTACTGTTTATCAAAAAATAAGATTTTGGATAAAATAGAGGAAATGGAATGGGCTAGTCCTTCATTAAAGAGACTGGCAACTGAAACTTGGGAAGACCTAGAAGAAGAAGAGACAAAACAAATGATTTGTTCTATGTTTTTCTTTTTTTCTCTCATTTTATTCATTATTAATCTTTTTAAATATAGTTCCTGCATTTCCAGAAAGCCACAAATGTTAAAAAATTTAATCAAAGTTATTCTCTGTGTGCAAAGAAATGTTTTGTTTCATAACCAGTCAAAATATCTGAGGAACTAATAACAAGCTATTATTCAATTTGTTTCTCTTTCTGAAAAGAGAGTAAGTCAGTAATTTGATACATTTTTTTCTTTTTTCTCCTTTTCTCTTTCTTTGTTTAAACAATGACATTCTATTTAGATTATGTAGTGGGTAAGGTGGGGAGGGAAGAGAAGAGTAATGAAAATATGATAAATAGAATAATAACATATTATTCCTTGTAAAAGTTTATATGTTCTTCAAATGCTATTCCTAATTATACTTTCTTGATTATACTGCTTATGCTTGTTTGTAAATAATCTGTCATGCTTTAACTAATAATAATTAGAACTAAATAATAGTAAATAATATGTTTTATTTTTAACTCTATGAATATAAACAGTAAGTAATATTCCATCGTATATACTTCTTATAGCTTTCCTTACATTTTTATTTCTGCCTTACACTCTTATTTTCTACTCCCTTTTTTTTCTTTATTCTTTCTCTTTATTTTTTTCATATTAATATATAGAAATGCTTTTGATCATATAGACACAGTAAATAATAAGATTTGCATAAAAATTGAGTTGGGACAAAATATTGAGTTTTATTACCTATTAATAACTTTGGGCTTAATTTCACTTACATAGAGGCTGTAATAACCTGTAAAATAATGAGGTTTTGTCATGTTTAGATGCATTTACACTGCTAAATGAATGTTTGTCACTAGTTTTAAAAGTTTCCCACCAAAATGTTAAGGAGACAATCTGGGATGTGGGCTACTCATGAACAGTGTCCATTTTCAAAAGCTTCAACTATCAGAATTCTCACAGAGAAGCTGAAAGCAGTCAATCTGACCTTTGACCCAGATATCACACTGACACATCACAGATTCAGGAAGAACACTCTAACAGGAAGTAGAACTGATGCAAATGCGACTATGTGAAGGAAAATGAACTCTTTGACATTTAAATGTGAGTTATTTTATATAATTACTTAAATATCTTGTTAAATATAAAATATGTCAGTTATAATGATTTTAAATGATGCAGTTTCTTGTAGTAAGTAAATGTCTTATTTTAGAAGGCATAGAAAATGAAACATTTATTCAAGTGTTTTTGAAAATCTACTTGACTGCAGCATACTAATCTGTGTTCAAAACTTATGTTTCAAACATATACATTACTATAACTCATTTAATTCATCTGATTGACAGCATAATAACTTTATAACTCTATTCTGGAAGAAATTGTTGTGATATATTTTAAAGATAGTGTAGATACAAAACAGATGTTTTTTTACAATAATGCAAGTGTTTCTGAGAATTTGCATAACTATGCAGTATGATTTATAACAATTCTATAATAAATATTTTATTCTATTGACAATAATGAGTATGAGTAAATGCTCATATACAGCAATTCAAGTTTTTTTTGGAAGCTGTTACTGCATTTACATGACAGAAAATAGATGCATCTTAATATATGTAATGTCTGAATATATTAGCCAAAGTTTTGATTTAAATGAATGTTAGAACTTATTTTACATACTTTGAAAATTAAAGTAATAGCCTTTTTTGATTTCTCCCCCTTTTTAGTTTTATTTTTTTTTTGGGGTTCTATATCAAATTATTGATCATTTAAAAAGTTATTTTTTTAAAAGGGTGAAATTTTTGTAAATAGTTTTTAAAAAGTTAAATTTTTGTTATATAGCTGTTTTATAAATGGTGGTGCTTGTAGATAATTTATTGAAAAATGGTATTAGTTAAATATAACAGTATTAAATTTAAGGTGGTGCTGAGGTATCTTCTTATAGGGGTTACTTGATGGGAAATATTTACTCAATTGGAGTTTTTAACTCAGGCTGGACAAGTTTAATCCTTACATATTTCCCTTGTTCATTGTTATATGTTATAGGTTTTACATCCAAAAAAATATTTTTAATATTGTATCAAACAAAATTGAATCCTATAAAAATCCCATAAGGATTCAATAATACGCTATTTAAAGGTCACCTAAAAGGGGGAAAATGTAAATTTACTCTGATTTTTTTGAATAAGATTCTTAAGTTTTAAAATGCCAAATGACATTTAAAGGAAATTTTTTAAACATAAGGGTTGATGTCATGTAAAAGGGCAACCTAAAAATCATTAATTTACATAAAAGGGCCCAACTTAGTTTCCTCAAGAAACCATCTTTGAAAAGATATTGGGTAATTGAAAACAAAATACAGTATTGGTTAGTTTAACAACTCAGAAAAAGGGTGGTATTTTATGGGAAAAAAAGTATCCCATCTAAAACCATTAAGTCTTATCAATGCAAAAATGTTTTGTATGTTACAATAAAATTAATAAGATTACAACTTTAATTAATGTATTTGGATACCTTTGGGAAATTGGTATTAATCCAGTGGAACATATCTTAATAAATCATTCATTCTTATGGAGATATTATTTTACTGGTACTTTAATTTTTCAATAAAGTGATACTACCACTAAGGGAAAAAAGAATTAATTAAGAAAACATTTAAATATTTTCTAATTCTTTCATTTGAATATATTAATAATCAGATAATTAAAATCTTAAAAATTTTTTCAAAGTAAAAACTTATTCAAAAATAAAGGGTTTTATTTCAAAGATGGTAACAATTTTTTTAATTCCAAAATTTTCATGTTATATTGAAAATTCAATTTTTTTAAATTTAATAAAAATACTCATAATTTAAAAAAAACCCCAAATTAATAAAAAAAAAATATAAAGAAATTTTTCAGAAGAAAATTTTCTAGACAAAATAATATTGAATCCCTTTCATTTTATTTTAAAATAATTAATGGACAAAGATAATGGATTAAAAAAAAAACTTGGGGGAAAAGTTAATACAAAGAAAATTTAAATTTAAAAATAAAAATAAAGAAAATATTAACAAAAAATTAAGAAATAAACAAACTAAATGGAAATACAAAGAAATTTTAATCTTTAAAATAATTTAAAAATACAAGTTTTTTTTTATTAATAACCCCAAAAACTTCATAACTTAAAAATAAAACAAAAAGGGGTAAAAAAAACCATATCGAAATCTTTTCTTAAGGAAAAAAAATGTTTTAGTATTCTGATGAAATTTAGAAATCATTTCCAAAATTTAAAAATAACATTCATGGAATAAAATAAAATAAAGGATTTTAACCCCAAAAAAAAATAAAAAGAAAAAAAAGATTAAACTATTGGAAAAAAGATTTATTCAGAAGTTATTACACAAAAAATAAGCTTAAATCCAAACGGGAAGTGGTATTTAAGGTAAAAAATTTTCAAAATACAAATTTTTAATACAAAGGTTTTATTTTCCCAAACTAGTTTAAAAACCCCCATTTGGCAATATACATTTATTTAAATTTTAAAACCAATAAAATCCCAAATAGATGTTCTTCATACGGCCCATCTCATTACTTAAATTTTATTTTAAAAATGTTTAAGTATTTTTGGTTTATTGAAGAAATATCCCCATTATAAAAATCAAAGGTTCATTGTAAATAGAAATACTTTTGATAATATAAAAGAATTTAACATTAATTATTTTAAATAGGAAAAAAAATTTTTATTTTCTTGAATAATTGTTTTTCAGAAAGGGGACTACTTTTTTTAAATGAAAATTCCAGATATTTTAAATCTAATTACTTTATACAAAAATTTATAAATGGAACATATGTTTCACAAAAAACCCATTCTTAAAGGAAAAACAAGGTGTCCATTTCTCCACTATTATTCACTTTAGTAAAGTTCTAAATTTGATCAGAAAAGTTGCAAAGGGTTTTGAAATAGATGAAAATAAACTCCAAAATTAAAATATGTTTAATTACTCAGAGGTCTAATTTTTATCACCTATTTATAAAATATGTTTTAAAATATTTTGGTTTAAAATTCAATAAGAAAAATAAAAAATTTTTATATCCTAAAAAATATTCTCATTTTGTTTTTTAAAAATTTCCCTTCGGAGAAAATTATTTAGGTATAATATATTTAAAAATATTAAAACATTATATATAATAATTAAAACCCGTTTTTTTAAAACAAAATTTTTAAACCTGGTAATAGTTTTTACTATGGAGGAAGACTTCAAATTAAAAATTATTCCCCAAGATTTTATATTAATACAATCAAAAATACTTCCCCCTACAAAAAAATTATCAAGAAACTTACATAATTTAAATTTCCTATGGGCACCAATAACCAGGGTTCATTAAAGAACTCTAAAAGCTTCTCAAGGGGACTTTTCCCGATTTAATTTTATACACCTTTATTGTAAAATTATTACTTTATTAATTTGATTTTAGTCATATGTTTCAAAATGGGAAAAATTTTTGGGAGCAATTAGTTGCACTTCAGAAAATTCCTTAAACCTAAAAATTATTTAAAAAAACCCTGTATGGTTAAAAGGAATTTTGTACTTCACCTATTAACCCAAAATTGGTTTGTTACCCATTAAATATTATTATTAGTTATGTAACTTTTTAACATGCACCCTAAGTATGGGAATAATTTTAATATTTCCATAATGTATATATATGCTTTTGTATTCTTTGAAAACTTTTTTTGTATAATAATATCTAAATACTGGGATAGTTGATATCTGTAAAAAAGTTAAAACTAATTTTTAAAAAAGAATTTGATCTAAAAGGAAAATTCTGGTTTGAGGTTCAGACCCTTTTAAAACATTATTTATAGAAAGATCTAAATTCAAACAGTTGAACTATTTCCCAAAACTATTTATTCTTTTTTAAATTTACAAATAAATTTCTAAAAGGTAAATTTCATCATCATAAAATTACAGACAAAAATTTTTTACAGTGTAGATCATACTGGAATTATTTACTTCATTAATGGGGGCCCCCAAACAACAAGTAAACAAATTAATTTAATTCCTTAAATACTCTTCCATTGTTGGAGACTTTATCATGGTTTTACAAGTCTTTTATACACCTTTTTTGTAATAAAAAAATAATAAAGTTTATGAAAAAATGTGAAATTAATTGGACTGGGCTATTTTTTATGACTTATAAAATTGAAAGAATATAAGTTTAATGAATTTTTGAGGCTCTTTTACAATAATTTTTTATTTTTAAATTTTATATTATTCAACAATGTATCAAATTTAAAAAGTTTAACTTCCCTTTTTATGGCTATTCACAGTCTAAAAATAATAACAAAATTGGGTTTCAGAAATTTATTCAATGAATTTAAAAATTTATGAATATGTCCATATGGAAATAAAAACTTGGAAGAACAATAGAAAAAAAAACTTATTAATTGTAGGGATTTTCAAAATTTGAAAAAATTAATTTTTAAAGATGGTATTTTTGTTTAATTAAAGATCTTTTAGTGGAGTCTTTGTAAATACTTTAGTTGTTTTTTAAAGAAATCATATTTTTTTAATTTCTTGTATAAAATTGTTAGATTTTCTTTGAGTTAAAACAATAAACCTTTTTAAATAAAAAATGGTCCCGTTTCAGCTTGGGGAATTACTAGGGAAATTTATTTTGCTCTAAATATTTAAAATGTATGATTTCAGTCCAAATGAGGTTCCCAAAACTGAAACTGTCAACAAAAATAAGATGCTGTTTAAAATTGCTTTTTACAAATTTATTGGCTTCTCCCATGGGAATGAGCTATACAAAATTCCCCTTAAATTATGCATTAGTAAAGGCTTGAACCCGCAAGTAAAAAAAAGTTATGGATTTTATTAAAAACATCCAACCCTTTTTTTTGTAGAATTACTTGAAAAGGGTCCCCCCCTTAGTTGGTCTCTTTTTCCCAAACAACTACTTTTACCAAAATGATGAATTCCTTTAAATTTTCTGCTATAGTTTTGGTAAGATTACCTATCAGGGTTTTTAAAAACATTTAAGTTTGGGTTAACAAGTAATGTTTTCCAGAAAAAAATAATAATTTTGGGATTTAAAAAAATAGTGACACATAAATTGGTAAATGTTCTTTCTTTTTGGGTTAAAACAGTTTCAATACAAATGAGATTTCATCCTTGATAAAGGGGACTTTTAGATTTTCCTGGACCAAGAAATATTACTTCTATGATGTGTGGTTAGATGGCATTGTTCAAAAATGTTATGTCAAAATAAATTGATGGCAAGATTATCTTATGAAAAAGGAATGGCTAATTTATTTCAAACAAAAAATAAAATTTTAAAAAAATTTTGATCCCTAGAAGAATTTTTGGTCAGAAACAAAATTTGCTTTTTTGAATTTCCTTCTAAAGCATGTGCATTATAACTCCTGTAAGAAGATTAAGAAGCTCTGTGGTTTGAACTAGTAATATCTTGTGCAATTGGAAAAATGATTTAGAAATATGGTGAATTTTGAGGATAGATTTTTAGTAGCCTAACCCTTTAAAAAAACAAATAAAGTTCAGGTTTCTTTGAAAAACAGAATGTTTTTTTTAGTAGCACAAGGGAATGTCTCTAAGGTTTGCACAGGGATGTGTTCAGGGGCGATGAAAGACTGAAACATTATTTAGTTTTTTAAAATAAGGTCTTTTAGACTTTAAAAGTATCCTTTTAATTTTCCAAATTAGGCTTTCCATCAGTAAAGGTTATTTTGTTCTTAATGGGGCCAATGAAAACTTAAAAGGTGAGAGACCCTTATTAAAATTTTTTTTGGGTTTGGGGGTTCATTTTTTGCTTTTTCAACATCTTTTATTACTTATAATTCCCAGGTATTGAGCAGATTAGGCCCTTTTAAAACAGGCCTTGGTAAAATAAGAACCACATAACTTAGTTTGTAATCTTCATTCTTTTGAAAAGGGGCAGATTTACTTCAGGTTGATCGGTGAAGCCATAGATGACCCAAATTTTTACCCAAAATGACCCTGCCCCACCTGACGTTTCTGCAATTGAAAAGGTGGGGGAAATAGGAAAGCCCAAACCAGAATCTTAAAAATGTTGTTGATTTAGGAATGTCTGCTGTTTTAGAAAATGGCAGGGGGGTGGAAAAAGGTAGGAAAAAATGAAATCGACAACCATTGGAACATTGGGAGTAGATGATTTTTTTCTGATTATATTTTCATTCATCCTAAAATGGGAAGAGTCCCCCACTCTTTAACCCGGGCTCAAGGAAGGGTTTCCTGAGACCAAGAAAAAATGTCCCTACCTCTGGGAAGACTTTGAATGTTAAGAAGGGAAACCCAATTTTTGAAAAAATGAAACCCCATATTTTTAAAATGAAAATTTTGGAAAAAACAATTTGTTGGGTTTTTAATGGAAAATAAGGAAAAGCTAAAATTTAAATTTTTGAAAAGGTTGAAAAAAAATTTTTTAAACTTTGATTGAGGGATTTTGCAATTTTCCCTTTTTTTTCGAAAGGAAAAAAAATTTGGTTTGTTTTATTTTTTCCCCCTTTGGAGATAGAAAAGAATTGTCTAAACCCTTTAAAAAAATAAGATTAGAAAAAAGAATGGTTTTTTTTTGTGATACCAAAAAATTCCTTTTTTGGGGTTTGGGGAAAAAGGAAATTTTTGAATATTTATTTGGCCCTGAAAACTTTGGAGGGGATTTTTTAAAAGTTTTTGTAAAAATGGGAGGGGGGGGGGGGGGGGGGGGGGGGGGGGGGCGGGTGGGGGGGGGGGGGGGGGGGGGGGGGGGGGGGGGGGGGGGGGGGGGGGGGGGGGGGGGGGGGGGGGGGGGGGGGGGGGGGGGGGGGGGGGGGGGGGGGGGGGGGGGGGGGGGGGGGGGGGGGGGGGGGGGGGGGGGGGGGGGGGGGGGGGGGGGGGGGGGGGGAAAAAAAAAAAAAAAAAAAAAAAAAAAAAAAAAAAAAAAAAAAAAAAAAAAAAAAAAAAAAAAAAAAAAAAAAAAAAAAAAAAAAAAAAAAAAAAAAAAAAAAAAAAAAAAAAAAAAAAAAAAAAAAAAAAAAAAAAAAAAAAAAAAAAAAAAAAAAAAAAAAAAAAAAAAAAAAAAAAAAAAAAAAAAAAAAAAAAAAAAAAAAAAAAAAAAAAAAAAAAAAAAAAAAAAAAAAAACGTTTACCCCCAAAAAAGGGGGGTTTTTTTGGGGAAAAACACCAAAGAAAATTTCCCCCCGGGCCCAGGGGTTTTTTGGGGGGTTTAAAAATTTTTTTTGGGGGGGTTTTTGGCTTAAATAAAAAACCCGCATTTTTTTTTTGGGGGGGGGGGGGGTTTTTTAAAAAAGTTTACATTTTTTTTTTTTTTTTGGGGGGGGGGCTGTGCCCCCCCGGGAAAGGGTTCCAAATTTTGGAATCAATGGGGTTGGTGGGAACACATAAAGGAGACTGGGAGGTCAATCGTGGAGTAAAACTTCCCTTGGTGACTGTCCCTGTGTGGGAATCAGGGCAAAGTAGTTGCTGCACTTGTTGTTTAGGGGAGATGCAAAAGAACTGCAGCATGGATGGCCCCATCAATGGAAAATCTTGTTTACCACCTTCTCATTGAGAGACCACTATGTGGAAGTAGTATGCACCTGCTCAGTTTGTCTGCAATCATATTGGATCTCCCCAGAATGTGCATCACTAAAAGAAAGCTGTCTGAAGAGATTGCCTACTGCCTGACCTTGCGCTCTTCTCAACAGAATGGGTAAGATCTGGTTCCCCCTGTTTGTTGATGTACCAGACGACTGACATGTTGTCCATTTAAATCACAATCATCCCAGAGGGAAGAACATTTTGAAATGCTTGCAATGCCAAGAGCACAGCACTCAACTCTAGAACATTTATATGCAAATTGGCCTCTTTGGGGGACCAAGTACCCTGGACTGTCTTTGCCAGATAATGTCCCCCATCCTATCTGGAAAACATCTGTGATCACTATGACCTTGGGTGGTTGGGGAATGAATGGATAGCCATGGAGCAGTTGATTGGACTGGATCCACCAATAAAGATTTCTTCTGCATGTGTTGGTAATTTTTATCTGATATAACATTGATTGATGGAAGATTGACCACTGGGTAGCCAATATCCACTGTAGGATCTGCATGTAAAATCTGGCCAATGGATCTAAAGTTATTGCTACAGCCACAAGGCCCAGAATTTGGAGGATGGTTGAGATCAATGTAATGTATTGTCTACAACCTTCTTGACCTGTGACCTTATAGTTAGAACTCGGTGAGGTGGAAGGAAAGCAATGGCCATCTTTGTGTTGTGCAGTACTCCAATAAATTCCAGTGTCTGAGTTGGTTGGAGTTGTGATTTGTTGAAGTTTATGGTTATTCCTAGGAGAGCACAGGTGTGGAGAACATGATCTCTTGAGTATATGAGTTGATGCCTGGTCAGAGTGGTAATGAGCCAGTCGTCCAGGTAGGGAAACACCCAGAATCCCTGCAGTCTGAGGTATGCTGCTAGTAGTCCCGTGCATTTGGTAAATACATTGGGGGCTGTGCTGAGTCCAAAGGGCAGTACTCTGAATTGCTAATGACTGACTGCAAGATGGAAGAATAGGCACTTCCATGTCCACCTGTTCATCTTTATGTGATAGTAGGCATCCTGGAAATATATCAAGCACATCCAGTCATCCTTGCCCAGCTAGGGGAAAATGGACTGAACTGTGACCATCTGGAACTTGGTTCATTGAACAGATGTATTTAGATTTGTAACATCCAAAATTGTGCTCCAGCCCCTGTCTTTTTTGGCACTAAAAAGAACCTTGAGTAAGTTCTGGATCCTATCTGGTTTGATGAGACCTCTTGAATGACTCTTTTTTTTTTTTCCTAGCAGCTTTTGAATCTGAATTGGTGTCTGATTCCTCTGACTGGGTGAGGCATCAGGGATTTTTCTGGGAATTGGAGGTGGAAGGGAAAATGGTATTATATAACTTCTGGATATAATCCTCTGCATCCAAAAATCTTTTGTTAATTTTAGCCAGGCTCTCTGGTGCAGGGACAATCTTCCACTCACTGTCTCCAGAATGGGACAAGTAGGGTCTCCATTCAGGACCTGATAGGGCTTATCAAAGAAAGATTCTTGTGAACCCTGGTTTTGTGGGCCACCTCTGCCATGAGGGTGACTATGTCCATTGCTATTACCCCCTCTGCCTCTGTCGGTTCTTCCACCACATGTTTCGTGGAATGGACCTTGGGATTTTTTTGAAGCACATTTTCTGGCCACTCCTTTGATTCCTGGAGAAAGATCTCGGGGGGGGGGCAAAAAATGTATGTCCATGGCAAATTATGCCTTACCATCCTTCTCACACCTGGATAGCATTTCTTTCACTTTAAGACCAACAAGGGTTATTTTGTCAAAGGGAGCACTGATGAAATTGGATTTGAATGGCTCTACAAAGTCACATAAATGCATGCAGGCATGTCTCCTCATAGAAATGCCTGAACCTGCAGCTCTTGAGGTTCCTCCCACTATGTTTGAAATTAACCTCATGGAACAACTGGAAATAGCCTGTAGGATTGCCAACTGAGAAGTTACTGAATGCTTAACCTGATATGGTTCCCGAGAGTCAATAACTCTTTGGTCAAATCTCTCTGAAGTCTAACAAAATGTGCCAGATAGTTCAGCAATCATAATGCAAAAGTCACTGAAGCAAAGACATGCTTCACCTGTCTGTCCATTGCCTGTGACTCCTTGTTGGGGGGATGGACAGTGGAACCCTAGTTGACTAGTTCCTTCTTTATGGACGTCACAATGACCATGGTTCATAGATTAGTATAACTTAGTATTTGGCTATGAACCAATGACCATGGCATCAACTAGAACCTCTTTTCCCCAAAACTGCCTGTCTGCAGGTGATGCCATTATCCTGTCTAGTCTCCAAAGTATTGGGTCTATGCACCCTGGCTCCTTCCATGCCCACCTAGAGATGATGTCTACGAGCTTGTTGGTGGGTGGAGTCACTCAGGAAGTAGAAGGTCTTGTAGTGAGAGCCTCTAGGCAAATGGATTCCTCCTGTGTAGGGTTGGAGGATGTAGAGTCACCTCTCTATTTCAGAATCTGTAGTAAGACTCTGAAGGGAACATCTTCAGGAGGTGATCTTTGGGACCCTTTGCCTTAACTGAAATCCATGTCTTCAGTGATGGACTCCTTTGGGGAGTCTAGGTGCTTTCTATTGCATGTCCTTTTCTTGGGTACTTCCTCAGTGGGATGTACTGGGGGAAGTCTTGGAAGAGGAAACCAAAATTCCCTGAGAGGAAACCTGAGGTTTCAGTGCAGGATGTCCCCATGGAGAGAGTAGTTGAGGCTCCAGATGCTGGGACATCATAATGGAATAGGTAGGATCTGAGAAGAAAGGCCCCATCAGGGCTGCTGAGGCAGCGAACACTCTCTTCGCAGCTTCTAAGGCAGAGCTCAAAGGAGCCAGACAGAGACTCTGATTTGAGAAACTGGGTTTCTGAATTATCCCCTCTCTTGGCACCGGAAGAAGCTGGGGTCGAACTGTCCAGTGCTGAGGCACAGAGGTAGAGAAATGGCTCTGAAAACTTTGAAGTCAAATTCTGCACCCCGGACCAAGCAGGTAGGCTTCAGCTCTGAGAGCTCTCCTGATCCAAAAAGATAGGAGGTCTCAGAAAAGATGTCAGATCTGAAGCTACAGAGATCCTCAGATCCAAGACTGATGGATCTGGGTGACTGGGATCCTGAAATTCTAAGACAGCTGATGGTGTCAGAAGAGCAACTTGCAGGGTTGGGTTGGTGGAAGGTTGGACCACCTGACCCAGAGGAGTGGGCACTGAGGGAAGGCCAATCTGCCCCTGAGCTGAAAGAAACTTCCTCACCACTCTCTTCACATTTTCTTCTGTGAAACGTCTGGAAGAATGAGCAGAATAAATGGAAGGGGATGCTGGTCTCTGCAAAAGAGCAGATGGAAGCTTGTCTGGTACTGGTCAACCGATGCAGAATATCTAGCATGAGGACAATAAAGAGTCTCCAAAAGGCTGTATCTGATCTGAAGGTTGTGTCTGATCTGAATTGGATTGAGCTGGAACTGCAATATTCATTTTAGAAGTCATAGGATCCAAAAGACCAGCCGGATCTGAAAGTTTTATTTTTTTCCGATCCAGGTTTGGGACAGGATGTTCATAGGTTCATAGGCTGGTACTAGGCTATCTGCCCTAGGGCCTATACAAGCCTAGCCATAACAATTCCCTGGCTATTTTTTCCCACACTATTTACTTCCCTGGACCCCTGTCTAGCAGGGCGACTGACATGATCCTCGGGGTGAATTTCCTTTCTCCCATCCAATTGTCAAGGTTCCTTTTGAAGAGGGCCAAAGAGGCGCTCTGCTTGACATGTATGGGCAGTCTATTCCAGAGTCTGGGGTGTCTCTGGGTCTAAAGGTGATAATCAAACCATGTACTTTGTGTCTGTGAGGTAAGCACCTTAACCATTATGTCAACCCCTTGCTGTTTAGCACTCCATTTCCATGAAGAGTCCAATGAAGATTTTATGAGGTGGAAGGCTTCAACTTTGGAGACTGGGATATGGCTTCTCCAAAAGAGGAAGGAAGGAGACCTTTTAATATCAATTTATATTTACATTCAGTTAAGGCTTGTGGATTAAATCCGTGACAAATCGAGCAATATTCCTGTAAATATAATGGATACAGAAGGTACACACAAAGGGAGTGTGAGCCTGAGATAGGCAACATATATCTACATTTGGAACACTTCTTAAAACTTGCAGGTTTGTTACTCATTGTATAAGATATATTTCCACAATAACTAGACATCAAATTCCAATAGACAAGAAAGTGAAAATAGTAACTTTTTTTAAACAGGCTGACGGAAGAATGGGAAAGAATACCACCAATGGTAAGAAGAACTATGACCAAGTCATCAGAAGGAGGGAGATAGTAATGACAGTATCTAACCGTACCAAGTATGAAAGGAGACTGAAGAAAAATGAACAAAAGAGATCATAACCCTTAAGTACAGTAGAGGAGAAGAGGAGGCAAGGAAATATCAACAATGATACACTGGAAATACAACAAAGTCATAAGGGTGAGGGAGAATACAGAAAGGAAGAAGATCGTAAACCACAAACAGTAAAGACTAAAAGGTTAGAAGGTAAACTGAGGAGAAAAGTGTTCACTAGGACAATTTTCAAAATGGTTTACTTATCTAATACAGCTTGAGAAAGACTGGTAGACTATGTCCTTTAGCTAGAAGCAGCAAACCAGTTCTGAGGTAGTTGGCAGGTTACATTGTTGGTAAGGGAAACGCTTGAGAGATCTGGTGTCTATGAGCTGTAGATCGGCTGAGTTGGATCTGATGGATTGGATCTGAACCCATTTGTGAAGATCAATTGAAGATTGACAACATCAGATTGAATGTTATGAGATAGTTCTTGTCATTTGTTCTTCTTTGTCAAAACATAATAGAAGTAGCCTCTGAAAGGCTGGCTTTGCCAACATCCATGCAATGGAGTCAGTGACCTATGCACAGAGGATAGCAACAATTGTCACAGGCCAGTGTACAGTTGTATGTGAAATGTAATTTTTCAACTATTCACTTAATAATAGACATTAATATTTCACTCATTTGTGATGTATGTTAGTGTACTGTCACTTAGGTAATACTAATGTTCAACAGGGCTCAGTTCATTGCAAAATATGGCCTGCAACATGATGCTATGCTGCATTCAGAGGTATGGTTTGAATTTTTTTTTAACTTGTGTCAGTTGCAGCAGATAGGAAACATAATAAAATCGATTACAATCACACAAATGCATAATACTCAAATAATTTTAAAATGACAGGTGATACATTCCCCTGTAGCTGATGTCATTATACAATATTGCTGGCTTTAAGTTGTTTTGGACTAAGTCTTCTATGGCTATCTATCCATTCGTGGTCTTTCTGTCACACATACATGCATCATATGCATAGGCAAGAACTGACAGTCCTACAAATACAACCTGGTTGTCAAGGGAGTGACTACATGAGTTTTGCCTTGATTTATGTGCATGTTAGTATATGGCACATGACCATTCACCACATTTTGCAACTATGTATACCTCGCATCTGTTATAGTTAGACACGTGTAATATGGATAGCAGAACACTATTCTGTTGATATGCTGGTCAAAGTGACAGTTTTGTATATGTGTCAGGTCTTATCTGGCTTGCAGTACATCAATACATTGCATGTATGATGATTCACATTTTCTACCATTCACATCATGCAGGTTGCTGCCACAAATGACTGTTTCCAAAATTAATACTATTATTTATCTATTTATTTATTTGTTGCATTTGTGTACTGGGATAGTCAAACTAGGCAGAAAGCTAACCCTTTTCGAAGGAGGTCTGGGGTGAAAAGCTCCAGAAAAATTCCAACAATAGATAAAGAACCTAGTAAACAGAGATGTATGTGTAATCAATGAAGATACTCAATTTAAATAGAGTATTATTGATTAATAGCAGCAGCATCTAAAAAGCTATGGAACATATTTGGAAATTAACTTGGTAGAAAGAGAGAAAAAGTAGAAAATGGAGTATTAGTATTAAGAAATGAGGGAGAATGTTTTAGGATTGGTAGAAGGAAGTAGAGGGAGAGCTAAAGGAGAAGAAGAAGATTTTGGATCAATAAGTAAGGGTATAGTGTTTGGAAAGTATAAGAGAATGCAAGATGTAAGAAATTCATTATTCAGAAGATGTTCTTGTAAAAAGCCAGGCATCTGTATACAGTGATGTGATATGATACTGGCTTATTTAGAAGCTAGATGGACATCACTAATAAATATATTGAACAACAGGTGACCTAAAATGGATCCTTAAGGGACATCCGCCTTAATAGGAAGGAAAGAAGAGATGCCATTTTGCCATTTTACTGCCTGTTGTTTATTTGAGAGGTAGATGTAGAACTAAGATAGTGAAGTTTCATATATTCCTGGGCAAGCTAGTTTTTGAAGTAAATCTGATGGGAGGCGATGTTGAAAGTTTTGAATAAATTTAGGAAAAGTGCTGAGACTAAGTTCCCAGAGTTTCAATATAGGTTAACAGATGTAATAAAACTAAGCAGAGCTGTACATATACTATGAAATGGATGGAAACTGTGCTGTGTAGGGGAAATGAGGCAACTGTCAGTGAGAAAGCTAAGAAATGGAGACTGGATACACTTCTCAAGAATCTTTAAGAGTGGAGACAGTATGGCTATAGGCCTGAAGTTCGTGAGCTCATTTTAGTTTCCACCTTTATGGAGAGGAAGAGTGAAGCATCTTTTCCACTAGGTTGGAACATGGCTTTTATTTATTGAATGGTTGATTAGGATAGAGATAGGAAATGCTAAGGTATCAGTGCAAGTGTTTTGGGAGCTAATAAGAAAAGAGAGGAATGTGTGCCTGCCTGTGCTGAAGGTTTAGTAAAGAGAGGTTACTGTTTGGATGAAGTGGGTATTGAATTTGCTGGCTATACTGTCAGCATGCTTGCTGAAGTAGGTGAAGGTTGTGTTGGTGCACTGGGCTTTAACAGTTGGTTGATTGTATCTGTAATGATTTGGGGTTCTCATAATTTGCTTCCTGTGTATTAATACAGCAGTTTTTTAATCAGTTTTGATATGATTTTAGTTGAGTTTCTGAGATGTTTATATTATCAATGGGCAGCTGTGGTTTTAACTTGCTTCCGTTTTTTTCCAGGTTCTATCCCGCAATTTCATGAGCAGCTTACCATTTTTGGAAAGCCAGGGTGCTGGTTATGATTTAATACTTCTGATTCTTATTTGGGCTAGTTCATTTAATATGCTAAGGAAATTTGAGTTAAACAGAACTACAGCTTTAAGTGGAAGAGTTTGAAGAGCCCGCCAGTTGACTGATTTTAGTGATCCTTACAAAAGCAGAGGTTATGGGCAAGGTTGTCTCAATGCTGTCTTGATAAGGTTTATGATGCCTTATTGTGAAGATGGGAGGATGACACACCTGTTGAGAGGATTTTGTTTTGGACATTGGAGAGAATTCCATCTAAGGAAGAGGTTCCACCAGAGTTTTTGTTGCACGTTATGCAGGTTGAAATAAGCTGGGTGAAAACCATATTGATTAATGATATTAGAAGGATTGTTACTGTCAATAGTGTGCCAATTACTATTCAGGTGCCCTAAAATAATTGCCTCAAATGAGATGTGCTCTATGCCCAAGTGAGGCGTTTGTCAGCAGTAACTATGTTATTTGAGGAAAGAAAGTTCATAGAATTAAAAGGCTTTTGCAAGCAGTAATTTGAAAAGATGCTATAATTACCTCAGCACTGAAAAGTGGGGGTGGAATTATATGGGACCTAGAGAGGTTTACAGTATTCTTGCAGATAATGGCGGTCCACCATCTTTTTTTATGGATTCTCTCAAGTCTTAATGTGTTATATCTGTACGGTAAGATTCGTTCATTTTTTTATTTCTTGCTTAAATTATGCTTCTCTGGCTACTAGTATATGTGGGGAGTGGTAGACTACCAAGGCATGCCCATCAGTCAGTTTGTCTCTTATATTTCTAAAGTTAGCTGTGTATAGGTGGAAACTGTATGGCTTTGAGGGATGACTATTTTGTGATGTGGCAAACTTGTTGTTTTATTGAGTGGTTGCTGGAACTGGGTTAGTATGAATGTCATCTCATTTTGACAAGTGAAAAGACAGCAGGGAGTATGCATAAGGGTGTTTGAATTTCAGCCTTGTTCTAAGGCATGGATTGTTAATTATGTTGTGGTGGGTATAATCCTTTACTTTTAAAGAGGTGGACAGTAGCAGCAGAGAAGAAAAGGGACTAGTGGTTATTAATAGCTGGAGAGATAGGTATGTATCCCAGAGACTACCACGTCTTAGGTTCATAGTTCAGTACTAAGCTAACTGCCCTTGTGAGCCATTTTAAGTCTAGCCAATTATCCCTTGTGAGACTCAAACCCTGCACCTTGTGTTTGTAAGGCAAACACCGTAGCCATTAAGCAACCCTCCCAACTGTGGAACAGGCTCCCCCTCCACATGAAGCAGAGTTCCTTGCTAACCCAATTCAAGTCCAACATGGACAATTCGATGCAAAATCAGAAATTCATCCCTAGTTTGGCACCTATGTCTCTAATGGACACAGGTAACCTGTAAATGGTTCATCTCCCAACCCTCTGCTTGCACTTATCAAGGGTATCAGAACTTATCAAAGATTTGGGATGCATAGCTAGGCTTAAAAAGGCCCTTGTGATCATTAGCCTAGTAAACACCTATGAACCTATGTGTAGTATTTGGGAGATGACTGGTGTGGGAATGCAGACCAGTATATATACATATATACAAACTATGTATATATATATATATATATATATATATATATATATATATATATATATATCAAAAGAGAGAGAGAAAGAGAGAGAGGGATAAATATAGCTATGGAGATAGATAGATATACA
Source organism: Protopterus annectens (assembly GCF_019279795.1). Classification (NCBI taxonomy): domain Eukaryota; kingdom Metazoa; phylum Chordata; order Ceratodontiformes; family Protopteridae; genus Protopterus; species Protopterus annectens. The sequence goes on along the minus strand of NC_056735.1, from coordinate 523,283,080 downwards.
TAGATAGCTATATAGATGAATGGGTTAAAATTTTTTAACCTGTATGTATATTCAAATATGTCATGTATAAGTACATTACTTCCTTTGATTGGTTTCACAGTACCCATGAAATGCCAGTGTAGTTCCATAAGTCTAAAGCAAGGGTGTAACTAGGTATACTCAATGAACTCCAGTAAGTACATTTTTCTGAGCATCTCTCATAAAATGTATAGTGCAAACAGTTTCTGAACTATTGTATACTGTACATTGCTATAGAAAGCATGCTTTCCTAAGAAAAATGTATCCCCAAAATAGGCATTTTATGGTTACATGTAGCAACAACTGAAAATAAATGTCCTTTTCTGAAGTGCATATGAGAGATGAGTAAATTTTAAATGATAGGTTTGTTGGGAAAACAGCATAAGGTTGGTACAAAATACTAATTTCTGGCTAGACACCTTATGTGCACCAACTGCAGTGCTTGCAATGTCCCTTAATCTATATGCTTTCCTTGCCAACTGTTATCTCACCTATCCACTTTAACATGCATTTTACATGTATCATATTTAATTTGTTACACTGCAGGTGTGTCCCTGTAACCTTGTTTTGGTAACATTTCCTTTTTATGTAGCTGTGTCCCTGAGTGGACAGATTTACTTCTATAGTTATCAATAATTATAATTAGTGGTATTTGCACAATAATCTTTTTATATATAATTACATGTTCCTTGTTAAGCTCCTTCTTTTTACACCAGAGCAATCAGCAATTATTATATCATTACTATTGAATAATGAGTGTTTACCTGTTGTGAGAATGTTCCCACACTTACCCTACAAAATGCAGCACACATTTAAAGAAACAAAAGATGCAAAAAAGTAATGTAATGTGAAATGTGAACAAATGCCAATTAAAAATAACAAAATTGATTTAAATGAAACAGCAGATAAATAAAATCAAGTTTGAGTTCCATTGCTCTTTAATTTATAAAAAGAACTTCATCAGAAAAAGATTTAATGATACAATATCTGTTCTCTGGAGTCATCATTCAGCTCAGGTTTATTAGTTTTCTCCATCTTCTTTAGAAAACGGAAGGTGTGAATTCTCAAGGATTTTATTTATTAACAAAATTAAACATTTACATCAGCAACTATAGTTTTTGAAAGCAACCATTAACTTTCAGTAGTAAATGAAACATATTTTCCTTGTACAACATATACCCCATAATAAAAGTTGACACAAAACATATGTATAGAAGTTCATGAATAATAGGACAATAGCCACATATAAACAATTTATATCCACAGCAGTCAGTTTCAAAGAAGGCCTTCATTCAACTACCTATTCAAAGTTCTGCAAAACTAGGCATACACCTTTCTTTTAATTGTGTGGAATCCCTTTTGTCTTCCTTTAGCGTTCCAGGATATAAATCCAAGTATTAGATGCATTCAGTCTCTGCTTTCAAACTGCAACCGTATGATTCATGCAGTACAGTTTTCACCTATCAACTGAATTAAACAGTGTTTTTTTTTTATGTGACATGCTCAGTAGTTTTTCCCAAACTGCAACTTTTCTTACCAGCATTCATACACAAAGCTCCCCTGAGCTCAAGCTTCATTCTTAAATTTTTACAGCAGTTACCTTCCCCGTTTTATGCTGTCCAGCAGATCCTCTTTTTCCCTTTTACCTTGTTAGTATGGGTGGGGCAGCCAAATACCTTCAGGTGCGTTTACAAAACTAACCCATTCCTAGCCATACTCAACTGCAGTCATGATATTATCAATTATCCATTGCCATACCTCTATGCTGATGGTAATATTAGCTGTTAAATTCTGTTTTACAAAATCAAGTGCAAATAATAGCTATGTCAGTGCTTAAAGATGGTGATGTATATAACAAATAACCTGTCAATATGTCCCATTATATATCTTATAAGCTCATATAGGTCCTTAATATCTATTATGGCCAAAAAGAAACCTTGGTCAAACTTAACATCTTCTAACTGCACCAAAAATGGCAGTTACACCACGAATAAGAATACAATGTATGTCAGTTTAAAATAATTGCAATGTTTTGGCATACTGATGAATATCAAAGATATTGAAGCAAACTATGGACTGCTTTGCTATGCATTAGGAACAGAATATTGCCATTAATCTTGTAAATGGGTTGTATAACATATTACAGCAGCTGTGTAGTGGAGAGCAGGCCACACCACTGAACTTTAGAGAGATGGTAGTGCTGGGTCATATGATCAACATTTCAAGCACAGTAAGATGGCATGGTCAATGTTATGTATGTCTATACAACAACAAATCTTCTCATAGTTGCAACATGGAGATTATAAGAAGGATATTGGTGGGTAGCACAGGAAAGTACCAACTCCGTTCATCATATGAATGATAAGAAAATAGGGAGATAGGAAAAATTCAGTTGGGAAGAACAAGCGGATGATCAAACAATATGGTAAGCTGAAAGAAAGTTGTGGAAGAAGGTCTTTTTAGTGAGACAGGGACATGAATTCCTTTCTTTAAGAAGAAAGCTAGATGCGGTGGCAACAAGGAGAATCTGCACATAGGAAGGAAGGGAGATTATGGTAGGAAGCATATGCAGACAAACATAAAATGCAGACAGAGACAGGCATTGATGATATGGACACAAAATGGGCGCCAATAATGGAATGACAGAGACAGTTAGAGTCAAAAGCATAGTTGGTTCAACCAGTGCCCTTGGCCAGTACCATGAAACAGTGTTCCATCCTCTCTGCATGTGAACAGCTACATAAAAAAATGGACGTTCCTTCTACTGACATACTGACTAGGTGGCCAGATGCATAACACTCCTCCCTCACTCCTCCTTAGCCATTCATGTCCCATTTCTTGCTACAGTTTATACTCTGTGTGTACTGAGTGGTACAGTGCTCATGTTTTAGTTAAAAAATATATATATTCTTTATAAACTGTAGCAAGCATTTGCTACAGTTTATGCCTTGCATGTATGGAACACTGCAGCCTTTTTTTTAATTTTAAATTATAGCAAATTGCTTGCTACAAAATGGATGAAAACAGCATTTGAATTTGCAAAAATGTGGGGGGTGGAGTCACTGACTTTGACTGTTAGACATGACACACCTGGCTGTGATTCTATCCAGGGTGACAGCACATTCACATGATATATTAGTTCAGGGTATCTGTGATGACCGTGCCCTGGCCCAGCAATCAAGGAGCCTCAGTTCTCACCACTAACACCAGGAAAGTAGTCTCCTAGAAGAGGAAAGGATAACTAATACACACAGTAAAGTATAATTTCCCTTAAGTGCATACAGAGATCACAGTCAGTCTGGGGCTGGCTGCTCCCTTGCTCTTTAGGTCCCCAATAAGACTCCACACTGGCACAGCTATAGGGTCCAGATCTCAGCCTAGCTGGCAAGCTATCCTCTGTGTCCAGCCAGTGCTTTGTGTCCCTGACCAGGTAGCTGACACACCACACACAGACTTTGAGATTAGGTTATACAACCACACATACCCTCCTGGGACAAAGGCTGGCACAGGTTCTCCAGCTGTGCCCCTTTACCCAGGCTATACGGTAGTAATTACTGCCACCACCACCTAATAAATATCAGCTACTCAAAGGCCCTTAAAAGGGTGTCCAGTTATTACTGTGCAATATTAATATCCATTGGTAGTATGACTAACAGTCAAGGCTTACTTTAGAGTGGCCTATTACAATAACCTCTATAAATATGCAATGTACTCTAGAGCTTATCTCTACACAAACCAACCACAGGTCGAAGGTTTTAAAAATATTTAATAATAAATAATTAAAACACAAGACAAAACTACTACACCACAGAGATAGCTAAGAGTTCAGAGATCACACAGAAACATAAAATAATACAGTAGGACAGGTCTGATTTCAAAGAAAAATACCTAATTAATATTTACTAGCTTTAACTATTCCTACAAGAAATCACAGTGCTAAAACTTACATGTGAGCATAAGGCAAAGTGCTGATAAGATGGATATCCAAGATCAAAATGCTTTTAGTCTCTTGTGAGAAATAGTATTTAAACATTACTAACAAACATGTTTGCTGGGTCCCTCCCCAAATTACATCATTTTGACACTTAGGTTTTCCCAGGCAAATAAACTGCATTATTTAGCAATCTAACACCTGCACAGAAATTTACAACAATAGAAGACATTTCACATGTATATTCTAACAGGAACTAGAGTAATAAAGTACCTTCCACATCTAAATTCTGGTCATAAACTTTAGCCTTAAAACAATGGGCATGAAACCTTCATCCAGCCGCACTGGAGCCGAACTGTAAAACATTAAAGAGATTCATAAGATCTTTTCAACTTAAAAAGGCACATTTGAAATACTTGGCTTGGTTTTCCTTACAGCAGATAGCAATGTTGCAACAATCTTGAAGTTCACATTTTACAGTGTTGTCTTACATTTAAAAACACTAGCCTGTATTTTACATTTATTTATACAGCTGATAGAATTATGTATCAAATTCTATTTGACTAGGCTGGCAGCCTTTGCCCATCTCTCCCCAATCGTTACAGCATCTCTTTCCTATCTGTCTTTACAGTTTGCATAACTTATTTTTATTTGATTTTAAAGGGTCCCTACTTGTTTGGTAAAAACTTATTCTTAGCAGATACAACTAAGACAAACTATTGTTGCTTGCCTGAAACACTTTACATCTAGATGCTAAAGATCCCTTGATGGGAGGCATGTGTCCTTTCTACATGCAGTCATGTTGTGGGGACTACTACTTTTAATCTGTCTTGGAAGCCAGTTTACTGAATTAGTAATATTTAAATGGAATATCCTCATTTTCCCACGTCTTTGGTAATATCACCAATCCCACTGCAGTTTTTGCCATACAATTGTTCAAAAGATATAAACCCCATTGACAACTATAATTCAAGTCAGATAGTAAGCAGGTGGTACGTTAGGAGCCAATCACATTTCTTCCTCAGTTTACCTTCCTTAACATGGACTTTAAAAGTCCTGTTGAAATACTCTACTAAGCTCTCAGCAACAGGGTGATAAAATGAAGTTCTGAATTCTTTTACATCAATACAGTAGCATAACTAGTTTATAATTTTGGAACTAAATAGGAATCTTGATCAGTAGGAATCTCTTTTGGTATTTCTGCCCAGAAGAACAAGTAATTAGCTCTCTCACTATAAATATGGTTTTGGATTTTCAGATTGGGATTGATTATGGATATTTAGTTGCATATTCTAGGATTATTGCTATATATAATTAATATCCATTACTGGAATTAATCACTGGTCCAATGATATCTATGGAAATATGCCCAAAATACTCTTTTAACATGGGCAGATGAATAAGAAGATTTTTAAAGCCAGGGTCTTAGGCTGTTTTCCACCACTTAGGACACCCTGCAAAAAGATTTCAAAGTTTTATTATACTATACCAGTAACAAGAGACTAAAATCTGGACTTAATTTCGTCAATACGTAGATATCCTCACAGTATGTTATGATCTGCCAGTTTCATTGCTAAATTCCTGAAAAGCCTGGGTACTAGCAACTGACACACTTCTTTTTCCTTAGCCATGCTAGATGGTAAATCATTCTGTAATTCGGAGTAAGACTAAGAAGAATGTATATTTATGGAAGGCTACTGTTCCACTATCTTTTATATATTTCCTTTGGCTATATCTATAGTTACTAGTCTTGCAGTCCAGAGAACCATTTAGGACCCTAACCCCAATGGCCAGTTGCCCCTAAGGACTGCTTGGTTAACTGACTTGGTCAAGGTGGCACAGTAAGCACAATGAGGGATGAGGGAATCAAACTCTGTACCACAGTTCACAGCCTTAACAATCTGGACCGACTGTCAGACTACTCAAGGTGTCTTTCTCCCATTGGACTTTGTTAAAGTTTAGCCAACTCCCCTGATGGTCAGCTAGCAAGTGGACTTCTTCCCTGGTTTGTGAGGTAGAGTCTTCTGCATTTTCCCCTACTAGGATGGGGAAACAGGATTCAGTGTCCCACTCTTCCACAGGAAAGGTAGCTCTCCCCAGTATTCGGTACAGCAATCAATTCTTCCTTCCCCTTTAAAATTTTCAGAGTGTGTAACCTTCTATATGATACGTAGTCTTTTTCTTATGCTTGTCTTGTCTTGGTTATGCAGCAGGTGTGGCTCCTCCCTGTTTTTCCCTTTCTAATGAAGCATCTTCTGATAAATACTCTAGAGTGCTGCTCTCTCAGAGATGGAAGAAAACTTGTTAAAAATAACTTTTTCTAAAGTGCTGCTTATTATTTCAGTCCAATCCTCAAGGTCCTCCATTACCAGTCTAGCTTCACCTCTTACATGTAGCAGCTAAACATATCCAGGAGGGTGTCTATGGTTTTCTTCTCTTTATATACTCTCCCATATTCTAGTTTCCACATGACTTTTCAGTTCCATTCCTGGACCCTTATTGAACCTAGACACTAATATTTGCAGCTGTTAGCTGGTCTATCTTCTCTGATTCAGAGGACAGCAAAAGTGTGGTTTTTAATGGGTTATCTTTAGGGTACTACATCTCTAAGCTGAGAGCATGGTTTATTAAAAAAGCTACCTCTGTCCAACTGTTAAAGCTACATTCTTCCCATTGTTTGAAGCTGTCCCCTTCCCACTGTTTCCACACCACATTAAAGAAATCCTTCAAATGATTATCTCATCAATTAAATATCATATCACTATTGCAGGGTGTAGTACCTTCCAAAACTGAGTTTGATTATCCACCTGAAGGGCGGGGTGTTTACAGATCAACTACTTCCACAACAGTTTTCGTCAAATTTCCTGACAACAAACATATAGCCCCTTTAGAAGGATGAACATACTTCCAGAGTCCCGTGCCCTATGCTTTTCTCTCTTGTGCACTAAAACACCACAACTAATTTGGTAGTTGTACATTAACAGAATGCAGCTTCAACAGTCCTAGAAGAGGCCTTGTCACACTCCATAGGTTCTAGATCATTCATATGTTTCTGATAACATTTAACACTCACATCAGAATTATCATCAGGATTACAGAAACTAGTAATGTGACCTTTGTTTCCACATTTCAAGCCCCTGTCAAGCTGTGATACACATCCCTATTATCTCCAAGGGGAAATGTTACGACTTTAATGGAAAAGGTGCCTTCAGATACTGGAAGACCATTGAGAGTGACAAGAACGTGAAAGCTCCTGAGGTATACCAGGATGACTGCCCCTCCAAAAGGCTTGGCCTATTGGATTTAAGATATCACCCAAGTCAGGGATGTCTGCACTGTGAGTTAAACTGGGCTCAAGTTCATTTGGGTCAGTGGTTGGATCAGCAGAAGGGTTAGATGGATAGAGAGAAACAATAGCTATTAATATGAATTCATGACCTAAACAATGTGTTTTTACTATGTTGTTTTTGTTCTAGAAATACTGTAGCCTTATAATCTACAGTTAGCTGACCCACAAGAAAAGAGGACAGTTTTTCTTCACTCCCTTGATAGTTTTAAAACTGCACAGATATTATGATACAATGCACAGATATTATGATACAATGCAGTCACCTCTGTGCAGCTTGAGTTGGTATATGTTTTGGGCAGGTCAGATAACCACAGCATATAAAGGGTAACTGCAAGAATGCACACACACACATATACCACACACACACACACACACACACACACACACACACACACACATGCACGCATGCACACATGCACACATGCGCACACACAAACACACACACACACACACACACACACAAACACACACACACTCACGCAAGATGCACTCTTTAGATTCTCTCTTCTGCCCATTGATCAAATGAGTATAATTCAATAATGTGGAGGTGTTTGAGTTGGTCATTTTTGTTCATATGTAGTCCATTTGTTTTCCTCTTAGATGTTACTTTAATTTTCTACTGTTTTGGGTAACTTTGCTTGATCCACTGTTAAGCAGTAATTTGCACATCTTTTACTACTGATTGTACTGTAGTTGAATCCCACATATTCACAGATAAGGGTCTTGTTGTGCAAATTATCATTATTAACAATTCCGTTCCAAAAAAAAAAAAAATCAAGTAAAACTTTATTTGGCAACAACACATATTTGGTAAGCATTCTATTGGCATTTTCTGTTCAGACTGTTACACTTCTCAGACAGACTCTGGTGAGCTGTTATACTTACTAATCAAAAAAAGAATAATTTTCAAGACATAGTTCAGTGTTAGATGATGACTTTACAAGACTGAAAAGGGGAAGTTAATTTCCTTTTCGAGAGATGAACTGATACAAAGTTTTAGAGAAAAGACCTAGACATTTAACAATGAGTCCACTGTTTTGTGTTTTATACACAAGAATGTATACACTAGTTCTGTTGCCTCAACGTTTTTATGTAAAGCCTGTATTGTCAAATCACTAATAATACTAGGATGTATATATGTTATCTTCAGCTTGAAAATATCAACATGAAGTGTGAAGTACCCAGACCTGCATAATTCTGTTTTAGCAGTAGAGGGCACTAATGGCTTGTCATTTTGAAGCTGAGCTAACTCACTAGTTAAATTAAACCAGAAGAATTTTCTTTTTTTTTTTTTTTGGTAGCACCTTAAAGCTTATAAATTGGTGACATGCTAGTTTTCTGTCATTAAAATAATTGGTGAGATTTTAATTACAGTATGTGAACACTGCACATAATTGCTTGATTTTCGGTTTTGCTTCCAAAGCATCAAATTCACATGCTACTAATTAGTTATGCCGTATTAGCACTGTAACATCTGTCATCTATGTGCTAACTAATTTACAGCACCTAGTGAGATAATGTCGAAAAGAGTCATTTCTGATATACAAGAAAACTATATGAATTATATTACAAGGTCCTTTTGCAGTATGGCAGATGTAATACAGCAATTTATTCTCTCATTTGCAGCATCTTGATAATAGGATAATATGTTCATTATTAACTACTCTTTTTCTGTAGCATACTTAACTAAACATAATGATCAAAAGGTTGTGGCATATACAATAATAACTGTCATATTAAGGATAACAAATCAAATTTTTCCTGATTTAATTGCCCTCAAGTTATATACATATCAGGCATAATCTGTACATTTCATTATGCCCAGTTTAGTGACATTTACTTCAGGAACTCTGTATTTGGGAACTATAGTTCATTAACCTTTCAGACATGACGCCATGAACTGGACTTCATTCATGTTACAGCAATGTAGCTCATTGACTACAAGAGTATCATGATCACAGCCCCTAGGAAGTCACAACTGGAAAACAGGACTCTGCTTTATTGCTTGTTGTCCCTCTGCACCCCCATATATATATATATATATATATATATATATATATATATATATATATATATATATATATATATATATATATATATATATTTACAAAAATATATTATTAATTAAGGTAAGAATGTGGTTCATGAGACTAAACTTTTGAACATGCTTTTTATTACAGTGAAGAAATCAGAAAAACAAAATTATGTATGTTCACCTTCTAGCATAGATATGAGACTGCCCTACTTGTACATGCAGTGGAAGAGGTTTTCTTGGTAATATTTATTTATTTAGTTGCTTGTTTATTCATTTACTTATTCATTAACAGTGACCGTGCAAAATGCAAACAAAGACCACCAGGACCTGAGGACAATTTTAAGAAAACTAATTTACATATGGCTCTTATGCTTTGCAAACTAAAAAAGAATTTTCACTTTTGTCTGCACCATATATATTAAAAGGAAAATATTAGCTTTTATTTGGGAAGTGAAAGGAATTCCAGCATTCCATTCTGGCAATACTGCTACTAGAGTATTTTACATGTTTTGTACTGCTTAAGTACCAAAATGTATTAGAGATAATACAAGAATTTAAAAGGCACTGGCAAGATTTTTTATTGGAATAAAGCTATTTTTGCCTTTTTCCGAATGTTAATAGCATATTTTAAAACTTTTTTCTTTCATGTACTTTTGTTTACTATTTCATTTTAAAATATGTGTTCACATGTGCATGCATTCAAATTTATTTTAATGAGCTCTGAAAGGTTACTCAAACTTGACAACATCATCTAAAGACAAGAAGGTATACTAGAAAAAGACACTTTTTACGTGCAATGAATGTAAGGTATTATGGAGGCTTCCAGTTTTCATATTGATTGTGGAATAGATGTAAAAGTGGAGTCTGATGAAAACAATGGGGATTTGCAGGGTTTTAGAATCCATTAGCTTTACATATGTGAGCCTCAGGTATCACATAGTGAAAATGCTTTGAGCTCATGTAGAAGTGAAAATGTAAGAGTTCAGGAAGCAAGGGGGGATCATAGGGTGAGGGGCGCAGACCCTTATACCTTAAAACAGATTGTCAGTTCTAACCTTGACTCCTATCTCAGCTGTAAAAATTTATTAATAAAATTAATTTACATTAAATTAAAAACATGCACTGAAAGTTCCATCTACAACTGTAAACAATGGGAAATTTAAGCAAGGAAACATAATAATAGGACATTGGTAGCCAACCCATATTGTATAACTATGCAGTCTAAACCAGCAAAAAATCACTGTGCATTCCAAGCAATGTCTAATATATGACTAGAGACCATCAGGAGCTGCAGATGGGCAGTAAAGATCAATAAATCACAAACCAACATAGAATTGTTTACATGTGTCAGGGATGTTTTGGTCATCCAGGTATGTTTTTTTTTATTTTAATTTCTGGCAGGAGACTAGATATACATGTGGGCAGCGGTAACAGCTGACAATGCTTACAGCAGGATATGCATTTTCTTTAATTTTTATTTAGTGTTACTGTGATAAACATGGTAAGGGTACCCACTAGCAGCAGCAGCAGCATTAGCAACTTAAAATTCATTATGAGCCAGTTTTTGCCATATTTGGTTGTCAAAGGTGATCCACAAAAAATAAAGTATAATTAGGGATAATTGTTGGGGGTGGGACAAAGCGTAGGGTCTGAAAACCCCAAGTTGAATTACATTACTGTGATTGTTTTTTCTTTACCTTTCTTTCCTGGCATGAAACCAAATAGATCTATGAGCAGTAGCAATAGTACACACTGCCCATAATACAATGCAATTCTATTTATTTATTCTGTAATTTAATTTTTTATGTCAGTCAATGTGGGGTGGGGTGATCTAGAGAAACCAATGGAAGTACATTACTGATGCTATTTCAACTCTTTTGACAATGACACATTAGGAGTGACTGCCAGATGTTGTTGTCTGTTTGGGAGGAAGCAGATGAAAGCAAAAACAAAGTACAATTACATGATTTCTGCAAAACAATTATTGATTTGGCTAAGTGTGTGTGTGTGTGTGTGTGTGTGTGTGTGTGTGTGTGTGTGTGTGTGTGTGTGTGTGTGTGTGTGTGTCCAAAGGAAAGAGTGTGAAATTATTACTGCATTGGTTATTTTTTTCAGTTTCCTTATAAACAATCACAAGAACTGCATGTAGAAAATGGATATCTTTTGTGGGTAGAGGCTGAAGATATAGGAAATTACAGGGTTATTAAATGTTTACTGTTGAATTAAAATATGGCTTGTTATGTGATCAGTGTATATATCTAACAGCAGCACATTGAAATATCTTGCTGTGGCTGATATTATTTAATTTTCTTCTCAATATGACATTAGAAGTATATAGTTGGGAATATCACTTTTTTGTGGCAGGTGATGTATGAAAGTAAGCAGCCATTATAGGATCACTTTTAAAGGATTATATAGATGATTTGTTTGGTAGACAGAGTCTGTCAAAGAGAAACATGGCCAGTATATTCATGTGACTCCATCATAGGTTCATAGGTTCATAGGTTCATACTAGGCTATCTGCCCGAGGGCATTTACAAGCCTAGCCATAGTTTTGTTGGAGAAACTATGCCCATTATTCAGTGACACTGAGGTAACCCTGGGTGTATCTCCATCCATTGGTCAAGATTCTTCTTGAACAAGGCCAGCGAGGTGCTCTGCCTCACATAAACCGGGATTTTGTTCCACAGCATAGGGAGTCTTTGGGTGATGAATCTATCCCTCCAGCACGTCCTATTAATAACCGTCGCGGGTTTAAGTCACCCCTTGTGGCTCTGAGGGATCTAGATTTTTTGAGATGAAGCATGTTCATCAAATCTGGGTTTGACATGGCCTTGTATGTTAGGCATAGGTCACCTCTGAGTACTGAATATAACTGGAGTTCTTTCAGTCGTGCAGCATAAGACAGATTTTTGAGACCCTTTATCCTTTTGGTGAGGAACTTTTGTGGCCTCTCCAGCTGCTGCAAGTGTCGGGTCAGGTACATTCGAATGGGGCATTGTACTCGATCATTGGTCTGATGAGTGATGAGTATAGGGAGACTATGACTTCCCTTGATCTAGATGTGAATCCCTTCATGATAAGGTGGGCAATGTAGAAGGTCTTCTTACTACTTTAGCAATATGAGTGTCTCGAATGAAAGGGCTGTCAACCTGGGTTCCCAGGTCCCTAATAACTTCTTCTGTGTTCAGGGATTGCCACCTATATGGTAGCTAGGGGTAACCTTAATGACTATGCATTTTTGGCATTTAACTTGAGGCCATGGCTCTGGCACCAGTTATCCGTTTCTGTGAGACCCTTCTGAAGGATATCTGTGTCGGGATGTGTTCTCAACTTAGTTTGCAGTCATCTTTTGTCAGCCATAACCCTCCTGTGTTTGCTTGTACTTCAGAAAAGTAGATGCCAAACAAGAGTGGGCCCAGGACTGAGCCTGTGGGACACCACTTGTCACAGGCTTAGAGTCTGACATGGCGCCAGCAACTCTGACCCTGTGGGTTCTGTCACTTAGCCAGTTTGCAACCCATCTTGTAATGTATGGGTTTACATTTAAGTTGATGAGTTTTTCAATGATACCCGAGTGGGGTATTGTATAAGTCAACAAGTTTAAAGGCATGATCTGCCTTTGACAAAGCCAAACTGGGTTGGATCCAAAGTCTGCAAATTCCCTATGTCTTTATTTATGAGATCCATTATGATCCTTTCCATGGCTTTGCAGATCAGGCTTGTCAAGCTAATGGGACGGTAATTTCCAGGGTCGGGTGGGCATTTGTGGAGTGGGACCACAGTGAGGTGAGACTAAGATTAAACAGCTGTCCTAACTGTGGGTTTAATTCCTCATTGAGTTCATGGAGCACACAGCCGGGACACCATCAGGTCCCATGGATGCTGTGTTCTTTGAGAGCATTTTCACCTGGGCATTGGAGATGTTTGGGGGCTACAATCATTTGGTATAGATATCTCTTCTTTAAGTGGGGGGGGTGGGGAGTTTGCACTGAACCTGTCAGCCAGTATGTTGGCAATGTCTGTAGGTTCAGTAATCTTCACATCATTTTGAACTAATTCTGAGCATATCTGGGAATTTCCTCCTAGGTTTCTGACATAGCTATTTTTTTCAAAATTAGCTTTGGATGATTTTATGAGAGCTCTTAGCTTTTTACTTATAGCGATCAGCGGTGTCTTACCGATTTTGCTCTATCTTGTAGTAGCTTTCTCCTTTTATTGTAGAGTTTGTTTATGCTGGGGTCCACCAGACTGGACGCTTGCCTTTGGTACAAAGAGTCTTTGTTTTGCTTGGGATTGCCTGATCCATGCAGCCTGCAGGTGCTGGTAGAAGGCATTTGTAAGTGATTCAGCGGTTTGAGTAATGTTAACCGCCCTCAGGGGGGTAAAGGAGACCACACTAGTCAGTTCTTTACTGTGGTCTTTTTCATTTCGGGTGGATGAGGACCTCCCAGATCTCACCAGTGAATGTTCGTGATGATGAGATCAAGTATGTTCTCTCTCCTCTGATCGGCATTGGGATGGTGACTAGTTGTTCCATGGCATTTGAGTTTATGAATTCCAGGAACTTTTGGGCTAGAGTGTTTGGGCTTGAGTAGTGTTCCCAGTCTATATTAGGGTAGTTGAAGTCACCTAGTATGATGGTGTTGAGATACATTTATCCCTCCAGTGTTTTCAGGAAGGCCATGTGAGGTTCCTGAGTTTGTGGCCTGTAACATGCTACAATTTGCATAGCAGTCTTGCCAAATGTTTTTGCACCTGGATGGTTTATGCCACCAATCTTGAGGTGTGGGTGTCCTTGATGAATATGGATACCCCTCCTCCATATTCAAAGGTAGTAAGCCCTCTCAGATAGGGCACATTCCACTGGGACAGAGTGTGTGTGTGTGTTGTGTGTGTGTGTGTGTGTGTGTGTGTGTGTGTGTGTGTGTGTGTGTGTGTGTGTGTGTGTGTGTGTGTATGCCTTTTGCAGCTAAGTATCTTGCTAGAATCACCTGCATTTTTTTCATATCGAGAACTGCCTTCAGGGAACTGAAATATGACCCCTAATATACATTTAGTAGTTCCAGAGTTTTAAAACGCATTTAATATCACAGTCACAGTCTGGCTTTTGACCTGGTAGCTCTTTCATTTCTCCATGAAAGGTCAGGTAAATCTAATTAGACTATACGTGTAATAAGGTCTGCTTATATCTAGCTGGAGTTAAAAGCTTGTATATTTTACCCCAAAAAATGTAGTTTTACAGTTGTAACATTTGTATTTATTTATTTATTTACTTAATTACTTATTAATTTACTGACATATCTAAACAATCCTACCTTGGTTTGTGATTTATTGATCTTTACTGTTAAAAAACTGCGAGCGTGCGACTTAATGGAATTACACGTTTTGTCTGGCTTGCAGAACTTGTATTGTCAGCACAACTTTACTGTACTTACTTTATTATTTAGTTGTATATTGCTCATGTGATTTTTATCATAGAAGCTGGTTTAAGTTATCTTTGAATTCTGTGGTTACTGATTTTGATTATTCTTTTCTTTTACAATATTTTATTCATTTGAAGCTGAACATGGATTCCTTAAATGAGTATACAATTAACGATTTGCTAATGCACAAATATCTTGCACAGTATAATAAATGCTATGTATATTTAAAGGTAACAGCTGAAAATACTTGTGATCTGTGTTCTTCGAGACAAAGGTTGGATGATTTGCTTATTATTGTTAGAAGTAAATCTAGACTTGATGATGATTGCACTTTTGCAATTGGCACGGCTTGGGAGAACTGTTGTTTCATATATTAATGACTGGACTGGTGAAATAACGTTAGACAAAGAACAAATAGAACACATTTAGGAAATGATTCATCTATTGTCTGCAAAGATCATTCAACACCTATTAAGCAAGATGATGCCCCTGACAACTTTGGAATTCTGGATGCAAGTAGACAGCAATCTCAGGATCTGGTTTGTTTAGAAGGAAACAAAAAAGATAAAAAGGAAGATGTTCACAACAAATAACAAGGAAGAAAAAGATACGGATTAATGTCTGTAAAGGAAAGAGAATAAATAGTAAAAGGGGCACTGCTTTGTTATGTAACACACAGGTTACAGGGAATGATGATACTTTTATATCAGAAAACCTTCAGTCTACAGAAAAAGACATCACCTTTCCAAAAGTGAAGGTAGAAAAAAGTGGCAAGGGGCAGGTGAAAAGGAACAAATCAAAACTGAATGTGGAAGGACTGAAGAACATTACTGTAAGAAAAACTAAGAGAAATACAGATGTTGACTACATGGCTCAAGCTGTGGATTTACAATGCCAGCTGGATGAGAATTTAAGACACAATGAAAACAATGGAATTAAGAAGACTCATGGTGATCAAGATCTATCCTACTTAATCAATATAGCAGATATTACTGCATCAGAAGCTAAAGGTTCTTCAGAGCTGGCAAGCAGAGACTTTATTGTAATTGGTGATTCAGTTATTAGAGGAACTGATACTTATATTTGCAGAGAAGATAATGAACATTTAATAGTGTTAGGCTTGCCAGGAGCAAAAATAGAAGATGTGAGACAAGCCTTAGAATGCCTTAATGTAAAGAAGTACTGATCCATTTTTATTCATGTCAGTACAAATGACGTCATCCACAAGTATTCTCTGACTGCTAGTAGGGAACTGATACCCTCTTAGACAGTATAGCTTGTACTGGTGTTAGGACATATTTCTCAACAATCACCTATAGAAAGGATAGTCAGGTTACTGTGAATTAAAAGATTTTGGGGGGGTAAATACCTACATGGAAAAAATGTCCTGTTTTAAAAAAATGGACATGTGTAGAGCATCCAAGCCTAGTTTTGGGCACACGTGTTCAGGCGGGGTGGCATGCATTTGTCAAGATCAGGGAAGAGAATTTTTGCAGCAGGTATTTTGCAATATTCGAAAAATACTAGGCAGGATTTTTGCCAGGTCGAAAATTTAACAATTCACAGATAGCAACCTTTGATGCATCTCTGATGTTTGTTAATGCTAGGAGCATTAATGATACAGATTTTTTATTGGAAAATTTGCTACATTCCTACAAGATTGATGTTGTTATTGTTTGTGAAACATGGTTAAAGAACAATGACTGGAAACCAGTTCTGTTTTTACTGTAACAGACATTCTAAACAAAATCAGGAGGAGGTGTTATGATAGGGATTAAAGACAGTTATGAAACCTGAGATTATTACATGTTCATTGATAACACCAATACTATAGACTGTGCAACTATGACAATAAAGATAACCCTGGAACTTATAACAATTGTTGGAGTGTATAGACCACCAAAGTCAAGTGCAAATGACCTAGAGGAATTTATACATTTCTTGCATGAAACAGGAGGGAATAATAATATTAGGTGTTGGCTTACATTTACCAGAAACAGACTGGAATAATATTGATTCAATAATGTTAGTAAGGAAATTATTCACAATGTATATTCAGGAACAGCGATTGCTTCAGATTGTAAAAAAAAAAAACTACCAGTGGATAAAACATACTAGACACTGTTTGTGTTCCAAAAGAAATCACCATCTCTTCAAGTCAAGCTTTACCACCATTGCTGTACAGTGATCATGGGGTTATAAAGGTTAATTTGTTGCTAGAATCTAAACCAATGCATAGAAGGTTAATTACAGAATATATGGAAGCAAAACAGTCACTATGTAAAACTTACTAGAGTGAGGAGTTCAGTAGAAAAACTGCAGATGGAATGTGGAAAGTTTTGAAAGAGAAACTATTTGAGTGCAAAAAATTGAAAGACATACAACATCAGGGGATATTTCCATAAGAACAAGATATCTGATTAAAGTGCTAGACAAAAAATATAAGAAATGGAAGAGAGGTCAGACTACAACTTTGAAAACTGAAATAAACAAGCTGGACAAACAGATTAGGCGTAGTGTGAGACAAGATCAAGAAACAAATTTAAGAAAATTTATATAAAGATATTGAGCATAATAGGAAACCTTTTTATAGCTACATAAGATGTGGAAGGAGTGAAGAGACACAAATTGATAAACTGTGTGCAGATTCTAAAATTTATTCTCAGACACAACATATTATATATTTACAAAATCTTATGCAAAACAGTTTGGTTCCACAAAAGGGGAGATAAGTTGTCCTAGTGACATCCAGGAAACCCCAGATACTGGAGTCAAATTAGATTATATTGAAAATGATCTACACAAACTGGATCCAAACAAAGCACAGGGAGGAGATGGAATTAGTAACAATGACCTGAGAACACTTCAGCAAGAACTTATGGTACCATTATATCTATTATTCACTCGGTCGTATAAATATGGGGAGATTTCTCAAGATTGGAAACATGCGATTATTAAATCTGTCTTTAAGGGAAAGGGGAGTTGGACAAATCCACAGTCATATAGACCCTTAAGTCTACTTTCATGTTGTAGAAAAAGTAATGGAAACGGTAATATTGGATAAGTAATTCTCAGAACTGGATAGGTTGGGACTTTAAACCATATATCAGCATGCATATGTTGAAAATAGATATATTACCACCTGTAACATAATGTTCTATAACTATATAATAACAGCTATGAATGACAAATTGTACTGTGATGTAATTTATATAGATTTAACTTCAGCATTTGACAGGGTCATACACAGAACTCTGATGAATAAATTAGTACAACTAGATACTCATGTACTCTTGATAAGATGGATAGCTACATGGCTTACACATAGGACATTCAGCAACTGGATAGGTAAAATCCTTGGTTACAGTCAAGGTATCCCATAGGGCTCTGTCTTAGGCCCTTACTTGTTTAGATTATATCTTTCAGACCTAAATTTTTCATCTGAGGTATTCTACAGTCTATATGCAGATGACCTGAAATTGGGTAAACTGATTACATATGATACAGATAAGGCATGTCTGCAAAATAACTTGACTAAATTGACCATTTGGGCACAGAAGAATAATATGCTGATAAGCACATCAAAAACTAAGCATATGAGATTTGGGAGACATAAATTGAAAGGTGAATATTTAATACAGCACACAGTGATTGAATCTGTAGACTGGTGAAGGTGAACCTTTTGGATTTGCTATGTCAAAAGCTCCTGGCACAAAATAATTCAGTGCACCTCACATGAGCAACGAATGCAAAAGCAGTGTAACTCAGGTGTTGGTGATTGCTGCCATGTCACCCAAAATGTCATGGCGTGTGTCACCTTTGACAACAATGTCAAAGGTTTGCGATTGTTGATTAGACTCCTTTAATGACCTAGGTATATGGGAAGATTCAGCTATGAGTTTTTCTAATCATATCAACCAGTTGGTTAATGATAGTTGTAGAACTATAGGTTGTATAAAAAGATTGATAAATTCTGGGAAATCAAAAATGATGAAGTCATTTTTTATTTACATTAGACCCAAATGTGAGTATGGAATAACAATATGTAAACCCAATAAGAAAACAACCATGAGTAAACTGGAAAGAGTACAGAGGAAATATAACA
Organism: Protopterus annectens; assembly: GCF_019279795.1. Lineage (NCBI taxonomy): Eukaryota > Metazoa > Chordata > Ceratodontiformes > Protopteridae > Protopterus > Protopterus annectens. The sequence continues at coordinate 523,264,216 of NC_056735.1, read as the reverse complement.
AGAGCATCCATGGATGTGAAAATTTAAGTTATTATGAAAGACTAAAATATCTGAACTTATACAGTGTCTCTTACAGATATCTAAGAGGAGATCTTATTCAGGTATATAGGGCATTTAGAGACAACAACCTCTGGGAATGTTTGGGGTTATCAAAAAGTACTAGTGAATCATCAGACAACCTATGTAGAGGACTCTATAGGAATGAGACGTGTACTAATTGGTTCTCTGACAGAATAGCTGATGCATGGAACAGACTATCAATTTACATTCAAGCAAGTACTAGTTTACATATTTTTAAGAACAGCCTGTACATTTACTATGGGAAAAAGTATTTTGATATATTGGCAAGCTAGAATTGCATTAATGCCCATGCTTGAAATATTTGTATGTATGTATGTATTTGATTAACTGGAAGGTCCGACTGGGTAGATGCTCATTTTCAGCAGAGGCCAGGGGAGAAAAGCTACAAAGTATTACAACAACAATTTTAAGAACAATACTTTTCCAATCTTTAAAATTAACACAAAACATCTACAGTTTAAATAATTATATGAAATTAGACATAGTATGAAAACATTGGTTAAAAATACATGCAACTTATATGAAGATGATTCAAAATTTAGAGAAATTTTATTCAGTTTAGAGAAATGAAAGATAAGTTCGTATAATACCAACAGTTAATGCAATGTGAAGTGAGAGAAAAAATAGTGTTATGGCATATTTAGACAGACAGTCAAGGGACAGAAACTGATTTAAGTAAGAAAGTGAGTGAAGAAGGGGGAGTAAGGATGTGTAAAGTATGAATACTTGTTGCTATTTAAGGATATAGCTTATCTTGGGATTGAGCAAGAACAAAGCCAGGTTTTTGCTGGTACATCTTTCATAATAGTTTTAAAGGACTGATGGAAGGGTATTTACCAGATGGATACAGTCAAGGCACTACAGACATTAGCAACATTGTGCAAGTACAGAGCATGCCCACCATATTGGATAAGTTTCTGGACAGAGAGCATATCATGGTTACAATGCCATGCTTTCAATTGGCTGTGGAATAAGATTATTACCAGTATCTAAAAGTCTTTTAAAAGAATTCCAAAGGAGGGCAGAGATGTAAATATTCCAAGTCAGGAACCAGCAGCCTTAGTTAATGTGCCTTTACTTCTACTATCTGATATTTTGCATTATAGTGCGTGAAATCACTAGTAGTGAAATTACAATGGGGCCAGATATATTAAACCTTCAAAGTCAGGCCTCATCAGATGTAAACATTCTTAATATTTCACAAGAAATAATATGTATGCATTTATAATATGTTGTAGTTACAGTTTCATGTTTTCATGCAGCTAAAGGTATGGAGTCATATTCAGCGGTATGAAGGACTAGAAGCTCTGAGGGTAGAATTGCAGTCATATGTGTGTTTTGATGCCAAGTACACTATTGCTATTTATTTTACTTTATTTTATTTTATTGTATTGCCTGACATTTGATTACCGGGAAAGTCCAAAGAGGTAGGAGCTCAGTTTCAGTGGAGGTCTGGGAAGAAAAGCTCCAAAGTATTACAAAACATTTTAAAACAATAATGTTACAGTCTTTACACATAATTAAAAAAACAGCTGCAGTTTAAATAATTATACCAAATTCGACATAATATGAAAACATTGTTTAAGGATAGCTACAAGTTATATAACAATTTAATAGTGAGAGAAATTTTAGCAAGTTTATAGAGAAATGAAAGGTAAGTTAGTATAATAGAAACAAGAATTGTAATACAACGTGAGAAAGAAAAGTAGGCTTGTGGTATATTTAGAGAGAAAGCTGGGGAAAGATATTGATAGAAGTATGGAAGTGAGTAAAGAGTAAGGAGATATAAGATATGTATACATATTTTTTCACATATAGGGATATAATACATCCTTGTGTTGAGCAAGAACAACTTTTGGCTAGGGAGTCTATCAGAATGGTTTTGAAGGATGGGATGGAGACTATTGACCTGATGGTGAGAGATAAGGAGCTCCAGCCTTAGCAACATGGTACAAGTGGAGACAATGCCCAACAAATTTTATAGGTTTGAGGACAGACAAGAATTTTTGGTCAATGTGTCATAATGACCAATTGGGAACATAGTTGTGTAGAATGTTATTTAATGCTGGACAAGCAGATGGATCCTGAATAATTTTATAGGTGATAAAAGGCTGTGTATATGTAAGTTGATAGGGTAGTTCTAACCGATTATGGTTTTTTGTGCTATACAGTGTGTGTGGGGGTCTGAAAGAGGTATTTGCTGCAAATTGAGAAACATTGTTATAGTGTTGTTCAAGTTTTGATTTTTGTGATGCTTGAGTTATAGTGTTGTTCAAGTTTTGATTTTTGTGACATTTGGACAAAGCAATTGAGTTTCTAATGTGTTTAGAGTAGCTAGTACATTTAACCCACCCTTACACCCTATCCTGTCATTCTTTGAACGTGCATGTGAATTAGACATTGTTAACTGTTTAAACATGAATTCCTATAATAAGAATGCTTTTAACACTACTAGAGAAGAGATAGAAGAGCTTACATTACTTCAACATGCTGGTGTGAGAATAATGCAACCAATTAAGGGGGTGGTGTTGCTCTATTGGATTGTGACGATTATAGTCGTCGCATGGAAAGTATTGTATCAACTGAAACTTATGTAGAAATGTCCACAAGTGAAATGAACACTGCATTTAATAGAATACGTTCATACCTTAATGATATGTTTATAGAAAATAGAATTGATATTTATATGTTGAATTTTTTTGAACATGCCAGTACCCAGACTACCTTTATTATTTGGGATACCAAAGATCCACAAATGTTTAAATGATCCCCCAATGAGACCACTCATGGATGCTAGAAATAGTATCACTTATTCTTGTGCCAAGGTAGTCGACTACATTCTGAAAAAATATGTTATGTGTGAGAAACAAATCTGTAAAGATTTGTGGACTTTCTTATCTAATATCAATGAATTAGAATTTACTAATTGTAATTTTTTAACAGTTAATGTAAAAGATCTATATTCTTCCATACCCCAAATGCAAGGTACACAAATGGGTGAAAAATGTTTTATGTGATAGTAAAGCCCCTGATTCAGAGATTTCCTTGATAGAAGAACTGTAAGACCTCAAATTGATGTCCAATTTGATTACATTTAATGGTAAATATTATTTACAAAAAAACTGGGGTGGTAATGGGTTACCCATGTGGTGCCAGCTTCACAAATCTCATTATGGTCCACTAGGAACTTGAGCATATACTTGAAGTAACTCATATATCATGCCAAATTCAGTTTTACACACGTTATTTGGATGATATATTTATGCTAATTCGTGGAGATGAAACCAAGGGCAGACAGTTGGTTTCCTATTTCAACAGCACAACTGATTTCTTATCTTTTACTTATGTTTTTTAATTATAGTCAGACATTTTATTTAGATGTGCTTTTAAAGAAAGATATGGAAAGGTGCTGTTATACAGCAAAGATATTTCATAAGGAAACCTATTGTAATAATTTCCTCCATTTTAGTAGTTGCCATCCCACTTATCAAAAAAGATCAGTAGTAAAAGGGCAACTAGTTAGAGCTGCTCGCATGGTTTCCAAAGAAGATGAGTTTAGACAGAATGTAATAATTTGGAATCCATGTTTCTTAACTGAGGATATCCTCAGAGCTTCCTGAATCCCTTGACAGAGGAGGTTATAACTAAAAGTTCACTAGGGGTTTACAAGCCAATTTTATTTGTTAGGACAAATATTAACCCCATAGAAACTGGAACAGTGAATTTAAGTAATACTTTGGATTTACCAATCTGAGATGATCTAAGCTTAGCCTTCATCACACCATTTAGCATTGATAGTGTTGCTATCAGAAACATTATATCTAAGAATTGGAAATATATTATTAATAATCACACTATTCAAGAATTTTTTAATGTGTCACCCAGACTTGTGTTTAAGCGTGGTAAGAACTTAAAGAACATTTTAGAAAGTAAAAGTATTCAGTTATCACATGAGAGAAATAAGGGCATGTTCAAATGTTATATGTGCAGATATTGTGTACACATGACAACAGGAACTTCTTTTAGTATTAGGGAACGTACTTACACAAAGAAACACAGATTCAACTGCCAATCTAAGGGTGTGATTGATTTGGCCCAGTAACAAAAGTGCCCCTCTTACTATATTAGTAAGACAGATAGGAAATTAAGAGAGAGGGTGTACGAGCATTTATATCAGATTAGGAATCATAAGTTAGATAACATACTTGCCTGACACATTGATGATAACCCAGATCATATTTTTAAATTCAGAGCTATCAATTGTAATAAATGTGACGATAGGGGTGGCCTGAAATCATTAATGCTTGAAAAACTGGAATTATGTTGGCAGTTATGTACTAGGGCATGTCAGTCGCCCGGGTTAAACAAAGTTTATTCCATTACTTACATCCTTAAATTGAAAAGCTTGTTGAGATAAATTCACGTTCACAGATTCATTCATACAATTTTATATATTTTACATATTTTCATATTTATATTTTTTCATATTTTTATGATACAGATCAAATAATATTTTAAATAATATTCTTATATATATATATATATATATATATATATATACATATACATAATTTATGTATTATCTATTGTAATAAGAACTGTTCAACTCCATGTTGTTTTTTAGCATGTATTTTAACCTAGCTTTATTATTGATTAAATTATAGGCATGTTAGATATTGGGGAGTAGTATTTTATATTGTGAATGAATTATAAATATATATATATATATATATATATATATATATATATATATATATATATATATACTGAATAGGTTATCTAAGTATGTAACTTTAGTATAAAGTAGTGTCAATATTTGTACATATTTTTAAGTTTTTAACACAGCATTTCATTGTAGTGGAATTAATTGTGTTAATTAGTGTTAATTAGGAGAGGGTGTAGTATTTAAGTAGTACGAATTCATGTGCGACTTTACCTGAAGAAGTCTCTTCACAGTAAGAGATGAAAAGTGCTTTGTATTATTGGATGTCAGTTCATTAAACTTTTTTACAACATAGTCCTTGTTCCTCCATGTGTTTGTGGATTCACTACTGTTTGGTTTATCTTTCACTGTGCTTGGTTCTCAAGTTCAGCTCTCAGCCGGACAAACTTCTGTTGATGCTTGAAAATTATCCTTCTGCATGGATTTTTTTACAGGAGGTCCAGTTTCCTTCTACTTCCTAAAACATACCATATGTGAATTGATGATCCTCCCAATTGTTTATAGCTGTGTATGTGTGTGAGCATTCTATGATAGAATTACTGATTAAAAAAGCACCTACTCTTTCTATGAAAAATCAAGGTCTACAGCTGATGCTCAACAACTATGAAACAGCAGAAAAAGAAAAAAAAACTCTACAAATATTGTGGTATTCATGCTAACTGAAATTCATACTCTGTGTCCTCATATTTTTAGAAATCACCACTGTGATGATTTCTTAGCAACATAAACCACAAAATGTGAAGTAGATGCTGTCACCCAGTCTGTTTTTATGAATTATCTATAAAACACAATCTTGGCATTAAGAGCACAGAGGATCATACGATCATAGGACGATAGGATGTTACTAGGCTATTGGCCCTAGGGCCTTTACAGTCTTAGCCAGGTTATACCCTTGTTCTCTTATAGACCAAGATATGTAGTCTATATTTGCAATGTGAATCTAAGATCAGCACCGGTTGTGAATCTGAGTTCAGCACCGGCTGCTCCTGTCCAAGAGGGACATAGGTGAAATTCCTGGGGTAAATTTTTGGTTTCTCATCCAATTGTCCAAGTTACACTTAAATAGGGTTATTGAGGAGCTCAGTTTTATGTGAACTGTAAGTTTATTCCAGAGGAGTGGCAACCTCTGGGAGACATATCTGTCAAGCATGTCCAGTTAATGTCACAGGCTAGGTTAAAGTCCCTAGAATGAGTGGCTCTTGTCCCATTTGATTTGCAGATGTGCACCATTTCCATTAAGGCAGGGTTCCAGACTGCTCTGTAGGCCAGACACAAGTTGCCCATAAGCAGGCTATATGATACAGAGTACAGTGATAGGACCATCAGTCTGTCCATGTACTGTAGATCATGTGTTTTAGGCCCTAAATTTTCTTTGTGATAAATCACTGAGGTATCTCCAGCTGCTGCAGTTATCTGGTAAGGTACATAGAGAAGGGAGCATTGTACTCTAGTTTTGGTCTATTGAGGGATGAGAACAGGGGAGTTATAACCTCCTTAGCATTGGATACTATGCCTTTACATATGAGATGTGCAACATAGAAGGTGTTCCTTACTACTGTGGATACATGGTGATCAAAGTTAAGGTTGCTATCAACCAGCATTCCCAAACCTCTCACCACTGAGTTTGAACTTAGGGAGGTATTATTAATATTGTAGTTTGCATGTACTTCCCCTTTGCCAAAGGGAATTAAAATGCATTTTTTGCATTAAGTTTAAGTCCATGGGTCTGGCACCAATCGTTTATCAATATGAGCCCATTTTGTATAATGTTGACATCATTGGGGGATTCTATGATTGCATCCATTTTGCAGTCATCAGCAAACTTGGTAAGTGACAGGCCATTAATTTTTGCCTGGATTTCTGAGAAATAGATTCCAAACAGTAGGAGACCCAGCAAAGAACCTTGTGGAACTCCACTGGTAACAGGTCTGCTGGTAGAGGTGGAATCTCCAACTTTGGTTGTATGCATTCTGTCGGTGAGCCAGTTAGCTATCCATCTAATGATGCATGGGTTAATCCCCAGCTGGGTGAGTTTTTCCGTGATGCCTGAGAGGGAGTGCACTACTGTCCTGAGTCTGGGTCTCCAATCTCCACACCCAAATTAGACTAAGCACTGTTCACTTTCAGAACCACATCATTCTCTCCATGAACCAATGTCTCCCAGTATCCCTCTATCCACAGTAACTGCCTTTCACTCAAAGTATTATTTTTTACATTCACACACATGCACACAATTTCCAGGGAAGGCTGTTGAATCCTCCAATTCCACACAGCTTTCTTCCTGGTTCTGGTAGTGCTGCCACCACTCTGAAGAAAGTCAGAGACTTCCAGTTACTGGTATGCTCTGATTGTGCAACTTGATATCTGTTTTACAGGTAGATGGCTGAAACAGTCTTGAAGACCTGGCCCTTATGGTCTGTTATTCTTCAGTGTAAATAGTTACCATGTACTCCATTAAGCAACAGTGCATAAATACCCTTGTAATAAATAAATACCAGCCACAATACCTTAAAGATAATTAAATAGGTTTTACTTAAGTAATAAGGAATATAGCACAAGTATCAAATAATATATGTATAGGTTGGCACACAAAGAAGATTAGCGTAAGTACAATAAGCATAGATAGAATCCATACAGAAAAATCTAACTCTAGCTATCTAAGTTTCCTAGATAGCTGCTACAAGGAATATTGTACCTTAAAATGACTAGCTAATTTTCCACAGATAGGATGTTATCACAGCAACTTCACACTAGCCTCTCAACATTTCATTGATTCAAAATTGTATAGCCAAAGTCCTTGTGTGACTTCATTATTGCTATGGATACTGGTCATAAACCAGGTAGTCCCATGCCCATCACAAAATTATGAACTTGTCCTATTACCTTCACATCTGTTTATTCTTTACTTGCATCCCAAATGGGTCTTAAAATTAATTGATTGTGTATGTTGTGGATTTTTACTACCCCCTTGTATATTGTTATTCTCTTCTGTTTCTGGCATGTTGATTTGCAATGTATATGTTACCTAGCAAACACTTTTTTGTCCAAATGTTAAAGAACAGAGTGAAGGGATAGTTCACAGACAGGATAGAAATAGAACAAGGATAAAACAACATTGGAATGCAATGGTCATTGAAACTTTTTAAATTGCAAAGTCCACAATACCACACATCCATTCATATAAATAGCAATGTCCACAACACAACATATCAATTCACATAAGTAAAATCAACCATCCATATAGCAACACCTGAACTACTAAACTTACAACTGAAGTGCCACTGCTGTATAAAAATAGAGTCATGACCCGTCTCTTTTTACGTATGGAATAGTCTTTATTTTTATATTTATTTATTTATTTATTTTATTTTACATTTGTTGACCGGGATAGTCCGACTGGATATATGTCCATTTTCAGCGGAGGCCCAGAGAGAAAAGCTCCAACAGGGTTAACAATGACAGATAGTTACAATAAATAGAGTTTAGGAAAAGACATATAGACAGTTTACATAGTTTCAAAGAAAAACAATATAACAATAGCAAATGCAATCTGTTACAGTTCAATATATTCGAGATAATTAGCAACTAGCAACTTTATAGCCATATCTTGCAAAAACAAGAAAAATAATAAATGTCCTGAAAGATTAGAGCACAAAAGATTTTCAAAATTTCTTGTTGCAGTTGCATAAAACTATTACTTTTATACATGAAGTACTCTAACATGATAAACTACAGAAACAAGACTAATTCTATAAAAGTGGGCTTTTATTTTGACAATAAATGAAGTCCAGTCTTTTGAACTGTTTGTGGGTTTGGTTTGTCTTCAAAGTGATATGTATCCATAAAAATATCTCACTTTGGATACTCGAAAAGGTGACAACCCTATGGAAAATCAATATATGTTTTAGAACTAACCAAATTATAAACATTGATATCTGTATTGTAAGTAACTAGTATACTCATCCTAGAGCTTTCTCCGGTGCTCTAGCCTTCTCCTGTAAAGGTGCTCATTATCTGCAGTAGCTTCTTAGTCTCCGAAGAAAGAAATGGGGCTTTGCTAGATATTTGCATGGCACATATTGGTAGTTTGTATAAGAAAGTAAGCTGAGGGTTACTTACAGAACATATGTGACCTCTGACCCCATCCTCCCATCAGTGCAGTTGTTTGGAACTGTATTTATTTAGGTCATTATTGTGGTGACAACCCTACTCCCACATGCATGGCATCCCTCTGGCACTTGTTACTACCCATCCCAAACTATTCCATGTCACAGTTCTGCATTAAGAACTATCACAGCCTTTTTGCAAGAGATTCTGGCTCTATTCATCAGTTAATAGGCAGACACAAATCATGGTTTCCTCCACACACCACCTTTGGGCTCTAAAAACACCATAGCTTTTTTCCTCTGATGCCATATGTTAGCAGGTGAGAAATTACAGAGAAAAGTATTAGACAATTCACAATGACAAACATTCTTATGTGTGGCAGGTATTATGCAATGAGAGGCAGCTAGAGTGAGCAACCCATGGAGGGATATCCCAATATATTTAATGTATCATGATGTTTCTACATAGCATTTTGAGGTGTGAAACATAACAGACCAGTATCTGTGTATAAGCTGGTGGTAAACTTTGCATTAAAATGACTACATTACAATGACTGCAATTCCATTATGTGGTATGTGGAATTTCCCCCCTGCCCCAGAGCCATAAGCTGAACCATGCATCTTCCTTGTTGCCTGCAGATAACAAGGTTATGTGCATGATGCTTTGGAGTTTAACCAGTCAGCCAAAGCAGAAATTGAGAGATTCAGTAATAGTAATATGCTGAGCCCTCATTTACATAATGATCATGTTCAGGCACCCAGATTTACACAGGATAAGACTGATGGAAAGCATTGAGCTATACTGTGTTAAGGAAAAAGACAAGGAACAGAAAATTTGATTCCTGCAGCAGGTTCATATCCAGGTACTTGGTTTTAACAGAACACCATCTATAATGTTAACAAATTAAATCCTACCTTTTCCATTGCACTTGCTCAAATACTATTTACTGATAGCTGCTTTGGTGATTAACTACATATAAAGATGAGACAATACTTTCATGTTTAAAGAGAAAACGTGTACTGCATGACATACTAATAGAATAGATAATTGTGCTAACAGCTTCTTAACCCTAAAGGAGAACACACCCATCTGTACTTACTCAGAATACATGTGTAAATTATTTGGCCTGGGCTTGTTATACCTATGGGTTAAATCAATTGACTGTTGTATTCCATAAATATCCTCCTACATCTGGCCCACTTGTTGTATATGTCTCCTCAGTGTCATATTGTGCAACACTGAGCATACTGTAAATATATTTGCACAGGTGCCAGGGTGATACTGCAGGGCATCAGCTGATGAATCTGTACAATAAAAGCATGCCTTCAGCAGCAAAAACACATGACCAATAGTGTTCCTTGCTTGCAAATGGGCAAAACTATACCTATGGTCTGTTTCATTTTGTACATTTCTGATGTGAGTCATCAGCCAGGGCTCCAGGCATAGCCAGCAGTACCAATAAGATACCCTAGGGTAAATCCCCCCATGTAAAATGGTGGTACAGGTCACAAATGTTCCATATGTCAGAGTCACTGAGACTGCCTAAGTGGCTTGCACACACATTGTAGATGATACACTGTGCATTACAGACTACTTGGCAGATGATGAAGAGACACCCTTTTTAGTTCATGTTCCTCCTTCTCAGTTTGAGACACGAGGCTTTAACTTAATGCGGGTACAATCTATGGCACCCTGAACCTCAGGCAAGTGGGCTACATCACAGAAGTCCCACATGGTTTTCCTCTGTGGTATGCAGAAACTGCATATGTTCCCAGAATGCTGCAGCATGGCATAGAGGAACTGATTGAGTATTCTTGAGGCAAATGTCTGAGAGCCTTTCTGCCCTGGTAGGTTGTTGGAGGATCCCTATGGCTAGTATACATACAGCTACACATACCTTTGTATCCACTGACTGCTACATGTCCACTCTGGCTGCATGGTCACCCTACCTACACAGTAGCAGTCCACAATGTAAATGTCATGGAGAGCATAAATAGTTATGAACAGCCTGAAGACACAGTGCTTCCAGGAGTGACACACACTTAACTGGTTCATGATATAAGATCATGTTGAAAATACACATTTACTAATACAGCAGCAACCTCTTCCATTTGTCCAATTCCCTTAGCCTGAACATGGGAAATCAGTAGTATTCAGTTCCATGGCATGCACAGTTCTGTGGCACAATTTGACGGATTCATGATGGCTTGCACGGAGTGTACGAGTAGAGAAAGACTTCATGCAGCCATCATGTCCGACGAGCAATCCAGGAACAGCTTGTAGGGGTGTGTAAGAGAGCTCCTAAAACGTCTCCTACACGGACAGGGCTGGGATATGCAAATTACCTCACTTGCAGCCAAAAGGCATGCAAATGAGGTAAATTTGCGATCCAGGAAGCACAAACCTGTCCGAGTAGGAGCCGTGTTAGCTGCAGAAATGTACCCAGTTAACAACTGAGTACCGTTCTGCAAATAGCACAATGGAGCCTTGTCAGCTCCAAATAAAGGTTGCATATGGTTGAGGAAGCATGCCAATGGCCAAATATACGGCCATTGGAAATGGCCCCAGATGCAAAATTAAAATAAAAATACTTTTTTTTTTTTTCGGCGATTTCTGATGTTTAAGCTTAGTGCAGCTCCGCACAAATGGGGTGTGCTAAAAAAAATCATAAAATAAGAAAATAAAAGCCACAAACGTGGAATCTATGAAAACTGTTAAATTACAATGTAAGGAAATAGCAGGCTGAAGACAACATGGCCACCGAGTAGGGGTTGCTAAGGGGAGAAGCCTAGTCTAAGACATGTAACCAAGCATTAGTAGGCAATCCTATGTAAATGAGTGTTAGGATAGTGAATCGCACTTTTACATAGCAAATGAGCACAGTCAGTGGAGTAAACCTGAGTAAGACAGAGTGTATGCGTGAAAGCGTGACTGCACGCGTTTAAGCCGGAGTAAGCATGTATAAGACGGTTTAAAGACCGGTAAGCGCATTTGTGCTGGTGTGCATGCATTTTAACCCAAATAAACAAGTTTTACTCCGTGTAAGCATGTGTGCGCACGTGTGAGCTGCTATGAGCGTGTTTGCGCTTGCATACGCGTCACTCCCTCCTGAGGAAACAGAAAGGAAAAAGGAAGCACAACAAATAGTACGAAGCTACCAGGGAATACTATTAGAGCTATCAGGTGAAAACAGTCAGAACCAGGCAATTACACAAGCAGAACACTAGCCCAGCCGAGCACTTAAAACTCTACAAACAACAGTGCAGTTTGTTTCTCTCAAGAGACACCGCAACACTGGAGTAAGCTACTAGAAGTGAAAACTGAAAAAGCTTCACTCAGGCAAAAAATGCTAGGGGCTGCCATTGCTGTTATAAGGCGACATATGCAACATGCTGAGAGTGGTGACAATGCAAATGCTGCCGGACAATCCACAGTGAGGAGACAGAGAAGAGTGTACAGGCCCAGGGTCACCTACCAGGGGTTACATGAGTTGGAGATAGTGGAGCGCTATAGAGACCTCCTGCAGAAAATTGTTGAGCTGTGCAGGCCACGCCTCACACACAGAATCAACAGAGGGGAACCCATCCCAGTGGAAACCAAGGTATGTGTTGGCCTAAGAATACTAGCAACAGGTACCTTCCAGAGACCAACTGGTGATATGATGGGGATATCACAGGCATCAGCATCCAGGGTACTGCACCAGTTCCTGGATGCCATGTCAGCACATGTCGGTGATCATGTATATTTCCCCAATTCCCGTGAGGTATTGGCCAGCAATATGCGTCTCTTCCAGCAAATACCAGAATACCCTGAGGTAGTGGGTGCAATAGACTGCACGCATATACACATCAAAGCACCAGCTGGTGAGCGGGGTAGGGCCTACATTAACTGCAAGGGCTTCCCTCCATCAACTGCCAAGTCGTGTGTGATGTCCAGGGCATAATAATGAATGTGTGTGCTGGCTGCCCTGGAAGCTACCATGATTCCCATCTCTGGCATCTGATGCAGCTGTACCTGACATTTGCCAATGGGGACATCCCACATGGTCACTTAGTGTGGGATGCTGGCTATGCACTGGAGCCATGGCTGATGACACCCATCAGAAATGCACACACACCTGAACAGGAACGCCATAATGAGGCACATGCACAAACACGAAATGTAATTGAGCATGTGTTTGGGTTGCTCAAGTCACGGTTCCTGTGCCTGGACACATCTGGTGGAGCCTTGCAATACTCACCAACTACATGTACCCAAATTGTCATGGTATGTGCTATGCTACATAATATGATTCTGTGAAAACAGCTGCAGCAGGACCAGCATAGGCCTGGGCCAAACAGCCTCCCACCACTGCCAAGGCCATCACAGGCAGAGCGTGACTCGGAGGAGGAACAACCTGAGCCTGCCCCAGTAGGCAGAAGGAGGCGTGCCCAGTATGCCTTGGCCATGGCAAAGAGGCAACGCATAGCACATACACTGGATCAGTAGGAACCCTGGAAATGATACCTCTCTCTGACTCCCACATATAAGTTGACACAACCTGCTTTCAAATATGTGCAGGGAGTGTAGTATGTGCATCCGACATAGGCAGCCCTGCAGCACCACCTGAAGCATGATTGCTATGTGTTAATCAATGTAAGGTAGTACTAAACAGCATTTACCACCATGTAGTATATGCAAACTTGATGACCTTGAGTATCATCCTACCCTCACCAAACATGATGCCACAATATGAAGACAAGATGATCAATTGCAACAATTGGTTTAAGTAGGCCATAGCTAAACAAAATGCAACATGCACATAGTTGCCCAAGTGGCCCTTAACCAGTCTGGTCTGCTCAGTATGAACATTTAAAGCAGTGATAGGACTCAAACCCATGATACTGTGCATCATAGTGAAAGCACTGAAACAGTACACCATGACAGCATTGCAGTGTTCAGTCAGTATGAAAGAATGTTGACAAGTCTTTGCAAACTATCCCATGGAAACCCTGTAGGCACAGCACAATCCCTGTTGAGTTATGACACAAAGGAGTCTGGCAGTAAGAACACAACATGACTTCCAACACACACAGTATAAATGTCAATATTGGTCATGTTCACACACAGCCACAAATGTAGTGGACTTCAGATCACAACATATGGAAAGGTCACACTGGGCATGCTCACACACTTGGATAAATGAGACATATGTCAGGCAACAAACCATGGAAAGCCTGAACTGGGCATGCTCACACACTTAGGCCATGTCTGAGTATAGCAGTCGGCCACACATATCTGGCAGTTGTATGTGTTAAGCCAGGAACCTCCCACGATCCAGCAATCTGCCCTGTGCACACAGTTAAATGACAACAGACACATATATTAATATACTGGAACACTGTCATGATCAAACATGTTACGCAGATACACAAGTTGTTCATAGAAATTGGGAAAGCTACGGCAATAAAGACCTGCAAACAGTATCAGCAACAAATATTGTGCATCCCCAACATAAACATAGGTGCAGAGGTCGATACTAGGCTGTCTGCCCTAGGGAATTCATAAGCCTAGGCAGAGTGTATTTGGCGTCCGCCTCCCCAGTAGAGTAGTCATATGTGCCTCTGTAAAGTAGGTCACAGAAGGCACCCTTTAAGGCTAGTTTGCTGTGCCTCTGTCAAGCAGGGACACAGTGGAGATCCCAGGGGTGAATTTGCAATTTCCCATCCATGCGGCTGGATCTTGCTGGAAGCAGGTTGGCGAGGGGCTATGTCTTACTTTAATTGGGATTCAATTCCAGAGTGAGGGGAGCCTCTGGGTAATGAATCTGTCCCTGCAGCATGTCCTATTTAGTTTTGTGCTGAGGTTTAAGTCCCTGGAGTGTGTAGCTCTAAGGGTCTTGGATGTTATGAGGTGGAGCATGCCCATTACTTCTGGGTTTGACATGGCTGTGTACGTCAGGCATGGATTACCTCTGAGTAGGCATTAAGCAACTGAGTAGAGCTGGAGATCCTTTAGTTGAGCTGCATAGGACATCTGTGTGTAGCCCATGATCCTCTTGGGAGGTACTGTTGTGAACACTGTAGTTGCTGCAGGTGTTAGGTAAGGTACACCCCAAAAGGGCCATTCTAGTCAAATATGGGCCTGATGAGTGACTAGTAGTGGGCCACAATGACCTCCCATGATCTACATGCAAACCCCCATGTGATAAGGAGGGCTATATAAAGGTCTTTGCAATGACTCTGTCAATGTGATTAGCAAAGGAGAGGTTACGATCTATGTTGGTCCCAAATCTGTAAATACATCTTCTGTACTTAATGGATTACCACTCATGTGGTGATTTGTGTGCACCTTGTTTTCCCCAAAGGGGATGACTATGCATGTCTTAGCATTTAGCACAAGGCCATGGCTCTGGCAACAAGCATCCATCTCTGTGAGCCCCTTATGGAGGAAGCATATGTCAGCTGCAGTGTTGCTTATGGCCCCCAATTAGCAGTCATCTGTGACATTTGTTAGACATAATCCCCCTGTGTTAGTCTCAACCTCAGAGAAGTACATACCGAACAGGACAGGTCCCACAACTGAGCCCAGTGAGACACCAGTTGCAACTGGTCTGGAATTGGACATGGCACCTGCAATTCTGACCATGTGGGTTCTATCCCTGTGGCAGATAGCAACACATCTAGTGATATAGGGGTTGATAGTTAAGCTGGTAAGCACATGTATGATGCCTGAGTGGGTTATTGTGTTGCAGGCTTCTGCAAGGTACAGGTAGACTGTGTGAACTACCTTGCCTCATCCATGGCTTCAGTAACCGTTTCAAAGATATGAACTATGTGTAAGAGGCAAGATCTGCCCTTAACAAAGCCGAATTGTGTATGATCCACCATCTGTAGGCTCACAATGTTTTTGATTATGACTTCCATGATAATACACTCCATAGCTTTTTCTACCACACTAGTCAGGCTTATGGGGTGATAGTTCCTGTGGACCATTGTGGCACCAGCTTTGCGGAGTGGGAGCACTGTATCTGTATGCCATTCTCAGGGTACATATCCTGTAGTAAGGCTAGGTTGGAACAGTGACTTAATGTGAGTGCTCAGTTCTACTCAGAGCTCATGTAGGACACAGCCTGGGACACCGTCCGGTCCCATACATACGCTGTGTTATTTGCTGCGGAGAGGGCACCTTTCACCTGTGCATCTGTGATGTCAGGGAGGTTACATTCATTTGGGATGGGCATCTGTACCCTTGGGGGGTAAGGGGGGGGGGCGTTTGTGCAGACTCTGCCAGGGTGTAAGCTATGTCTGTAGGTTTGGCATATTTTGTGCTGTTATGCAAAAATTCAGAGCATATCTGGGTTGTTTCCACACATATTTCTGACATAACTAAAGAAGGCCTTGTGATTATCTGTAGTGTCTGGTCAATTTCACTGTCAAAACGTGCAAGTGATGATTATATGAGGGATTGAAGTGTCTTGTCAATACTGTTCAGAGATGTCCTCCCTCTGTGGGATATTGCTCTGTTATGTAGTAGCTTCCTCATTCTGTTGTACAGCTTATATATGGCCGTGGTCAGCCAGACAGGTCTCCTGTTTTGGAGGAGTCATGGTTTTATTTGGGATAGCATGATCAATGCATACCTGCAGGTGTTCATACAATGCGTTTGTAAAGGATTCTGCAGATTGGGCTGTATTATCCTCCAACATGGGTCTTTGAAGTATTCTACCCCAGTCTTCACAAGTGCAAAGTCTGCTTTTGAGAAATTCTTTACAGTGATTTCCTTGGCTGGGGGTGGGGACGGGATATGGATGTCCAGGGAAAGTTGTTTATGGTCTGATCTTAACAATGAGGGTTCTACCTCTGGTGTGGAACATAGATTCCCCATGTTGGTGATGATCAGGTCCAATATGTATTCCCCCTTGTGGGTGTGGTGACTGGTTGTGCCATAGCACATGGTTCCACAAATTGTAGTGGCTGTAGGGTGATGTTGTTGAGGGCCTGAGTAGTATCCCCAGTCAATATTTGTGTACCTGAAGTCAACCACTATAATGGTGTGTGTGAAGACCTTCATATCCTACACAGTTCCCAGGAAAGCCGAGTGCGGTTCCTGGGTAAGGGGGTGGTGGTCTGAACTACACACCAAACCAAAAGGCAGTTTTGCACAATGGTAGTTGTATATGTATGGCCTGTCATTTTTAGTGCAGTGGTACCAACCCAGAGGTGTGTGTATCTGTGATGTATATGGATACACACCCTACTTGTGTTGTGTGTTACAAGTCCTGTGGTCACGAAGCATGGTATAGAACATAACCTGGCAGTGCCAGTGTGCATATGTGACCCTGAACTAGGCATCTGTTAATGCACAGATATTGTTATCCCCCATACTGAGGGATAGTAAAAGATGTACATTCCTCTTTGGAAAGCATTCCTCTTTGGAAAGACTGATCATGTCAGCACCCTATAAATACAGCAGGAGAAGGGAAAACATCCAGTAATGTGAATAGCGCGCTGCGCTAATGCGTCTTTCTCAAGTATCATAACATAGTTAGGTAGGGGTTTGAATCCTGAAAACGCTGTGTGGGGGGTGGCAGGGGGTGTGTATGTATGCAATTCTCTGTGAAAAGAATGGCCTTTTTGAAGACTGGGATAACACACTAAAAGATGTACATTCTTCTTTGGAAAGACTGATGATATCAGCACCCTATAAATACAGCAGGAGAAGAGAAGTATCCAGTAATGCGAATAGCGAGCTGTGCTAATATGTTTCTCTCAAGTATCATAACATAGTTAGGTAGGGGTTTGAATCCTGCAAACGATGTGTGTGTGTGGGGGGGGGGTGGCAGGGGGGGGTGTATATGTGCAATTATCTGTGAAAGTAATGGCCTTTTTGAAGACTGGGATAACATACTAAAAGATGTACATTCCTCTTTGGAAAGACTGATGATGTCAGCACCCTATAAATACAGCAGGAGAATGAAAACCACCTAGTAATGCAAATAGTGCACTGTGTTAATGCATCTCTCAAATATCATAACATAATTAGATAGGGGTTTGCATCCTGCAAATGCTGTGTGTGTGGGATGGCAGGGGTGTGTGTATGTATGCAATTCTCTGTGAAAGGAATGGCCTTTTTGAAGACTGGGATAACACACTAAAAGATGTACATTCCTCTTTGGAAAGACTGATGATATCAGCACCCTATAAATAAAGCAGGAGAAGGGAAATCATCCAGTAATGCAAATAGCGAGCTGTGCTAATGTGTGTCTCTCTCAAGTATCATAACATAGTTAGGTAGGGGTTTGAATCCAACAAATGACATGTGTGTGTTTGTCAATGTGTTGTGTGTTTTGCTTTTATTATTGTATGATTGTAGAATCTAAGGCTGTCCACTGGTTTTGTTCCTATCTTACAAACAGGAAACAAGCCGTTCTCTGGGATAATAAACTCTCATCCCTTCTCCCAATTTCACTTGGCGTCCCCCAAGGCTCTATTCTTGGACCACTTCTTTTCTCCCTCTTTATAAATGACTTACAAACAGCTATCCCCCAGGCTACTTGTATACAATATGCTGATGATTCCACATTAATTTGCTCAGCTAAATCCATCTCTGAACTTCAAACTATTACTCAAGCTGTTTTCTCTAAAGTTGAAACTTGGTTCTCAAAACGCTGCCTACTCCTAAACGCTAAAAAAACCAAACTCCTACTCTTTAAGCCCACTACCAGATCCCCTACATTAGACTTTACTATCCTATCTAACAATGGAACCATTATATCACCTGACCCCAATACCAAACTGCTAGGTGTCACGATTGACAACAACCTTACCTTTGATTGTCATATCAACAATACCATTAAATCTGTAAACAGGAAACTCGTCTCTCTCTATAGAATTAAAACTTTCTTAACCTCCCAAGCCAAAGCTACTCTTGCCCACTCTCATCTTACCTCGACTTCTCTATGCCTCACCAATCTATACTAACCTTAAGAAAAATAATCTTTCAAAATTAATGTCCACATACAATAATATAGCTAGATTTGTCACTGGTAAACCCTTCAGAACTCACCACTGTCTGAATCTGCAGCAACTTAACTGGCTTGAATTGTCAAACATGTTGCTTCAGTCCCAACTGACATTTGTCCAAAGAGCATTCTACCAACCTCACAACACACCTATACTCTCCAACCTCATAACCCCCCCTACTCTAATCTGAACTCCCTCCGTTCATCAAGTAAGCTGCTAGTTACCTTAACCAAATCCAATAACCTAGCAGGTGATTCCCTTTTCTCTAATACTATTGGAAAACACTGGAATCAACTGCCTACTGAACTTACTTCCATTGCATCTACTGTTCTGTTTAAACAAAAACTCAGAATTTATCTTAAAAGCCACTGGATGTGTCCCTGCTCTAATCCTGACTAAAGCAATTTGCTTCATCTAATCCATCTTTCTCTCCCTACTTTTCTCTCCATCCTGCTTCCTCTCTTTTTCTTTCTATCTCTACCTCTTTAAACTCCTCCTCTTCATCTTTCCTCCTTATGGCTACAAATCTCCTTCAAACAAGTATTTGTCTCTTTATTTTTGCTCTCTCATTTTTCTCTGCTTCTCTCTCCTTGATCTTTAATCTCTCTTCTTGGTATTAAAACATGTTAGTATGTTCATCATGATGTTACTTATTCCCTAGAAAGTCAACTTCTTCTTCTTTCTTTTGACAACTTTCTTTCATTTCTCTTGCCCTGCTCTTACTCTTACTATTTTTGTTTTAGAAATAGGTAATAATGTGTATTATGATATTTGTGCTTAAAATGTATTTTCCTTTTGTTTAAATGTGGAGCTTTTCTCCCCGGGCCTCTGCTGAAAATGGAAATATATCCAGTTGGACTAGCCCGGTCAACAAATGTAAAATAAATAAATAAAATAAAAATGACATATTATTATAACAGCAATTTCAATGCACACATCAGGTATGTGTGTGCCACATACAGATATGTACCTGTGACCTTTAGTAATTCCTATGTGCAAAGCCTGCCTCATATGATTACAGTTGTTACCTTTGCCAGTATGTGCCGCAGCTTACCAGACCTTAGGCCATACATGTATGTTGGTGACAATGCAGGCTACTGCAGTGATCTATGTCCTAGGCCAACTATGTGACACACACCCATGAAAGCTTTGATAGATTAATGGGGGTGAGGGTTCATGTCTGGAGTATATGTCAGACATGTTAAAACACAGCAAAATCTGTGAGTGATGGACATCCAGTGTAGGTGTATGGCAACTGTTGTCGATATGCATACAGACACCTTCTTGCTTAGGTGATACACCGAGGGACTGCAGAATACCTTTGGAAATGTGAATATCACAGGATAGACAAGATAACACTTGTCCACATGTACACACCATTACCCATTCTACATGATGGGTGCTACCACCTACATGGTACTGTTGGAATACTATATTAACTACATGCCAATGGCAATGCTATAGTTGCGTTACAGCAATATAGCATGGCTTGGACAACAGGTATCTGTCTGTATGATACCCTTGTGGTGGTTAGGTGTGTCATGTGTAGAATGCATTGTAGGCCACTGTATACATTTGCAGTCATGGATGGACATATCCATAGTGTATTGACATATACGTGAGACTGCTATATGCCAAAGAGTATTGTTCTCAGGGATATGTGGGGCTCAGTAAGAATGGCTACTGGTATAGTGTAGTACTGCAGGGATATCACTGACACCAGGTTCCTACATCTGTGTATCAGTTGAGGAGACACCATGTAATGACCACAGAATGTCAGGCTATGTAGGCTGTGTGTAATACCAGAATGCAGACCATTGACATATGGAAACCGTATCACCCACAGCATACTGTCAAACCATGTCATGTTCCATGTTAACCATGTTCACAAATGTACACCTGCAACTCTGTGCTGCAAATATCACACATGTACTGTCCACACCCCAACACATGCAGGCACAGGTACACACAACAGCCATGTGGCACATGTGCAGACACTACACTTTGGGAATTAACACTGGTGTATACAAAACTACAGTGACAATCATAGTTAATGCATCATGCATGCTCGAATATACCCACAATGATATCATTACACTGTACTGTTAACAACATGATATTATTAATACAGTGCTATGTAGTCACCCTGTGCATCAGCACCATGCTATCCTGTTCCTGCATCAATGTTACAGATGGCAGGAGGTGGCACAGTTTCATCATATGCACAGGGTGTGTACTTGGTTTGCCTGAGTCTGCCACTGACACATCCAATTGACATGTGTGTGTGTGTGTGTGTGTGTGTGTGTGTGTGTGTGTGTGTGTGTGTGTGTGTGTGTGTGTTAGTGAGGGACAACAGTACAACATGGGACAATGTTGATGCGATGTGTGTGTGTATGTGTTAGCCCTAGGTGTTAGCATTATGTGTGTGTGTATGCTTGCACACAGTTCCACCACGTGGCTGCCATATACGGGTGTTTGTGGACAGCCACAGACTGTACCTGCCAGGTCATACAGATCACTGTCTCTGGCCATGGACACAGTACCTGTGCCTGGCAGGGGTGTTATGGACAGTATCAGGCACTAAGCCCGACTGGGTACTGTCATCAGAAGCAGTGGGATATTGACTGGACACATGTCCCTGCTGGGACTGTCCAGAGCCACGTGCACGTGGTCTTCTAGGACGGTGTAATGACAGCACAGACCCAGCATTACTGGGGCTTGACTGGCACTATGGGAGCGGCTGTGGGTTTGTTGTAGTCTGCGATGACAGCCAGCTGATGATGTTGCTGGCATACGTCCACATCGATGCCTCAACCATCCTGCACTGTCCTGGCTCCTGAAAATGTAGTTGTGGACGAGATCTAATGTGTCCCCCCAACGTCTATCAATGACCTCGCTGATATTACGGATGGCAGCCGCAACATCACGCATAGTGTCATTCATAGCAGTGCATTGTGCTCTAAGCTCCCTCAGACCGTGTCTGGTGTACCGTTCCATATGTGTCTGTGCCTACATTACAGCCCAGAACATAGCTGAGGTTGAAAGACCTCTGTGGGCACGTCTGACAGGGGCAGTACGACCACGGATGCTCCCACGAGAACCCCTGGACATCTGCCTGTGTGGTACCATGTCAGGAATCTGGCCATGGCTGCTGTGAGGGGATGCATGTGCCAATGATACCACACTACCCTGGTCAATGCCCACTGTATGCTGTCCCTCAGCTAAGGACATTGGTGACAATGGATGTATTGGCAGGATGGCTGTGTGCATTGATGGGGATGACTGCTGTGTAGTGTCAATTGGCTGACCAACGACAGACCCTGTCACACCTCCCTGTGCCATTACACATGTATCATCATTATCACTATCCCCAGCAGTGGCTTAAGGTTCCCTGCTGCACTCCACTAGAGCAACATCAGAACCTCTGAGAGGAAGATAGGAAACACAGTTTACAAATGTGTACACAATGTTAGCACACAAGCACACAAGCACACATGCACACATGCACACAGACGCACATGCACACAGGCACACTCCTCAGTACAGGAGATACAAACACAGACACACCTGCAATCCAACACATACACAATACTGTTTGAGGGTGGGTGACAGTATCACAAGGAAAAACATCACTGCACACGTGTCAGCATGTAGATTATGTGTTGCACAGGAACATGCAGTGCAAGTGTAGACAGCCCTTGTTAATAACAGTATACATGTACTTGATGGCTGTGTGTAGTTGTTCAGTGATTGTTTCCACCTTGGGACACAATGTGTACAAGGACATAAAAATGTTGTGCAAGTGTTACAAGCTGTGGGTGCATATATTTGCACACACACACACACACACACACACACACACACACACACACACACACACACACACACACACACACACACACACACACACACACACACACACACACACACACACACAACACATGACGGTGCTACGCAATAACTGCTATGTGTACTTTTGTGGTCAGTGGAATTGGATGTGGTGTAGTAACTTGAGCCATGATCAACATGCTTCTTGTGGTCAGTCAACAATAATAATGTGTGCCAGACAGGCAGCTAGCATGCTGTACCTGAAGTGCAGTAATATGACTACATCCACAATTACACAGCCATTTGTTACATGGGTGTGTAAGGTGGCCAATAGTGAGCATTGCCTAACATGAATGTATTATTTGTTCAAGACTGTTGCACAAAGACATGGTAGGCCTCTACCCCTCAGGTATATTATGTGTGCTACATAGAGGATAAGTGGGATAATGAAGGGTGGCCATACAGCAGGTGTCATAATTCGACATGTGTAGCAGGCTAAGGTGTAGTGGCTATGCCAAACATGTGTGTGTTGTGTACATGTGTATCAGGTATGCCTATACAATGTCCAGTACTGAGTTGCCACACATGTGTGTCATGCTCTGTGTATTGCATGTGAGTGAGGCAGCTACTGAGAATAATGGGATATGCATAGTGTCACAGCAAACATGCACATCATGCATTATGCGTAGGTGTTACATTACATGTGCACACACTACACCTCCATATGACATGCACATGTCATCAGCAATAGTATTGTTATTATACACTCACCAGCATGGATTGGCTGCCTTGCTGTCACTCCAGAGGGACCTGAAAAAATATGACAGTGATTGCCAGTGGCCACAACTGTGCCATTGATACTGTGAGTATGAGAAAGTACAGTAGTACAACAGGTGGCTTTCACAGGTGTACAGATTATTCTCAGACTATCAATCTTGCAGAAGAATAGGCAGGTTAACAGCTACACACACAGTACATATCTCACACACACATAAACTACCAGTACAGAGAACAGTCAACTACAGATATGGCATGTTACCTGCACACTCCATTTCAACATGCTGGGTGGCTCCAGCCTCCATGATGACACATGTTTGTGGATGTTGTTGTTCTTGGACTGGAGCCACAACACTTAGGAGGTGCTCCTCCAAACTGGTGAGGGGGGTAGATAGGTGCCCCACCACCTGTGGAAAGCTGTTGTCTGTGGATATCAGATGCACGCTGTCAGACATGTCTAATTAAATCACTGCAGTGATGGCGTACCTGCTCATATGTCCGGTTATGCATGCCTATGTCATTTACCCATCGGACAAGATCTTGCCACAGTGCAGCCCTCTCATGCTGGTTCTGGCTGGTCCTGGAAAACAGCACAGAGAAATTCTGCACCAGGCTCCAGTGAATCTCCTGATCCTCTGCTGCTGTATAAGGTGAGTTACGCTGATGCACCATCACCCTG